>NC_139948.1:48796410-48813910 GCF_963454915.1 Gymnoscopelus microlampas
ATGGGGGAAATGGAGGATGGCATGTGGTCTCTTCTTTTGGAAGAGCATCACTGGCTGGCTGCTGCATCCTCATGTCTCTCCTCCTCTCTCTCTCTCTCTCTCTCTCTCTCTCTCTCTCTCTCTCTCTCTCTCTCTGTCTCTCTCTCTCCCCCCCTCCACACCATATGAACATGAATAGTGGCTGTTCCTGTGTTTTTATTGAGATAAACCACTTTCACCCTGCAGGCATCCCTATATTATTTCCACAACTGTCAAAAGATGTCGACTAAAACTATGACGAAAAATGTTGGTCGACTACCTTTTTTCACTGACGAAAACTAAATAAAAACTAAGCTATGATGACTAAAACTAGACTAAATATATTGACAATTTCGTCAACAAATAAAAACTAGACTAAAATGTTAGTGAGGGACTAGTGGAGAAGAGATCCAGTAGAACTGAAAGACGATGAAAATAGCAGATCTACATGTAGATCTGCTATTTTCAGCATGCAACAGTGTGTAAAATCAGCCTTCACGACGCCATCAAGGCACCGCCAAAATACATTTTGTCGAATTAAATCAACTGTAGATTTAGTCGACTAAAATCTAATGATATTTAGTCGACTAAAACTACACAAAAAAATAAACATTTCAGATGACTAAAATATGACTAAAACTAAATGGAATTTGATTCAACAGACTATGACTAAAACTGAATCAAAATGTGTTGTCAAAATAAACACTACTGCTATGCTATGTTTCACCTCAGTTATACAGTGATTGATTGACTGAATACTTGGGTTAGGGTTACAGTAAAACACTTGGGCAAGAAGGTTGACACAAAAACGTCCTGGGAACTTATTTCCATTGTTGTCCTATGTATTCAATACATCAACAGAACATAGAATATTATTAACACAATAATACATGTCAACAAATACAAACAGATGTATTTACAGAGGAGAAAAGGGAAAATCAGTGACAGTGTAAGATCTCTCATTTCTTTTTTTTTATTAATATTTTTATCCCAAGATTTTTGTAACCCATTTTATCACCCAGTGCCAGTTACCTGAGCTGTAATCCTGGGCGCTACTCCCCCTCTGCCAGCCTGGGGAGAGCCCCGAACTGTCGGTTTACAAGCTCACAACGTGTGAGCTTGTAAATCTGCTATTTTTGAAATATGTGGAAAAGGGCTCAAGTAAAACATCTTCCTCATTGTGTCACATGTACTCATTATTATTTTCTAATCCTTTCTTAGCATCTCTCTCACACTCACACTCGCTCTCTCTCTCTCTCCCGGCGTCTGCCATCAGACCTCTGAGCTTGTTCAGAAAGCCGCAGCTCGTCTGGTGTTCAACCGCCCCAAGTTCTCCCACACAACTATCCTTCTCCGTTCTCTACACTGGCTCCCGAAGCGGCTCAAATCCAGTTTAAGACCCTGGTGCTAGCCTATAGGGCAGTGAAAGGAACAGCTCCTTCTACCTCCCGACCACTTCGGTCTGCCGCCTCGGGGCGACTGGTTTCCCCGTCGCTCAGTGGTCCTTCTGGCCGATCTACACGGTCACAGCTTTTTTTCTGTTCTGGCCCCACAGTGGTGGAATGAACTCCCCACTGATGTCAGGACAGCAGAGTCACTGCCCATCTTTCAGCGCAGGCTGAAAACCCACCTCTTCAGGAAACACTATCCTTCCTCTTTGCCTTGCCTACTTGTTGTCAATTAGTTGTACAAGCTCTTGCTTTATTGGATCTTGTTTATTTGATGCACTTATTAGTTTTAGCTCTTGTTCTTTTGATGTTTCTATTGTCTCACCTATTTAGAAAGTAGCTAGCTGATATATTGTACTTTTACCTTAGCACTAGGTATACTCTTAGTTTCTTGTTTTAGAAGAGAATGCACTTAAGACTTCTGGTGATTAGTAGTTTTCTTGCCTACCTATGTTGAATGCACTTATTGTAAGACGATTTGGATAAAAGCGTCTGCTAAATGACTGTAATGTAATGTGTGTGTCTCTCTCTCTCTCTCTCTCTCTCTCTCTCTCTCTCTCTCTCTCTCTCTCTCTCTCTCTCTCTCTCACTGTCTCATGCTCTCTTCACCACCAGCTTCTTCAAAGAAGCTCAGCTCTCCATTTATCTCTCATATCCTCACCTCCCCTACCCCCGCCCCCCTCCCTCCCCCCTCCTCCCCCCCTCTCCTTTTCATAAGCGCCGCGAGCATCCTTTCAATTATCTCACCCTTCCACTCGCCGGTCGCCGGGAAACAGCTTTCCTGCACAAATATTTGCTTTCCGTGAATCATGTGACCGTCATTAAGCACCCCGCATAGGTGTGTGTGTGTGTGTGTGTGTGTGTGTGTGTGTGTGTGTGTGTGTGTGTGTGTGTGTGTGTGTGTGCGTGCGCGGGCAGCAGCCATGAAATGTTAATTGCGGCCCGCCGATGAGGGCCTCTCCCCACCCCTACCCTCTCCACGGAATCTGGCGAGAGCCCAGGCCGTCCGGGTCAAGATTGGCTGAGAGAGAGAGAGAGAGAGAGAGAGAGAGAGGGGAAGAAGGCAGTGTTGCCATGTCTGCTTATTATAAGCGACTTTGGGCTTGCTTTTCTATAAAGTCACTTTGAGAGACGTATTTATTTATTTTTTTGGGGGGGGGGGGGGCTTTTATCAACGTGTAGTTGCTTATCTGGGCTTGCTTCTTAATGTTGTTTAAACCAGTGCTTCTTCAAACATTTTCCTGTCAAGGACCCCCAGATCAAGTACTTTACCCGCGTACGTATATGGTTGCTGTCAGGCAGAAACCACTTATCTCCATATTGTAACGTTTTGTGTGTTTTCGTAAATTAATTCCCTACTTGATCAAACTCACACAAAAGCATCAACAGTAGCAGATCTAGCCTCGCGTAGCCAGACTATATCACTGTGTGGATATGAGTCTGGTGCTTCCATGAAGACGTTTTTTTTCCCCAAGGGGCGGGATCAAAACAATGGCCCACGACGCAATTGGTTAGACCTACAACCAACTACCAATTACAAGTCTCCCATATTCGAATACTGAGCCCTGATTGGTCACCCACGTCTTCTGGAGCAGGAAATGGATTCTCTATATATGGAGCGGTGTCAGACTCAAATCGCAGAGTGCAATATTTTTTAGCACTCGCACATTCGTCTGGTCCCAGGCTATAGCAGATCCAGGAGCTCGTTTTGAGCTTGTAGATCAGCATCTTTTGCCATTTTTTTTGGTGCGGTGTGGTGTGGTGTGGTGGCCTTAGCGTGGTGGAAACAGCCAGCGCTTTGTCTTTAGGTGCAGGAATGCGGCCAGTTCAGCTGAATTAGAGGAAGGCTGCTGCTTCCGGCTGGCATCGGTGCCAGGGCTGCGTTTGGCATGCAGGAGCAGCCTGGCAGACCTGTTCAGCAAGGAGCCGCCGTGCCCGCCGGGAGGGCACGGGCACAGCGGCATGCCATACAGACAGACAGACAGACAGACAGACAGACAGACAGACAGACAGACAGGGGGAGAGACAGACAGGGGGAGAGCAGTGTTGATTTTGACAGTCTAAATATCATAAGATTATAATCGACTAAATCTACAGTTGATTTAGTCGACTAAAATGTATGTTGGCGGTGCCTTGATGGCGTCTTAATGGCTGATTTTACACTTGGTTGCGTGCTGAAAATAGCAGATCTACAAGCTCACAACACGTTTTAGTCATCATAGCTTAGTTTTTATTTAGTTGTCTCCGCCAGGAGTTTGTTTCACTTTCCGTCAGCCAAGCAAACATTGGTCGAGCCTCACGTGACACGTGACAATACGGTGAAATAGTGTGATCTGATTGGCTAGTGACGTATAGCGGCCTATAAATACATGTGTCACTTTGAAAGAGTCTGTGCCTCTTTCAAAGTGAGGTAAGACAGGAATAATCACGAAATGGCTGAGAAATGGCGGATACTGTAACAATTGGATAGGACACTTACACAGACAGGACAGATAGGACACTTACACAGACTGGACGGATAGGACACTTACATAGACAGGACGGATAGGACACTTATACAGACAGGACGGATAGGACACTTATACAGACAGGACGGATAGGACACTTATACAGACAGGACGGATAGGACAGTTATACATATACATGTTTTTTGTAAGAATTAGAACATAAGAATTAGAACATTCCCAACATTCCCAACACAAGTCTGCTTGCGGAGACTTGTGCTCCGAGGAGCACTTTTTCTAGTTTTTTATTTAGTTTTCGTCAGTGAAAAAAGGTAGTCGACCAACATTTTTCGTCATAGTTTTAGTCGACGAAATCAACACTGGGGGAGAGACAGACAGGGGGAGAGACAGACAGGGGGAGCCGTGGACATACTATACACACAGGCTATCAGAAACACTTGATCGTTTGCCAAAAAACAGGATGTTGCTATAGGGCATTGGTTCTCAAAGTGAAAATATATATTTTTAAAGCAAACATTTGTAACTCAAATCTTTGCTTCTGGGGGTCCCTGAAACAAAATATTTTAGATGGGGGTCTGCGGCCAAATACATATCATTTTGGGTGTCCTTGACATGGAAAGGTTTGAGAACCACTGCTATAGGGTGACCATATTTTAATATAACCCAAACCGGGACCGTCTGTGAATCACTTGAATCGGATTTGAAATTCATCAACAGAGCATAGATAGAATATTAACACAATAATACATGTCATCAACAACACATTCAAACAGATATATCAGAGGAGAAAAGCGAAATAGGCGGCAGTGTAAGATCTCTCATTTCAAGAGTATTCGTGTCCACTTGTAGTTTTCTGACATAGGCTACCACACCGGATATGTGTATTGTGTAAATATGTAAATACATTGTTGTTGTTTTTATTGATCTTTCTCTCTCTTCCCTTGCTCCCCCTCTTCTTCTTCTTCTTCTTCTTCTTCTTCCCTTTCTCTTATGGAAATGACAAAAAGCCTGATTCTGTAGTTGTGAATTTTAGATTTTTGGAATATGTGGAAAAGGGCTTAAGTGATAAATCTTCCTCATTGTGTCACAGGTACTCATTATTATCTTTCTTCACATAATGTCTGTCTGTCTGTCTGTCTGTCTGTCTGTCTGTCTGTCTGTCTCTCTCAGACAGACCGAATATACCATTTCTGAGTAGGCTACATCTTACATCACTGTGTGAGTAGCAACAGACAGACAGACAGACAGACAGACAGACAGACAGACAGACAGACAGTACTCTAGTCTCACTGCTCCAGGATGACATAGATAGTAGTTAAGTCACAGCCGGGGGCCTGGTGCCTTTGAAGTCACAACAGCCTAGTGTTCTGTCTCGCCTCATCTTCTTCATCTTCATCCAACCTCTCAAGGGGGGGCAGCCTCCACGCTGAAACGCAGTGGTGTAACTAAGTACATTTACTCAAGCATACTGTACTTTGAGGTGCGTTTACTTACTGGAGTATGTCCATTTTTTGATGCCAATATTTTTGTAAGAACATTTTGAATTCCGGACTTTACTTGTCAAAAATGTGAGTAGGCTATTACATCTCTCTCTTTCTCTCTTTTCTGTCTCCTTTCATCAAGTTCTCCCTTTTTCATCCTCCCGTTTGCCTCTCCATCCAGTCCAATCATCAGCATTACCTTTCCTTTGCCGCAGTCGTCACCATTTTCTCTCTCTCTCTCTCTCTCTCTCTCTCTCGACTCTCTCTCTCTCTCTCTCTCTCTCGCCCCGCTTGTCGGCGTCAATCAAGAGACGCGTGGGGATGCGGGAGGGGCGTCGTCACCAGTGGTGTAATGTAACTAAGTACATTTACTCAAGTACTGTACTTACATACAATTTTGAGGTACTTTTACTTTACTGGAGTATTTCCAATTGTCTATACTTTTACTTCTGCTCCACTACATCTCAGAGGCAAATATTGTACTTTTACTCCACTACAATTATTTGAAAGCTGTAGTTACTAGTTACTTTGCAGATATAAACATTACATTATAAAACACACATTAACCACTTTAGCCCTATTTTATACCTGGCTATTTGAAAATAGACGATCTAAAAGCTCACGACGCGTTGTGAGCTTGTAGATCTGCTATTTTTAAACATTTTAGTACTTTTACTTTTGGTATTTTAAGTACATTTTGATACCAATACGTTTGTACTTTTACTCAAGTACATTTTGAATTCCGGAGTTTCACTTGTAACAGAGCACTTATACATTGCAGTATCGATACTTTTACTTAAGTAAAACATTTGAGTGCTTTTTCCACGACTGTTCGTCGCTACTGCTGTTTCCACCTCCCTACACCCCCCCCTCCCCCCAATATTATAATCTGCTTCTCCATCTCACTCTCTCATTATGCCCCCCGCCCCTGTTTTTTTTTTACCTCTATCCTAAAATAACCTGCACTCTTCACCCTGTGAAATTCATGTCCTTTTCCACAGGTGCCCCTCTGTTTGCCTATCACACACCCCCCACCCACCCCTCTCTCTCTCTCTATCTCTCTCTCTCTCTCTCTCTCTCTCTCTCTCTCTCTCCTCTCTCTCTCTCTCTCTCTCTCTCTCTCTCTCTCTCTCTCTCCCCCTGCTTCTCCTGGCTGTAATTGTCAGGGTCTATGAATAGCATCAGGCTTGTTGGAGAGCTGCCTGGCTGCACCTCCACTCAGCTCTCACCTCCTAGTGTGTGTGTGTGTGTGTGTGTGTGTATGTGTGTGTGTGTGTGTGTGTGTGTGTGTGTGTGTGTGTGTGTGTGTGTGTGTGTGTGTGTGTGTGTGTGTGTGTGTGTGTGTGTGTGTGTGTGTGTGTGTGTGTGTGTGTGTGCGCGCGCGCGTGCGTTGCCATCACTGTCTTTTTCCTGCTGCTCTCCTGCCTCCATTCCTGCCACTATCACAGGGTTCCCATTCCCATCACAACCATAAGGTATAGACTCTCCAGTTACATAGCAGATGGAGCGGCTTCGTGATGTGCGATGCAACAGCGATTCCCAACCTATATTATGTTGGGAATCGTTGTTGTCGGGCAGAAACCTCTTATCTCCATATTTAAACGTCTTGTTTTTTCCCCGTAAATTAACCCTTTATTTAACTTTTTTTTTTTTAAGCGAACGTTTGTAAAATATTTAGTTCCAGGAACCCCCAGAAGCAAAGTTTGAGTTATAAATGTGCACAACTTTTCATGATGACCAAAGAAATAAAAAATGACAGAGATGCGTTCCCTGGTTGAATGGGTTATCATATCACTCTACTTGATCATACTTACTGCGATACACAAAGACATCTAAAGTAGCAAATCTGCTTGTTGCAGCCTACATTTAAAAATGCGATATCGTCACCTTGCTAAACTAATGTCCTAAGTAATTCAGAAAAAAAATAAAACTGATCCAAAACGATATGATATTTCTTAATCATTTCACCCTAAATGTGTAACAAATTATGACTATTAAAATAAAAATAACACTGTCAGTTATATGTAACATAAGAGATTTAAATAGGTTTAAATAGGATTAAACCTGATTTAGGCCAAACGATTTGATGATTTTCTCTAGATTTCGGCCATTGTTGTGGCCTAAGTCACAAAAAATATGTGACTATAGGCCAAAACAAATGCCTATTTTGGCCTAAGTCACACTAGGGAGATAGGCCATTCTACTAAAAGGGGAGTGAACAGCATGATCCTTTTCAATTAGGAGATGGGCGATTTTACCAGAGGTGGCCAGTGTCATGAGGAGCTGACTTAGGCAAAAAATATCATTTTCCTCAAAAAAATGACTTTAGTTTAGCAAGGTATGATGGTAGTGTATGATGGCAGGTTTACGGATAACATACAACTTCAAAGTAATATCATTGCTGTCCGGCAGAGAACGTGTATCTCCATATTTCATCTATTTATGTTATTTTGTCTCTAAGTTAATGCCTAAAGTTTTATGCTTTGTTGTATGACAGACAGTGTCGTGCAAAAGCAATGAAACGTTTTTTTAAAGATTTGTGGCCGTAATCACATCCAAAACATGGACGCCATGGGTTCAACGTGGTTAAGTGTGTCTGTGGGTTTTTTATAAATATTTAATCATAGCTCATGACTAAATAATAACTACATTGTATCCATTGGATCAGAGATCCTGAAAAGTAACGTTTTTTTTAGGATGTACAAAGATGTCCGCCCGACAGCGATCATGTATTGAACAGAAGCTGCGGTTTCGAGACTTTTAAGTGTTTAATATTTCATAACGCTCAATGAAGCCGATACATTCAGCTAAGACCAGCCAACACATGTTGAGGTCTGAGGTCTGATTTATTATCAAAAAATATATATATATTATTTTTATTTTTTTTCAAAAAGTGGGGGGTATGAAATCACAGATCTGTGAGAGTGAGGGGTGTCGCGTCGTAAGCACAGTGAATGACCGTGACGCCCCTGACCTACCTGTGGATTATACCAGGGACAAATGACTTGGCTTTTGTTCTTTGCTCTTCCTCATGATGGACCTACTTGCGGATTATACCAGTGCCAGTCTATACTACTTTATGTGGATAATGTGGTCGACATGCGCTGACATTTTGCACCTTATCCCATGTACAACGCACTGACTTTTTATCGTGTTTTTTTCTAGCACCTTAACTAACATCCATAAGTATATCATGAACAGTATAACATCTGCTGCTATGCTCATGCACCTTTATATCTTATCTCAGGTAGGATATGTAGATAATAATCTTGTTTGATCTCCTTTCCCCCCCTTGCCTGCCCCCCCCCCCCCCCCCCCCCCCCCTTATTCTTCTTCCCTTTCTTTTTTTTCTATGGAAATAACAATACGATGGGAATGCACGCAAACGTGCATAGTTCCCATCGACAATAAAGCTGATTCTAGATAGGAGGGTGTGGAGGGCAGCGATTCAGGAGTCCGAGTCAGTGTTGGATAATAGGTCGCATTCTCGCATTGCATCGCCAACTGATTCCTCCCCATGCACATTTCTGTGCTGTCAACGCTGTCGTATCCTATACCGACTCAACCTGCCAGTGAGGAGCCACCACCTCCTCACTGGCATGTGGACCCCACATCCTCCCTGTGGGGGCTCCTCATTGGCAGGTTGACATTGTAGAGCCTCCCTCCTATACTCCTCCCACCCCCAGCCCCGTATAGGAGTACGTGTATAGTGACTAATATCACCCTCTCCATGCCCGGGCTTTTTCCCTCCCCCGAACATGTACCGATCGCGTTCGTATAGATGCTCGACAAAAAGCCTGATGATGCACTGCGGTGGATTCGAACCCACATACTCATGCCGGTGGTGCATGGGCAGCTAGGCACTTTAACCCGCTGCGCCACCCGCCCGAGTATGCACCTCTCTCTCTCTCTGTTTTTTTTTTTTAAGCATGGCACCACGTTAACACGGTGGAAAACGCAGGAGATGTGTTGGAAGGTATTAACACACAAACACACGCATCTGCACCACCTGAACATGTTTTCCCTGCCTGGCGTGGCGTGTGGCAAACAACAACCACGAGCAACAGCATTGTCGGGTATATATTTTGCCAGACATGGCAGTCAGTCAGAGCCCGGATCCACGCGTTCATCAGCAGATGCCGCATCGAGATAAACATTCGCCAAAGCTAAGGCTCTCTAGCTGACTCCCATCGTTGTCGTTTTTTTTTCTCTCTCCCTCTGCTAGCTACAGCATGCAGCGCGTCTGGAAAATCAGTGCCATGCCAGGACACTCATTCCCAAAGACAGAAAAAAGCCTCCTCTTTTTTTTACAATGCAGCGAGAAAGCGAGGCACCATCCTCCTCCTCCTCCTCCCCGATGTGTCTCCTCTTCTCCCCTCTATATGTCAGAACTCCAGTAATACCGCATGGGGGGACGAGGAGCTTATAGCGGTGACAGCACCAAATCCCCCCCCCCCCCCTCCATTTCCACAGCACTGATTTCTGGATTAGCCCATTCAATCCGGGAACGCATCTGTGTCATTTTAAGATTTCTTTTGGGCTATTCAAAAATAGCAGATATACAAGTTCATTCAACATTTTTGCAAATCTTTGAAAATACAATTTCTTTAATATAACATTTTTAACTCTGATCTGTGCTTCTGGGGGTCCCTGGAACAACAATACATATCATTTTGGGGGGTCCTTGACTTGGAAAAGTTGGAGCACCACTGATATAACAACAAACATTTTTAGATATGTATTTGGCCCGCGGACCCCCATCTCAAAATGTTTTGTTCCAGGGAGAAGCAATTTAAGCAAAGATTTGAGTTACAAATGTAAAATATATATATTCAAAGATTTGCACAAATCTTCACAATTGAAAAAAAATAGCAGATCTACAAACTCATAGCGTTTGTATATATTTTTCGAATAGCCAAAGAAATCTTTAAAAATGCCACAGCTGCGTTCCCGGTCTTTATGGATTAAGGAGAGAGCCGAGGGGGGGAGAGATTTCCACACCTCTTGAGTCTGTGTAGCATTGTGCTGCTGTGCGGCTCATGCAATCGTTTCATGCATCTTTTGTCTTTCTGCGGAGTGCATCAAGATGCGAGCAGCGCTGCCTGGGCTTACACACAGATTTAAAAAGCGGTGGATCTGGAGGAAAGGCATTGGTCGACTCTCTCTCTTTAACACGGTCGGGGATTTCAGAGAGAGAGAGAGAGAGAGAGGCGGAGAATGAGAGAGATTATTGTGGTTAAAAAGACCCTTTTATAGAGGGATTTCTGTCTCCTCATAATAAACAGAAACAAATAAACAGGATGCTTAAATGCAGATTTATTTTGTTTGTTGTTTTTTGTGGGGGGATGTTCTTGAAAAGCTTGCTCCCTCAAGGCTATGTTTTCAGCTTCTCTTTCCTCAGTGAAGAGTGAATGCCACGCACTCAAGAGAGAAATATAAAAAGTGCCAGCTGGAACCGAAGCTGGTTCTTCAGAGTGATGCCATAGTGATAGAAGAACAATTATTTTCGGTTCCAGAAAGAACCTTTCAGGCCAAAGGAACCATTTATTTTTTTACTTTAAAGAACCATTTAGCCAGAACCAGCTGCTCCTGACCGTACCCACAAACCAGGCTAGAATGCAGGAGAAGTCGTGCCTTTTGCTGCTGCAGCCCCGAGGCTCTGGAATAGCCTGCCCTTCACCATTAGAAGTGCCCAGTCTATTGAGGCTTTCAAATCTCTTCTTATATGAGTCACTTCTTTTCCAGCGCCCATACCCTAGGTGGGGTTGGCGAAAGGGTGTAGTTTGCATGTTCTCCCTGTGTCTCCTAGGGTAGTTAATACCCTCACAAAAACATGTAGTAATCCTGGTCACTATACTGCCTTCCCCTGGTCAGCCGGGGCGTCTGATGGAGGGGAAGGGAACTGGTTGGATTAACGTGTTCCTTCCACGCGCTACGTCCAACCGGGGAAACTCCCCCCTGTCAGGTGACAAGAAGGTCAGTTGGCTCTCATGCATTGAAGGAGGCATGAGCTCGGCCCTGGCCTCCCTAGGCTGGTGGGGGGAGTGTAGTGCCCAAGACCACTTAGAAAATTGGAACCCGGTGAAAAAAAGGGTTACAAAATCGAGGGATAAAAATGTAGGGGAAGAAAAAAAAATCACTTATTTTCAATGGCCTTTGATCATTGCATGAGGTTATTGTATTTATTTCATTTGAATTGTGGGTTTTTTTTTACGTTTATGTCGGTGCACATGCATCATATTTTTGTTGACGCTTAGACTGTGTAAAGCACTTGGGTCAATGTCGATTGTGCTCTATAAATAAAGCTTGATTTGATTTATTTTAATGGTTCTATGAAGAACCCTTAACTACTTGTATAGACGCTCGACAAAGCTGGATGCACCACGGTGGATTCGAACACACAACTTCCGTGGTGGTGGCAGTGACTTTACCACAGCGCCACCCGAGCGCAATAACGTTTCTTTTCAAGATTCCAATTAAAAAAAATAGCAAAACATAATTCAGGATTCCAATTCCAAAATAGCAAATATAGCTGATCTACAAGCTCAAAATGCATCGCACACTAACTAGAATGATAAAAAAAAGTTAAAATATGGCCAACAGCAACAATATGCAATGGGGCCCTCTGGAGTGAGTGTGGATTTATAGTGGCCCTCTCCATCGTCAAAGTTACCCACCTCTGACTTAAACCGATATACTTCAACTGGTGTCCCCCCCCCCTACACCAAATGTCTTTGTCAAACACAGCCGACCTATAAGTTCACAACGTGTCACGACACGATGCGTTGTGAGCTTGTAGATTGACTATTATTGACCAAATGTTCACCTACTAAGACATGGCCAAAATCAGGATGCCTCCATGGTTTAAAGGAGACACACCATGAATTTCTTTGGGCTCCCCAGTGTCTCTTTTACCCCAAAAAATATTTTTTTTTAACATTCAGTCATTCATTCTCATTTCAGAGATTTTCAGAATGGGCGTGTCTAAACAGGCCATCTCAGAATGGCAAGTTTGCTTACATCACCAAACTTTCTGCCCATGTATTTTGACAGACAGAATTGCTCAGTACTGCAGTACAGCACCCCTCTGCCCAACAGGACGTTTTGGTATTGCAGCTGAAAGTGCTTTATAAGCCTGAGAGAATTGACTTGGGATGAGTATATCTGAGTGTTGATTTAGGCTCAAACCTTTTGAAAATGGTTTGAGGGACATACACCATATGATATTAAATATCAAATATTTTTTTTAAATTCATGGTGTGTCTCCTTTAAGTAAGTATAGGTGCCTGAAAGAACCATAAAAAAAGGTTCTCTATTCACCCGTTTCCTAGGCTATGTGTTTTCCACTTCCTGTCGATATCATTGGTCATCTGACCAGTTTCATTGGATTTCATTGGATCAAATCGACAGGAAGTGGAAAACACAGCCTAGGAAACAGGTGAATAGAATCACATGAAGAACCATTCACTAAATAAAATGGTTCTTTATAGGTGGTGGTTCTTCGTGGAACCATGCAGCCTTTTAAAGGAATACAAGAACGCCTGTCCCAAAACACACTCGCCACAGGTCAAATCCGGTGACCCCAGAACTGTCTGCACTAGGTATTCCTAAACGTAACCTCAGTAAAACCATGCTTACACCTAACCTTATTCCTAAACTTAACCTTAGTAAATCTAATGCCTAAACCTAACCTTATAACGTAACCTCAGTAAATCTATGCCTAAACCTAAACGTAACCTCAGTAAAACTATGCCTAAACCTAACCTTATTCCTAAGCGTAACCTCAGTAAAACTATGCCTAAACCTAACCTTATTCCTAAACTTAACCTCAGTAAAACTATGCCTAAACCTAAACGTAACCTCAGTAAAACTATGCTTACACCTAACCTTATTCCTAAACTTAACCTTAGTAAAACTATGCCTAAACCTAACCTTATTCCTAAACTTAACCTTAGTAAAACTATGCTTACACCTAACCTTATTTCTAAACGTAACCTCAGTAAAACTATGTCTAAACCTAACCTTATTCCTAAACGTAACCTCAGTAAAACTATGCCTAACCCCAACCTTATTCCTAAACGTAACCTCAGTAAAACTATGTCTAAACCTAACCTTATTCCTAAACGTAACCTCAGTAAAACTATGTCTAAACCTAACCTTAATCCTAAACGTAACCCCAGTAAAACAAGAACCGCTGGGGGGTTGAGTGTGTTTTGGGGCGAGCGTTCCTGTTACCTGTTTAAAAAAAAAACTTTAAGAACAATAATGTTTCTGTGTGAATGAAATGGGATTATTTTCACATTTCATCGCTGTCGGGGCACACACGGGGAACATACGGACATATGAGGTTTCAACACGACAGTGGCGATTAGTTTGACAGGTTCTCAAGTCATAAATGAATCTTTTTTTTATTTTCCAACCCCCTCTCTCTCTCTCTCTCTCTCTCTCTCTCTCTCTCTCTCTCTCTCTCTCTCTCTCTCTCTCTCTCTCTCTCTCTCTCTCTCTCTCTCTCCTGGCTGTCCTCTGTGACTCCATGATCCATGCGTCATTTTTCCGCGTTTCTCTTAAAGGAAACATTGTTTTGACGTTCCAGGTTCCGCATTCCTTCCGCGCCGCATTCCGAACCTGGCTGCCGTGCCGGAAGCATTCCTACAGCCCTGTGATTATCCACTCGTATTTCATTTAACACACGCAACACACACACACACACACACACACACACACGTTTGTATTACTATACTTGTGAGGACATCAACACTTTAGGACAGCCATGTTATGAATGCCATTTAAAAATAATAATTGCCATTTTTAATCGTAAGCCTAAGGCCGAAAAACAGCAGATCTACAAGCCCACAACGCGCCGCAATGCGACACGTTGTGAGCTTATAGATAAGCTGTTTTTCGGTGCATGACACTGGCGCGCAACTATAAGTATAAATCATGTTGAACTCTAATTCCAATCCCTAAACCTAACCTCTAAGGCACCTAAATGTCTAATCCTGACCTGAATGTTTTTCTTATAGTAAACGTATCTCTAAAAAATGTTTTTTTAACTATAAAACAACCATTTGTCTTGTGAGGACCAGGAAAACGGTCCTCACAATGTATACTTCTTCAAATTCTACTATACTTGGTCCTCGCAAGTATAGTAATACACACTCTCTCTCACACACAC
The DNA here is from genome assembly GCF_963454915.1 of Gymnoscopelus microlampas. Lineage (NCBI taxonomy): Eukaryota > Metazoa > Chordata > Actinopteri > Myctophiformes > Myctophidae > Gymnoscopelus > Gymnoscopelus microlampas. Next base: position 48,810,998 of record NC_139948.1, read on the forward strand.
ACACACACACACACACACACACACACACACACACACACACACAGGAGAGAGAGCGAGAGAGAGAGAGAGAGAGAGGCAGTAAATTAATGGAATGGGGTTTTACTCTTTTATTACTGCTGAGGAAAGGTTTACTGTTTTCTTGTTGCAGGGGTTTGAATTGATTTATTGAGACATTCCAAAAATGTCCAAATGCCATTGATTTTGTGTTGAATGATCAATCTTTAAGGGAGATTTGTGCTTTTCCCACAGATGGTGTGGTTGAGGGTTAGGGGCCTCGACCACCAGGGCCAAATGTCCCCCCGCAAGCATAGCAGAATTTTAGAATTATATATACATTTATGAGGAACAATTTTCTTGGTCCTTACAAGAGAAATGGTTGTTTTCATTCCCATCCTAAAATGTTACGTCCTCCCAAGTATAGTAATACAAACGTGTGTGTGTGTGTGTGTGTGTGTGTGTGTGTGTGTGTGTGTGTGTGTGTGTGTGTGTGTGTGTGTGTGTGTGTGTGTGTGTGTGTGTGTGTGTGTGCGTGTGCGTAGAGGGATTTTGTTCTGGGCAGGAAATGGGTTTTTGCTCTTAATTTTTAATTTTGGTAACTAAGCCAAATCAAACACCGCTTTATTGCTGTGTTTGTTTAACAATTATGGAGAAATTAAGGCCTGGAGTTAACAGTTAAATCATTCAGTCAGCGGGCAATTAAATGCACCTTTTTCAATCATTAAACATTTCCCTGAAGAAGTTTCTTCATTTCAAAGTGTCTACATTCATTTTCATTTTTATATTTTCTCATTGTGAAAATACAGCTGCCCTCGCATATAGGATGAATAAACAGATTGAAAAAAACTGTTGCTAGGTAAAGTCGTAAACACATACACATACCCATGCATGCTTCTGTACCACACACACACACGTGCACGCCCACGCACGCACGCACGCACGCACGCACGCACGCACGCACGCACGCACGCACGCACGCACGCACGCACGCACGCACACACACACACACACACACACACACACACACACACACATAGAGTCAACAGTAGGTGTTAATTGCATTGGGCTTGAGGGCAAAAACTACATTTGTGCCAAAAACACAAAGACAGTTTCTCTCTCTCTGACAAACCTCGTGTCCATAAATAAAAATAAAAAACACATACAATCCTGTTCACATAATAATACTCACTGTACAACTCATGGTAGGTTTCATGTCATGGGAAATATTCTAGGATGTATTATTTTGTTGTTGCGTTCTCCGTTTTCCCTGTCAGGCAGAAGCCTTGTATCTCTAATATATTCATTTATTTCATACATTAATACTCTGTTTTATGGTGAGAAGTTGTGAGCTTGTAGATCACGATGTCCCCATCAACGACATGACAACGGCAAAAATATGGAGGCTATACTTTGAAAGCGGTTAAGTGTGTCGGTGTGAGGTTTTTTAAATTAATATTTAACCAACGCAAAGTATTAAATAGAGCTTGTGACTAAATCATAATTAACTACATTGGATCCATTGGAACACAGGTTCTTGTTTCCTTTACCCCAAAAAAGAGTTCCGGTTTTGGACATACAGTGGACAACACAGTCTCACTCCCAAGAAGGCACATATCGCCTTTTGGTCAGAACCCCAGGAAGGCACATGTGCCGTCCAGGGGCATCTGCGACCAGTGGGAGGTTTCTAACCCAACAGTGACAACATGCACAATAAATCTATCCCCCTGTGGCTGGTGAAAGGCATTGTTTTCATGGCTAGATGACTGTTAATGGCTAATGAGGCTCTGCCTCACCAGCAGAACCTCTGTATGAGAGCCGATAGCGTCCTGTCTGTGCGCCAGCGGAGAACAATTACCCTGCAAGGAGCTGTGTGAAGGCACGTCAAACTATAACTCTGTTCTCTGAGGGCTCGTAACGACCCCGGTTTGGTGAAGAACAGAGACGTTGTGTGGGCATGATGCAAGTGTACACCATGTGTTAGTCTAGTATAAATCTAAAGCCACCATGCGTTAGTCTAGACTAAATCTAAAGCCATCATGTGTTAGTCTAGTCTAAATCTAAAGCAACCATGTGTTAGTTATCTCGCCCCAAGTTCTCTCACACAACTATCCTTCTCCGTTCTCTGCACTGGCTCCCCGTAGCGGCTCGCATCCAGTTTAAAACCCTGGTGCTGGTCTATAGGGCAGTGAAAGGAACAGCTCCTTCTTACCTCCGGGTTTTGGTCAATGCCCACACCCCTGCCCGACCACTCCGGTCTGCCACCTCGGGGCGACTGATTCCCTCGCCACTCAACGGTCCTTCTGGTCGATCGACACGGTTACGACTTTTTTCTGTTCTGGCCCCACAGTGGTGGAATGACCTCCCCACTGATGTCAGGACAGCAGAGTCACTGCCCATCTTTCGCCGCAGGCTGAAAACCCACCTCTTCAGGAAACAATACCCTTCCTCTTTGCCTGGCCTACTTGTTGTTAACTAGCTGTAGGAACTATTGTTGTATTGTTGTATTGGATCTTTTAGCTCGTGCTCATTTGATTTGGCTATTTTATCTCATGTGTTTATGAAAGTAGATAGCTGATATATTGCACTTTTACCTTAGCGCTAGGTATACTCTTGGTTGCTTGTTTTTACAGGAAATGCACTTAAGACCTCTGGTGATTTGTAGTTTCGTTCCCTACCTATGTTGAATGCACTTATTGTGAGTCGCTTTGGATAAAAGCGTCTGCTAAATGACTGTAATGTAATGTAATGTAATGTAGTCTAGTCTAAATCTAAAGCCATCATGTGTTAGTCTAGTCTAAATCTAAAGCCATCATGTGTTAGTCTAGTCTAAATCTAAAGCCATCATGTGTTACTCTAGTCTAAATCTAAAGCCACCCTGTGTCTAGTCTAAATCTAAAGCATCATGTGTTAGTCTAG
>NC_139948.1:48818910-48826410 GCF_963454915.1 Gymnoscopelus microlampas
TGAACCCTGAATCTCTCATGCTAGTGAACCCTGAATCTCTCATACTAGTGAACACTGAATCTTAAGTGAACCGTGAATCTTTCTCCCCGTAACCTTGGGTCTCTCATACTAGTGAACGCTGAATCTCTCATTTCAAAACTTCAACCCGACCCAAGTTCATAATCGACCCCACCCCTCATAGACTAAAGCCCATGATTTTCCTCCACTAATAGGATATGCAAAATATCCATGACCGAAGCAACAACAGTAAGCCCCATAACATACAGCATAGATAATATATACCGGTATCTCCGTCTAACAATGCTCTCTGTGCCATAGCATTGTACTCTGTCCCCCCTATATCAATTCAGAAAGAGAGAGAGCCAGTGTATGAAATTCACAATAGCTCCCCCCCCTCCCCCCCCGACACACACACACACACACACACACACACACACACACACACACACACACACACACACACACACACACACACACACCACCAAACCGAGAGCAACCTCGGGTCCACATTCTCTATTCTTTAATAAGCCAAAGTCAGTGGGGCTACAGGCAGCAACAGACAGCTAGATGAGAGCGAGAGAGGGAGAGCGGGAGGGAGATAGAGAGAGAATCTTCTCTATGAATATTAATGCGCCGCAGCGGTTCAGGGGAGGTTGAGGGACGCGGCGGGCAGGGCGGGCGGGCGGGCAGGGCGGGCGGGCGGGCGGGGCGGGGGGGGCTTGGGCAGGGGGGAGCAAACCAAAGCCCTCCTCTCCAAATCCTCTGCAGATAAACTGTGAAGGAGAGGAAGAGAGATGATTACACGCATGGTTTTTCACAGGGCTCTCCCCAAAAATCTCATTTTCCGCAGTGCATTTTAATGGGATCCACGCACTCACCTCAGCCCCCCTATAAGTCCCCCGTCCCCCCCGTCCCCCCCAGATACCGGCGTTATAAAGCAGACCCCGGCAAATTCATAGCACCAGCGAATGTTCTTTTTTTTTTTTTTTGGTGGAGGGGTGGGGGTATGTGTGCGCTGTGGGGGAAGCTTACTGTGTGTGTGTGTGTGTGTGTGTGTGTGTGTGTGTTTTCACGGTTTTTAACACGAGCAAAGAGGCGAGGCTTGTCGACCTTTTGTCTTTGTAATGTGCCGTATGTATCACTGTCATTTAGACGCAGGCTCACACAATGGAGGAGCTGCTGGAGAGATGGATGAGACGGAGAGGATCAAAGTCACCATGATGGAGCAGCAGCAGCTCACCACATACACACATACTATGTGTGTATGACATGTATATATATATGCACACACGCACGCACACACACACACACACACACACACACACACACACACACACACACACACACACACACACACACACACACACACACACACACACACACACACACACACACACACACACACACACACACATACATACATACATACATACATACATACATACATACATACATACATACATACATACATACATACATACATACATACATTGTGTGTGTGTGTGTGTGGGGGGGGGCATACAATGCTATGGCACAGAGAGCATTGTTGGAGGGAGATACCAGGATATTATCTTGACTTATTGCTGTTGCTTCGTCATGGATTTTTATTAGTTGAGAAAAATCACAGGCTTTAGTCTCGGGGGGGGAACTTGTTGGGTTTAAGTTTTGAAATAAGAGATTCAGCTTTTACTAGTATATGAGAGACTCAACGTTGTGAGAGAGAGGTCCAGGCTATGTATGTATGTGTCGCTGTCTGGCAGAAACCTTGTGTTGCATTTCCATATTTTTTGGCATGAAAATGAATGCCCTACTTTTTCGGATGATAGTGTCAAAGAGCGAAAGTAGCCGATCTACAAGGTCAGCGTTAAGTGTGTCTGTGTGTGTTTTATGCCAGGGATAATCAATGGGTAGTGGGTCATTATTGAGAAATAAACCTGACAGGTGGGTGGTTAAACCTTGACACGATACTTTGAAACTGTTATTGAATCATACAGTGTTGATTTTGACAGCAAATTCGTATTTAGTTTTAGTCATAGTCTTTTGAATAAAATTCCATTTAGTTGTAGTCATTTTTTTTTGTCATCTGAAATGTTTCAGTTTGTGTCTAGTTTTAGTCGACTAAATACCATAAGACAATGAACAAACAAAGACAGGTGCAAACACAGGGCTTAAATAGACAGGGAAATAATAAAGGTGAACTCAACAGACAATCAACACTGGGATAGGCTGGGGGACTAAGAGGACACAGGAAGGAGAACATGACTAATCAAACGGGAGGTGAGACGAGACAGGTAGACGGTAACTAAGCAGCACAGGAAGGCACAGAACAATACTACAAAATAAAGGAACACAAAAGCAGGGCAAAAGGCAACAACAGAGTACAGGACACAATAGGAACGATACAACAGAATAGTCCTATAAGTCCATGACCTTAAAAGTCATCAGAAAAGGTCCAAGGGCTGAGAAATACAGTCAAAGTCCACGGCCCCGAGGAGCGGACCGTGACAGTTGTCAATATATTTAGTCATAGTTTTAGCCATCATAGCTTAGTTTTTATTTTGTTTACATTTAGTTTTCGTCAATGAAAAAAGGTAGTCGACAAACGTTTTTCATAGTGTCATAGTTTCAGTGGACAAAATCCACACTGGAATCATAACATTTTCTGTATAATAAACAGATTCTAATGCATTATAATTACAATGCATCGTAGGCATTGCAGGCTTCATAGAATGTATTTACCAATATTACTTTAATATCTACATTTTTTTAAGAAATCAATGTAAAAGAAATCAAAGCCATGGTGTTTTTGTAAAGCCATTCATCTTTTGCCATTCAGTCGGCTTCCTTCCCCTAATATGGGTTTTCCTGCCGGGCGCTGACAGTCGGTCAGTCACATGAGGCGATATGGCGACCCGACCCCGCCGGCCTGAGCACCCACAAGGGACCGCTCCATTTCACACCCCGCTCGCCATCTGACCGGCAGTAATCCCATTCATCTAATCATTTATGCTTGATCCTTTCAATCAATAACTCCAGGAGAAACACAACTCGTCTTCTTCTTTCGGCTATAATTCCCATCGGGTGGGGGGTGGGGGGGTTGCCACAACGGATCATCTTCTGTCCATCTGGTTTTCTACGTCTTCCTCAGTCACTCCAGGCCACCTGCATGTCCTGTCTCCAATTTTATACAATGTAGTGGGGGTCCCTGCTTCATCTCTCTCAGCTAGGGGTCCCTGCTTCATCTCTCTCAGCTAAGGGGTCCCTGCTTCATCTCTCTCTCTCAGCTAGGGGGTCCTTGGCCTGAAAAACTTTGAAGACCCCTGGTTTAGGGCCAAAATACATTTCTGATCTTGTGTGATATCATGAACCATTAGGGGTGGGACGATATGGGTATCTCACGATACGATATCTGTGGCGATATTAGGCCCTCGATAACGATAATATCACGATATTCGATTTATTGAGATATATTGCGATATCACGATATATTGCATGAAATTTCACCAACGATATATCACGATAGTCCTTGTATTCAATTAATAAACACTTAAAATAGCACCAAACAGTTCAAAATCAGCATTACACAAATACAGAGTCGGAAAAACAACGTATCACAAAACTAAAACCAAAACTTTTTTTTTTTTTAATATCGATTTTTTCCGGCAGTATATCGATTATTTATCGCGGGTGAAAGCGATATATCGCGATATCGATATATCCTCCCACCCCTATGAACCATCCAGGTCATCTGGGAAAGGTCTGCTTTCTGTCCCTATAGAATCAAACACTAAACGTGGAGACGCATCATTTAGTTGTTCCTCCACATTATCTGAAAATATGAAAAACAGAATCCGTTCTCAGTGAGCCTCCCCTGGGTAAATAAAGGTTTAAAAAGAAAAAAGAATTGGGCTGACGTTTAATCCGACCTTGATTATGCATTTTGTAATATGCCCCCCACGCTGAATTCATTCGGCGGTTTTCTTTGCCAATTTTCAGAGAGACAAACCATCCAGTCTGGGTTCACTGCACCACAGTGTTGATTTTGACAGCACATTTGTATTTAGTTTTAGTCATAGTCTTTTGAATAAAATGTTGTTTTAGTCATATTTTAGTCATCTGAAATGTTTCAGTTTGTGTCTAGATTTAGTCGCCTTGATGGCGCCGTACTGGCTGATTTTACACTTGGTTGCATGCTGAAAATAGCCGATCTGCTATTTTCAGAGCGCAACACCCATGCGCAAACCAAACATAAAATGACTTGTCTTTTTATAGTTCTACTGGATCTCTTCTCCACTCGTCCCCCACTAACATTTAAGTCTAGTTTTTATTTGTTGATGAAATTGTCAATATATTTAGTCATAGTTTTAGTCATCATAGCTTAGTTTTTATTTCGTTTTTATTTAGTTTTGGTCAGTGAAAAAAGGTAGTCGACCAACATTTTTCGTCATAGTTTTTATTATATAGATTATACGATGTTACCCGTTTAATAAAATTACACCTTGAAAGTGTACTTTGTTCAGTGTGTTTGAATCCTTCCGTTTCCGTTCTCCCATGCATATCGTTTCATATTCTGATCATTTCCCAGAGGAACTGCTTTCCACTCAGCTCTCTCTCTCTCTCTGAACTGCATTGTTCTTTTAAGCAGCTCATCGCCATAGATAAAGAAAAGAAAAGCGCACTGAGACAGTTCAGGGTGATCTCTATAAAGCCTTGACTGTCTTTGGAAAGGCCTTGGGGCTGAGATGCAGCAACAGTCATGTGCAGGGCCGGATCTAGACTTCTTTGATTGGGGGGTGGGCAGTAAGAGATGTCGTAGACAGTGGTTCTCAAACCTTTCTATTCCATGGACCGCCATTACTCTGAGAGCGTGCAAATGGAACCAAATGGACCCGTAAGGGGCCATTTGGTTCCATGTGTACGCTCTCAGAGTTACGGACATGTAAGGGTCAATTTGGAACCCACCCAAAGGAACCCTGAGGGTCCTTGGACCCCTCTTTGAAAAAACACTGATAAATCACATTTCAGATAGGTCATACTGTATGCTATTGCATTATCAAAACACATAAGATGAGCATGTCATGTAATATAAAACAAAATGATATAACGATATACACAACTCTTTGAAGCCTATAACCAAAAGCTTGTGAAAAGAGGTTTATGTTTTTTATTCTGGCCTTTGAAAAAAAAAAGAAGACACTGTTTGTAGCCCTGACCTCAGATCAGCTGGTACAGAGGATTCCTGACCTCAGATCAGCTGGTACAGAGGATTCCTGACCTCAGATCAGCTGGTACAGAGGATTCCTGACCTCAGATCAGCTGGTACAGAGGATTCCGTAGCGTTAAGGAGCGTAATGACTGAAGCAACTGTAACCCCATTTAGAATGTATTCTAAGGTTTTAATGAGGAGATGTTTTTTAGATCTGTTGATCTAAAGGAATCTGTTGGCTGCGTGTTGTTCTAGTGAGCAGAGGAGGTATAACGGCATGTATGGTTATTCTTAGATTTTCTTTCAACGTTCTCTTTATTGATTTAAGCAAAGAAAAACAACAACAACAACAACAACAACACCCACTCAGTTCTATGTCGTCTCTGTCGGGAGGTGGAAAAACCTTGTAAGTCCAAAACGTGTTACCTCTCAGGATTAAAATTGTAAAATCGCAAAAATATAGCAGATCTACAAGCTCAAAACGCAACACGTTTTGAGCTTGTAGATCGTCTGCTTTTGCTACTTCTCTCTGTGTGACACTATAGGATGACCAAGGATGCAGAGGGCATTTTAGAACCGAAGGGGACGCATGCACCCGCGCACTGCGTGCATGCGGTCTGTGCGTCTGCGTTGTCTAGTTGTCTGAGTGTTCTTATAGGCCACAATGGAAACAAGCCTTTGGGCTATTTTGCGATTATCCATTTGGCTATTTTTCTTCATTTTTTGCTGTACTTTTAAACTGTCAAGAAAAGATTCAGTCAATCAAACGTGTGCATGTGAAAACGTGTGCATGCTCCTTTCTGTGCATGTGGCCTGCCTGCCTGTCTGTCTGTCTGTCTGTCTGTCTGTCTGTCTGTCTGTCTGTCTGTCTGTCTGTCTGCCTGCCTGCCTGCCTGCCTGTGCCTGCCTGCCTGCCTTTTGATTGATTAAATACTTTATTAACAGTTTGCTAAGACAAAGCACAAGGAAGTACAGTTCAACCCAAGATCTGTTAAGAGGACTTTAAACCCAAGAACGCACTATGGCTTGGAGTTGTTTCCATTGGGGTCCTTTGTACTCAATTCATCAAAAACATTTAATGACAGACAAATATACACTACTATGCAACAACATCATATAAACGGGTAGAAATCGAAAATAAGAATGTGCGTGCAGCAGAGCGTCAGCCTGCGTGCATGCAGGGTGTGAGCAGCAGAGATGAACACAGTGTCAGAGCATCCTCTGTGGTGATGCTGCTGTGTGTCAACAACCTGCATGGTTTCTAAAAGGCTCATTTCTGCTCTGTTGCTACATGTGACGGTGTCGCAATGGCTGAGAACGGCCGAGCAATGAGCACATATAGCAGAGACTTACAAGCTCACAACGTGTCGCTTCTGCGACGCGCCGTGAGCTTGTAGATCTGCTATACTCTGCTCGCGATAGCAGATCTATTTTTCAAATAGCCGTTGCACGTAGGGTTAACACTTCCAGCCACATAGACCAGTGTGCGTGTGTGTGTGTGTGTGTGTGTGTGTGTGTATGTGTGTGTGTGTGTGTGTGTGTGTGTGTGTGTGTGTGTGTGTGTGTGTGTGTGTGTGTGTGTGTGTGTGCGAGCGCTGCAGGTGCAGTTGACAGCTTGTTGTTGCAGAAAGGTGTGAACAGTTTCCTGTTAATCTGTGGTGTGTATATACTGGGAAACGCGTACAACATGTCACACTTATAAACTCTTCTTCATGCAGCGGACAGATAAAAAAAAGTGTGTGTGTGTGTGTGTGTGTGTGTGTGTGTGTGTGTGTGTGTGTGTGGTTGGTGGTTATAGCACGTACTTTTTTTGACACTCGACCTGATCACACCCAAAAAAGTCGACTTTAGTGAAACGTTTCCGTTCCCACGCAAATAAAGGCCTTGTCGTTAATAAAGACAGAGTACGGAACTATATCACTATTTCTGTACTGCTCTGTCGTAATGCTGAATGCTTTGCGTGTAAAGCACTGTGTATTGCCTTGTTTGTTTAAATGTCCTGACCTATACCAATAATAGGTTTGTATTATTACTTCTTATATATATAAGTACACAAAAGTCTTTGGTTTTTGGTTCTTCAGTGTAGCAGCAATGACACAAAAGAATAGCAGCAATAGAAAGTAATAGAAAGTATAGAAGATAAAGAAATACGGAAAAGTAGGACTTAGGACTTAAATCCTCAGTTAACCAGGGTCGTCATGACACCCCGAGCTTAGGGTGTCACGACCCAGGTTACACACTACAGCAGGCTGACCTTATAGTATACTGTGTTGATTCAGTGTTGATTTCGTCTA
>NC_139948.1:48831410-48853910 GCF_963454915.1 Gymnoscopelus microlampas
TTTTTTTACTGACAAAAACGAAATAAAAACTAAATAAGAACTAAGCTATGATGACTAAAACTAAGACTAAATATATTGAAAATTTCGTCAACAAATAAAAACTAGACTAAAATGTTAGTGACGGAATAGTGGAGAAGAGATCCAGTAGAACTAAGACATACGGGTGTGCTGAAAATAGCAGATCTACAAACTCACAGTTTGTAGATCTGCTATTTTTAGCATGCAACCGAGTGTAAAATCAGCCATTACGACGCCATCAAGGCACCGCCAAAATACATTATAGTCGACTAAATCAACTGTAGATTTAGTCGACTATATAATCGGTAGCACTTTACAATAATGACCCGTTATAAAGCATTTATAAACGTTTATAAGTAGTTTGTAGACTATTAACAAATCATTAACAACCTGTTTGTTGACATTCGTAAATGATTACTAAAACCTTTATAACTACAGTTACAAATCATTTGTAAAGTATTAGTAAGTAGTGAACTATTCATGAATAAGCCATTTATATACATCTGTAAAAGATTATTAAATCATTTGTAACGACCCATTCTAAAGCATTTATAAACGTTTATAAGCAGTTTGTAGACTATTAACAAATCATTAACAACCTGTTTATTGACATTCGTAAATGATTACTAAAACCATTATAACTACGGTTACAAATCATCTATAAAGGTATTAGTAACTATTCATGAATAAGCCATGTATAATACATCTGTAAATGATTATTAAATCATTTGTAACTGATGTTACATAATATATACAAGCTATTGGTAGCTTGTTCATGTTTAACATATGCTTTGTTAAACATTCCTAAAGTATCTATAAATCCTTAGTACATGTTATTATGTGCCCTATAGTAAAGTGAAGACAGTTCATCATTTACAACTGTCTGTTAATGTGTTTGTTCATGTTTAACATGCTTTGTAAAACATTCCTAAAATATCTATAAATCCTTTGTACATGTTATTATGTGCCCTACAGTAAAGTGAAGACAGTTCATCATTTATGACTGTCTGTTAATGTGGACTTTCTCCTTACCTGTTGCAAGCTACCTGGCTTTCATGAATGCAGACACCAAACAATTACTAGAATTATCATTCATGTTAAGCAAATGATGCGTAAGACATTCGTAAAGAGTATGTAAACCATTTGCAGACGTTATCATGAGCCTGAGCCTAGTTGCTTCTTTTGGGCTTGTTTTCATAGACCTGTCCGCTTGTTTCTTTTGCAAAATCTAGCAACACACTGATTACCAGCATTACACTTGCAGTAGCCTACTAGGGAGGAAGTGAACAGTGATGCAGTTGCAGACTGGACAGAAATATGTCTAATTCATGTTTTATGTGTTTTAACTGTCTTGTTGCAGGTGATCGAGGTAACATAAAATGGCTAATCTTACACACATGAAGTAGCATTATGACTAGGGGGTATTTTGATGGTGGCTGTTTGTATCCACAATGTTTGTTTTGATGTGTAGGCTAGTAATGTCCTCCATGCTTAGCAGTTTAGCTTAGCAGCTAAAGCTAACTTGCACTGGGAGGTGGTGACTGCAGAGGCTCCAAGCTGCTACTCTGTGATTCTGTTGTGATTAATTTCTTTGTTTAAATGTCAGTGTGTGTGCTGTGGCCAAGAGTTGCTACATTTTATATCTTAATAAATTGTTGTATACTTGTATACTATATAACGTTACTTTTGCCACTTTTTGATGTCACATGTTTTACTAATCACTGTTAAACATGAAATAATAATGCATAGTCTTCACTTTACAACAAGGCCCATGATAACGTTAGCAAATGGTCAACACACTCTTTACGAATGTCTTACGAATCATATATTAAACATGAAAGATAATTCTAGTAATTGTTTGGCATCTGCATTCATGAAAGCCAGGTAGTTTGCAACAGGTAAGGAGAAAGTCACATTAACAGACAGTTGTAAATGATGAACTGTCTTCACTTTACTATAGGGCACATAATAACATGTACTAAGGATTTATAGATATTTTAGGAATGTTTTACAAAGCATATGTTAAACATGAACAAACACATTAACAGACAGTTGTAAATGATGAACTGTCTTCACTTTACTATAGGGCACATAATAACATGTATTAAGGCTTTATAGATACTTTAGGAATGTTTAACAAAGCATATGTTAAACATGAACAAGCTACCAATAGCTTGTATATATTATGTAACATCAGTTACAAATGATGTAATAATCATTTACAGATGCATTATACATGTCTTATTCATGAATAGTCATAAAATACCTTTATAGATGATTTGTAACCGTAGTTATAAAGGTTTTAGTTTCTTTGGATTTTTTCGGATTTAACTTTCGTTTCGGTGGTGACCAACTTTCGTTTCGGTAGTTTGATTACAAAATGTAAGTTGTGTAAAAAATAATCTGACTATACTAAGTTGTTATTTGTTTGTTTAAGTTAGGCTATACTCTACTCAGAGTCATAAGTTTACAAAATGTACTAAAGTACAGTGAACGTCTGTACGGTTTGTCTTCATCACTGAAAATAACGTACATGTAAACTGATATAAAACTGCTGTCATGTGCAGTTGGGGTGAAGAAACACAACCATTTCACTCCTAATAATACCTATTTGATTTGACATCCTGACTTGCTGCTGTAGCTGAGGCTTGAACCTGTTACCTGCGGCTCACTAGTCAGTGACTCTATCCATTCACCTACAGCTGTTTCCTTGGAATCTGTGGTTCTCAAACGTTTTGTTGTCAACCCCCCAAATTGACATGTATTTGGGCAGTGGACCCCAATGTGAAAAGATGTAGTGTCAGGGCCCCCCATGAAAAAGATTTATATTTATGCTGTAACACATTTTTTTAAAGTTATTTGTCTTGTTTGTTGTTCAAGTCAAAGCACCAGGAAGGCTATACTTGTCAGCCATCTGTTAGCTCAATGGGTTGAGACGCAGTATTCATGATCCAGAGGCCATGAGTTCAAATCCCATTGATGTCTTTCCTATGATTCTTTCCTTTGCAGACTGGCTTCCAGAAGATCAACTGAAAAGTACCAGGAAGGCTATATTTGTCATCCAACTGTTAGCTCAATGGGTTGAGACGCAGTATACATGATCCAGAGGCCATGAGTTCAAATCCCATTGATGTCTTTCCTATGATTCTTTCCTTTGCAGACTGGCTTCCAGAAGATCAACTGAAGACTACCAGGAAGGCTGTACTTGTCAGCCATCTGTTAGCTCAATGGGTTGAGACGCAGTATTCATGATCCAGAAGCCATGAGTTCAAATCCCATTGATGTCTTTCCTATGATTCTTTCCTTTGCAGACTGGCTTCCAGAAGATCAACTGAAAACTACCAGGAAGGCTGTACTTGTCAGCCATCTGTTAGCTCAATGGGTTGAGACGCAGTATTCATGATCCAGAGGCCATGAGTTCAAATCCCATTGATGTCTTTCCTATGATTCTTTCCTTTGCAGACTGGCTTCCAGAAGATCAACTGAAAAGTACCAGGAAGGCTATATTTGTCATCCAACTGTTAGCTCAATGGGTTGAGACGCAGTATACATGATCCAGAGGCCATGAGTTCAAATCCCATTGATGTCTTTCCTATGATTCTTTCCTTTGCAGACTGGCTTCCAGAAGATCAACTGAAGACTACCAGGAAGGCTGTACTTGTCAGCCATCTGTTAGCTCAATGGGTTGAGACGCAGTATTCATGATCCAGAAGCCATGAGTTCAAATCCCATTGATGTCTTTCCTATGATTCTTTCCTTTGCAGACTGGCTTCCAGAAGATCAACTGAAAACTACCAGGAAGGCTGTACTTGTCAGCCATCTGTTAGCTCAATGGGTTGAGACGCAGTATTCATGGTCCAGAGGCCATGAGTTCAAATCCCATTGATGTCTTTCCTTTGCAGACTGGCTTCCAGAAGATCGACTGAAAAGTACCAGGAAGGCTGTACTTGTCAGCCATCTGTTAGCTCAATGGGTTGAGACGCAGTATACATGATCCAGAGGCCATGAGTTCAAATCCCACTGGTGTCTTTACTGTGATGCTTTCCTTTGCAGACTAACTTCTAGAAAAACAAGTTAAAACCACCAGGAAACCTGTAACTCTCAACCAACAGCATAGCTCGACTGGTAGAGCGTCTGACCAATAACATGACTTGACTTGACCTACAAGTTATTCTACGGATATCAGTCAATTTATCCGTTGCCCCAAGTTACCTGGGACACTTGACTCGAGTGGGAATCGAACCCACTCAAGTCAAGTCAAGTCATGTTATTGGACAGACGCTCTACCAGTCGAGCTATGCTGTTGGCTGAGAGTTACAGGTTTCCTGGTGGTTTTAACTTGTTTTCTAGAAGTTAGTCATCAAAGGGAAGCATCACTAAGGATATCAGTCAATTTATCCGTTGCCCCAAGAGACACTTGACTCGAGTGGGAATCAAACCCACTCAAGTCAAGTCATGTTATTGGACAGACGCTCTACCAGTTGAGCTATGCTGTAAGCTGAGAGTTACAGGTTTCCTGGTGGTTTTAACTTGTTTTTCTAGAAGTTAGTCTGCATAGGGAAGCATCACTAAGGATATCAGTCAATTTATCCGTTGCCCCAAGTTACCGGGGACACTTGACTCGAGTGGGAATCGAACCCACTCAAGTGAAGTCAAGTCATGTTATTGGACAGATGCTCTACCAGTTGAGCTATGCTGTTGGCTGAGAGTTACAGGTTTCCTGGTGGTTTTAACTTGTTTTTCTAGAAGTTAGTCTGCAAAGGAAAGCATCACAGTAAAGACACCAGTGGGATTTGAACTCATGGCCTCTGGATCATGTATACTGCGTCTCAACCCATTGAGCTAACAGATGGCTGACAAGTACAGCCTTCCTGGTACTTTTCAGTTGATCTTCTGGAAGCCAGTCTGCAAAGGAAAGAATCATAGGAAAGACATCAATGGGATTTGAACTCATGGCCTCTGGATCATGAATACTGCGTCTCAACCCATTGAGCTAAGAGATGGCTGACAAGTACAGCCTTCCAGGTAGTTTTCAGTTGATCTTCTGGAAGCCAGTCTGCAAAGGAAAGAATCATAGGAAAGACATCAATGGGATTTGAACTCATGGCCTCTGGATCATGTATACTGCGTCTCAACCCATTGAGCTAACAGTTGGATGACAAATGTAGCCTTCCTGGTAGTTTTCAGTTGATCTTCTGGAAGCCAGTCTGCAAAGGAAAGAATCATAGGAAAGACATCAATGGGATTTGAACTCATGGCCTCTGGATCATGAATACTGCGTCTCAACCCATTGAGCTAACAGATGGCTGACAAGTATAGCCTTCCTGGTGCTTTGACTTGAACAACAAACAAGACAAATAACTTTTAAAAAATGCGTTACAGCATAAATATTAATCTTTTTCATGGGGGGCCCTGACGCTACATCTTTTCACATTGGGGTCCACTGCCCAAATACATGTCAATTTGGGGGGTTGACAACAAAACGTTTGAGAACCACAGATTCCAAGGAAACAGCTGTAGGTGAATGGATAGAGTCACTGACTAGTGAGCCGCAGGTAACAGGTTCAAGCCTCAGCTACAGCAGCAAGTCAGGATGTCAAATCAAATAGGTATTATTAGGAGTGAAATGGTTGTGTTTCTTCACCCCAACTGCACATGACAGCAGTTTTATATCAGTTTACATGTACGTTATTTTCAGTGATGAAGACAAACCGCACAGACGTTCACTGTACTTTAGTACATTTTGTAAACTTATGACTCTGAGTAGAGTATAGCCTGACTTAAACAAACAAATAACAACTTAGTATAGTCAGATTATTTTTTACACAACTTACATTTTGTAATCAAACTACCGAAACGAAAGTTGGTCACCACCGAAACGAAAGTTAAATCCGAAAAAATCCAAAGAAACTAAAACCTTTATAACTACGGTTACAAATCATCTATAAAGGTATTGTATGACTATTCATGAATAAGACATGTATAATACATCTGTAAATGATTATTACATCATTTGTAACTGATGTTACATAATATATACAAGCTATTGGTAGCTTGTTCATGTTTAACATATGCTTTGTTAAACATTCCTAAAGTATCTATGAATCCTTAATACATGTTATGTGCCCTATAGTAAAGTGAAGACAGTTCATCATTTACAACTGTCTGTTAATGTGTTTGTTCATGTTTAACATATGCTTTGTAAAACATTCTTAAAATATCTATAAATCCTTAGTACATGTTATTATGTGCCCTATAGTAAAGTGAAGACAGTTCATCATTTACAACTGTCTGTTAATGTGACTTTCTCCTTACCTGTTGCAAACTACCTGGCTTTCATGAATGCAGATGCCAAACAATTACTAGAATTATCTTTCATGTTTAATATATGATTCGTAAGACATTCATAAAGAGTGTGTTGACCATTTGCTAACGTTATCATGGGCCTTGTTGTAAAGTGAAGACTATGCATTATTATTTCATGTTTAACCGTGATTAGTAAAACATGTGACATCAAAAAGTGGCAAAAGTAACGTTATATAGTATACAACAATTTATTAAGATATAAAATGTAGCAACTCTTGGCCACAGCACACACACTGACATTTAAACAAAGAAATTAATCACAACAGAATCACAGAGTAGCAGCTTGGAGCCTCTGCAGTCACAACCTCCCAGTGCAAGTTAGCTTTAGCTGCTAAGCTAAACTGCTAAGCATGGAGGACATTACTAGCCTACACATCAAAACAAACATTGTGGATACAAACAGCCACCATCAAAATACCCCCTAGTCATAATGCTACTTCATGTGTGTAAGATTAGCCATTTTATGTTACATAGATCACCTGCAACAAGACAGTTAAAACACATAAAACATGAATTAGACATATTTCTGTCCAGTCTGCAACTGCATCACTGTTCACTTCCTCCCTAGTAGGCTACTGCAGGTGTAATGCAGGTAATCAGTGTGTTGCCAGATTTTGCAAAAGAAACAAGCGGACAGGTCTATGAAAACAAGCCCAAAAGAAGCAACTAGGCTCAGGCTCATGATAACGTCTGCAAATGGTTTACATACTCTTTACGAATGTCTTACGCATCATTTGCTTAATGTCATGCACTAGGGTTCTGCATAACAAAAATGGAGTCTCACACAAGTCAAACAGTTTAAATAATGTTTATTTCTTAACTAAATACTCAAGATTAAATCAAAAATCAATGATAAAGTAGTGAGGTGTGAGTAAGTCAGTAGTCAGGGTGTCTGCAGGGTATGGATGTGTGGAGTGTGCTGTGTGCGTGTTGTAATAAGGGTGCGAAAAGGGAACTGAAAAGAACTGATTAGGCCAACATAGGCCAGGACCCACAGACAGGGACAACCTGTCTGTATGGAGGAGAGAGAGAGAATGAGAGACTGGGAGCAGTGCTGCTTTTATACTCTCCCAGCCACACCCCTCTTAGGAGGGCCAATTGGCTGACGGCCTGCTCCCCTCTGCAGGTGACAGCACTGTGGCAGCTAGCAGGCCACAGTGAGGCAGAGGGGGGCAGGGCCGTCACACCCCCCCCCCCCCCATAAGAATGGGGTTCCACCACATTATGTTCTATCCATTATCTATAAAGAAAAACAAATCAAATTAGCAACCAATCATGGCCTCCAAAACCACTTTTAATACCAAATCTTCACTTTGTTACTTTGACTTTACATTTTTATTTCCAAGCCCCTACAGCCAAAACACTTTTTCCCGCCATAACAATAATTAAAGCAAAAACAATTAATACCTGTAACCTGTATGTACCAAACCTGTTTCCCCACCCGCCACGCTATCCTGCCTCAGCAACCTTTGTACACAGGAGCAATTTAAGAGTTGAAGACAGGATAGCCTATTATGGAAACAAGATTAGGACAAGCAAAAAAAACAGGTACAACTAAATATTTAGTATGCACGAGAAAGTGCGTCTGCCATTACATTGGCAGAGCCTTTGATATGGCGAATTTCAATATTGAAGGGCTGCAAAAACAGCGCCCATCTCATCAATCTCTGGTTTGGATTTTGCAAAGACTTCAGAAACGTTAACGGGTTGTGGTCTGTGTAAACCACAAGTGGAGTCAACCCCAAACCCAGATACACATCAAAATGCTGTAGGGCCAATATCAATGCTAGAGCCTCTTTTTCAATTACAGAGTAGTTCAATTGATACCTGTTGAACTTTCGTGAATAGAACGCCACTACACGGTCGACCCCCTGCTTGTCTGACTGCAACAGAGCGGCCCCCGCCCCCACATTGGAAGCGTCTACCTGTAGCGAAAATGAGTCTCCCAGACGTGGAGCGGCTAACACAGGGGCTGAACATAACAGACTCTTGAGGTTTGTAAATGCCAACTGACATTTTGTGGACCAAATAAATAGAACATTCTTTTTAAGCAGACTAGTTAATGGCTCTGCTACGGACGAAAGGTTCTTACAAAAAGATCTGTAATAACCAACTAGGCCTAAAAATCGTCTTATTTCTCCTTTTGTAGTTGGGGGAGGATAGTCAATTATAGCCTGGACCTTATCTTGAACCATGCGAACCTTACCTTGGCCCACCACCCTGCCCAAATATTTGACTGTTGCACGTGCGAATTCGCACTTGGCCAAATTAACCGTCAATTGTGCCCAGACCAATCTATCAAAAAGAGCTTTTGCACGTTCCATGTGCTCAGACCATGTATCACTAAAGATGACCACGTCATCAAGGTATACAGCGCATCCCTCTAAGCCAGCTACCACCCTATTCATGAGGCGCTGGAAAGTAGCGGGCGCGTTACGCAAACCAAAAGGCATAACATTGTATTTGTATAAACCAGACGGCGTAACAAATAAACAGATCTCCTGCGCCCGCTTTGATAGAGGGACTTGCCAGTATCCTTTCAAAAGGTCGAACGTACTGACGTAAGTGGCTGATCCTACTTCGTCAATACAATCTTCCATGCGTGGAAGAGGAAACGCATCAGGCCTTGTGATGTCGTTGACCTTTCGATAATCAGTACACAGTCTGTAGGTCTTATCAGGCTTGCTCACCAGTAGGCAAGGTGATGCCCAACTCGAGTTGCATGGCTCAGCGATATGGTTATCAAGCATGTAACTAACCTCCTTATTCAAAGTTCTACGTTTTTCGGGTGACACCCGATAGAAACGCTGTCGAATAGGTCGAATTGTACTATCAACCTCCACATCATGTTCAATTAAATGTGTACGTGAAGGCACATCTTGAAACAAAGCAGGATATCCGTTAACAAGAGCCACCAACTCAGCGCGTTTGTCATCATCCAAATAAGCCAAATTAGAGTCTAATTTCCTCAAAGATTCTGAATTGTTCAACCTACCTTGTAAAAGCGCATCAGGAATTTCACCCTCGTCTGGATTAGCCCCCATAGCTGTAGACCCCTCTACCCTGGTAGTACAAAGAGATGCATTAGCAGTTTTCCCAGAGTAATAGGGCTTTAACAGATTCACATGACAAAGTTTAGTCTTTTTCTTGAAACCCAAGACCAGAATCAACCAAAACATCATCTTCGTCACCCTCCTCGTCAACATCACTCGTATGAATGTTCTCCTGCACTTCCTCCTCTTTTAGAATGCCTTTAGTTACCAAACTCCCCAATACATTGGCCTTTACCGCATCCTTCAGAGTTTCCTTTACTGTTATTTCAAAACGCCCTGCAATTAACAGCAATTGGTCCCTTGTGCACGTATTCAATAACTCCACTGAAGGAGATTTAACAAAATCCTCAACGACTGAGCTCATTTTGTGTGCAGATTACAAAAATACGACATGCAAGTGTTGGAACTGTGAACACAGGGCGCGGCACAAACTTAACAAAGTGGAGCAAACCCCTACCTACCTAAAGTTGGCCCCCTGGGTATGAGGATTGGTCCCCTCGTCACCTATTGTGACCCCCAGGATCTGGCCCTACCCAAAATCACCACTAAGGGGAAATAACAAAATGAACAAAACACTAGCACTCTACCAGTACCAGCTTAGGGATTTGCCCCAATCAACTCAAAACCTATGCCCTGCATTCACCTCCCAACACTTACCTTAATGTTGCACCTGCACACACTGGGGCAAAATGCTCCCTCTCTCTCCAGGACCTAGTAGCAAAACAAACAAACACTTGTGTGAAAACTCCAAACAAACAAATTTCAACCAATGTCAAATTCAAAGCTCAAATTTTAACTTATACCAAACTATACCAACCTAAGTTTTTAGACGACCCCCATTTTGTCATGCACTAGGGTTCTGCATAACAAAAATGGAGTCTCACAAGTCAAACAGTTTAAATGTTTATTTCTTAACTAAATACTCAAGATTAAATCAAAAATCAATGATAAAGTAGTGAGGTGTGAGTAAGTCAGTAGTCAGGGTGTCTGCAGGGTATGGATGTGTGGAGTGTGCTGTGTGCGTGTTGTAATAAGGGTGCGAAAAGGGAACTGAAAAGAACTGATTAGGCCAACATAGGCCAGGACCCACAGACAGGGACAACCTGTCTGTATGGAGGAGAGAGAGAGAATGAGAGACTGGGAGCAGTGCTGCTTTTATACTCTCCCAGCCACACCCCTCTTAGGAGGGCCAATTGGCTGACGGCCTGCTCCCCTCTGCAGGTGACAGCACTGTGGCAGCTAGCAGGCCACAGTGAGGCAGAGGGGGGCAGGGCCGTCACACTTAACATGAATGATAATTCTAGTAATTGTTTGGTGTCTGCATTCATGAAAGCCAGGTAGTTTGCAACAGGTAAGGAGAAAGTCCACATTAACAGACAGTCATAAATGATGAACTGTCTTCACTTTACTGTAGGGCACATAATAACATGTACAAAGGATTTATAGATATTTTAGGAATGTTTTACAAAGCATGTTAAACATGAACAAACACATTAACAGACAGTTGTAAATGATGAACTGTCTTCACTTTACTATAGGGCACATAATAACATGTACTAAGGATTTATAGATACTTTAGGAATGTTTAACAAAGCATATGTTAAACATGAACAAGCTACCAATAGCTTGTATATATTATGTAACATCAGTTACAAATGATTTAATAATCATTTACAGATGTATTATACATGGCTTATTCATGAATAGTTACTAATACCTTTATAGATGATTTGTAACCGTAGTTATAAAGGTTTTAGTAATCATTTACGAATGTCAATAAACAGGTTGTTAATGATTTGTTAATAGTCTACAAACTGCTTATAAACGTTTATAAATGCTTTAGAATGGGTCGTTACAAATGATTTAATAATCTTTTACAGATGCATATAAATGGCTTATTCATGAATAGTTCACTACTTACTAATACTTTACAAATGATTTGTAACTGTAGTTATAAAGGTTTTAGTAATCATTTACGAATGTCAACAAACAGGTTGTTAATGATTTGTTAATAGTCTACAAACTACTTATAAACGTTTATAAATGCTTTATAACGGGTCATTATTGTAAAGTGCTACCATATCATCTTATGACATTTAGTCGACTAAAACTAAACAAAAACTGAAACATTTCAGATGACTAAAATATGACAAAAACTAAATGGAATTTGATTCAAAAGACTATGACTAAAACTAAATACATATTTGCTGTCAAAATCAACACTGACACACGCACGCGCACGCACACGCATCAAAGTATACTGTAGCATTTTCAGGCATGTAGCCACATGCCTGCCATGACCTTAAGCGTGTCAATACAGGCCATGCATGCACTGACCGGTCCGTACCTCCGTTATAGATTTTTAACCAACAGGAATAATTGAGACAAATCCTTCGGCGTGGAACCGACCCAGACGTTTAGCATAATTAATTAGGAGACATCTTTTGCATCGAGCTGCGCGGATATAGGAAGAAAACGATTATTACCCTGAGGTTTTTTATACAACGACATCTTTATGTCCCCAACTCTGCATCGATACGCGGCGCGTCTCGTTGTCGCTGTCGGGTGGAAGCCTCATATGTCCCCAAAACGGTGACGGTTTCATCAAATTGTTCCAATGGATCCAGCGTAGTTATTATTTAGTCACTATAAGGTCTTGTTGATACGTTTTCATTTATTCACTTTTATTTCAATTTCAAAAGTTTTCCAAAAAAAACATTGAAAATGTTCTTGGGATATTTTTTTTCTTTTAATGGTGGTTGATGTGGGGGTGTAGCAGGTTAAAGGGGAATTTTGGACCACGGTTTTCTTACCCTTTCTATGATGTTATGATATCCTAGGCCAGTGGTTCTCAAACTTTTTCATGTCAAGGACCCCCAAATTGACACTTATTACCCCGCGGACCCCCATTTCAAAAGATAAGCCAGGGACCCCCATAAGAGAAGGTTTTTACGGCTCTCTAGCAGTGATTCTCAACCATTTTAATTTCAAGGACCCCCAGTTTGACATGCATTAGGCTACGGACCCCCATTTAATGGCATTTCTATCTCTGGGACCCCAATTTATATAATAAAATCAATGGTAATTCAACTCTGAGAGTGTACAAATGGAACCAAATGGACCCGTTAGGGTCCATTTGGTTCCATTTGTACACTCTCAAGAGTTACAGACCCATAAGGGTCCATTTGGTTCCATTTGTACACTCTCAAGAGTTACAGACCCATAAGGGTCCATTTGGTTCCTATCCATCATTTAGCTGGGGACCCCCTGGAACCCCCTCAAGTACCCCTGGGGGTCCCCGGACCCCACTTTGAGAACCAATGTCCTAGGCTGAATGGTACAGTACAACATTTTCATAACTCCCTCCCGGGTCCGCCACAGCTAATAACGCGCGCCAATAGGCCTTGCGCTAGATCGCATATTTTTGATAGCTTTTTTTTGAGAGAGAGAGAGAGAAAGAGATCTGACGTTCGTGACAGAACACTATGCAACGTGATTGTCTTGAATGCGCCACACTGGAAGTCCCGCTAGACGAGATTTCAGTCTCGTCTATAGCGAGACTTCCGTCGGGGTGTCAGTCGAATCAGACTCATTCGACTGACAATCTCAGTCGAATCATGCCAAAAAAAGAAATATATATATATATATATTTCTTTGGTGTTGCATTAGTCGACTCAGGTCCAGTGGTGGAAAGCAACTAAGTACATTTACTTAAGTACTGTACTTAAGTACAATTTTGAGGTATTTGTACTTTACTTGAGTATTTCCAATTTCCAATACGTTTACTTTTACTCCACTACATCTCAGAGGCAAATATTGTACTTTTACTCCACTACAATTATTTGTAAACTTTAGTTACTAGTTACTTTTCAGATATAAACTATGATATAATGAAACATACCTTAACCACTTCAGCCCTATTTTATACCTAGGCTATTTGAAAATAGCAGATCTACAAGCTCACAACGCGTCGCATCGCGACGCGTTGTGAGCTTGTAGATCGGCTATTTTCAAATATTTAGTACTTTTACTTTTAGTACTTTAAGTACATTTTGATGCCAATACTTTTGTACTTTTACTCACGTAAATTTTGAATTTTGGATTTTTACTTGTAGCAGAGCAGTATTGGTACTGAAGAAGTGAAGAATTTGAGTACTTTTTCCACCACTGCATACATATATATTTTTTTTAAAGCTGAAACACGGAGATACAAGGTTTGTGCCCGCACGACGGCAGCAACAACAACGATCCATCTCTTCTGTTTTGCTTTTGCGATTTTCAAGTCCGATAAGGTCTCCCATCCTTCAGACCCCGGAGTATGAAATGACCAGTCTCTACCAGTATGGCTTGACGCTATTGATTAGCCATTATGTTGTATGGGGGGAAGGGGGGGGGGGGGGGAATCCATAGCCCTCCCTTTAAATAACCATCACACAACAGAGACAACAGATATATATCACAGCATGGGGGATTAAAAAAAAAAAAGCGTATCGAATTGGAACACATGTGAGAGAGAGAGAGAGGAGGGGGGAATGGCTGGAGAAATATAAGAACGCATGTACAATCCTCTTCTTCAGAGCGTCTTATGTCTGGGGAGGAAGGAAGGGGAGGAAATAAAGGCGAGCTTTGTGTTGTGTTTGTGTGTCCAAAAGCCGTTGCTGATTCAGGTTGTTTTTTTTCCCGGCAGACTGTATAGTGTTCTAATTAGGAATTCCTCTTTCGAAAACACTGCATGCATGCACAAAGTCCATTGTGTGTGTGTGTGTGTGTGTGTGTGTGTGTGTGTGTGTGTGTGTGTGTGTGTGTGTGTGTGTGTGTGTGTGTGTGTGTGTGTGTGTGTGTGCCGTGCGACGTGTGTGTGTTGTGCCGTGTGCCGTGTGCGTGCGTGTGTGCTGGCATTACCATACTTTGCGAGGGCCAAATGTCCCCATAAGAATTTGAGAAATACCTTAGACCTTAGGGTCCTTAATGTTTTTCAGGCCAAGGACCCCCTAGCTGAGAGAGAGATATGAAGCAGGGACCCCCTCTAAATTGCATAAAATTGTGTTGCAGATTAAACCTTTTTTTTTTTTTTTTGACCTGTTCTTCTGCTCTTTTTTCCCTGTACAGTACCATACCTCTTTGCCAAAAAAAGCAGATCTACAAGCTCACAACACACACACACACACACACACACACACACACACACACATCTGCTATTTTTGGCTAAAGCTCTCCTCAGAGAAGGCATGCTAGGGTTCAAGTGGTTAATGGAAAAAAAAAGAATCTCTGAATGACATGTATAAATTTGCCATCTTAAAATTGTGGTGTCCTCACAAGTGTAGCGTAATTGTGTGCGTGTGCGTGTGTATGCGCGCGTGTGTGTGTGTGTGTGTGTGTGTGTGTGTGTGTGTGTGTGTGTGTGTGTGTGTGTGTGTGTGTGTGTGTGTGTGTGTGTGTGTGTGTGTGTGTGTGTGTGTGTGTGTGTGTGTGTGTGTGCACGCATGTGCTGTGTGTGTGTGTGTGTGTGTGTGTGTGTGTGTGTGTGTGTGTGTGTGTGTGTGTGTGTGTGTGTGTGTGTGTGTGTGTGTGTGTGTGTGTGTGTGTGTGTGTGTGTGTGTGTGTGTGCGTGTGCGTGCGCTTTTGTGTGTGTTCCTGCACAGTCATGTGTTGAAAGTAGACCTACTAGGTCCTGACGGCCTCATTCAGTGTTGACTAAATTGAATCTACAGGAATCTGTCACGGTGGCATCACTGCACAGACACTCAATGCAAGACCACTGTGCTTGTGTCTATATATACTCCTCCATATGTAGTAGTACTTTAAGAGTATGTCCATATGTACCGCACTTACAGTATTGATTGATTGATGTACTTTATTTAGTAAGACATGAGAACAACAGTATATGGAAGTACAAATTCACAATACAAGGTCTACTAAACTGGAAGACTCATTAAGCACTGAGCTTGTTTAAGATGAGATCCCCATGCACACAAATCATGATGACATATAAAAGACAGATAGATATACACACTACTATACAGAATGTCATACAATCAGTTTACAGGTTACTGGTATGAAGAGTGACAAATATGTACA
The DNA here is from genome assembly GCF_963454915.1 of Gymnoscopelus microlampas. Classification (NCBI taxonomy): domain Eukaryota; kingdom Metazoa; phylum Chordata; class Actinopteri; order Myctophiformes; family Myctophidae; genus Gymnoscopelus; species Gymnoscopelus microlampas. The sequence goes on from NC_139948.1 coordinate 48,846,926, forward strand.
AGAGAAGAAAAAAAAGGGGAAGAGGGGGGGGGGTAGGTTAAGACTTAGACAGGGGCCATTTTTGAATCGCAGCCTCCTGAAGGTGTATCTTTAGGGCAGTTTTGAAAGTGAGTAGGGTTTTACACTCCTTTACTCCTTTTGGTAGGGCGTTCCACATTTTTGATGAATAGCATGAGAACGAGTTCATTCCCTTTGTTGTGCCAAATCTGGGTTGAACATGATTCGTGGAGCTGCCTCTGGTGTTATGATCGTGGACTTCATTAACGTTTTGGAAGTATTCTGACAAATACAGGGGGATCCCAATGTTGTGGTGTATCTTGAAGACCAGGCCCATAGCAAGTTGCTGTACTCTGTCCTCAACCCTAAGCCATCCAATCCTAGCAAAATGAGCATGGGCAGTACACACGTGCAATGATGGACAGTAACGAAATACATTTACATGAGTACTGCACTTAAAGGGGTATTTTGGACCACGGTTTTCTTACCTTTTCTATGATGTTATGATATCCTAGAATGAATGGTACAGTAGAAAAAAGTCATAACTCCATCCCGGGTCCGCCACAGCTAAAAACGCGCGCCAATAGGGCTTGCGCTAGATCACATATTTTTGATAGCTTTTTATTGTGTTTTTTTTGGTGGGATCTGACGTTCATAGTGACAAAACACTATGCAACGTGATTGTCTTCTCGTCTAGAGAGACTTCCGGTGGGGTGCAGGATATCATCAACATCAACATCAAAAGGTAAGAGATTCGTGGTCCAAAATTCCCCTTTAAGTTAAAGTATTGTGAGCGTGTAGATATGTTATTTTCAAAATAATCTTGAAAAACTATTTTAACAACACAAATCTTGTCAAATGTTTTCGGATGGGGGTCCGCGGTCAAATACATATTAATTCAGGCGTCCTTGACATGAAAAGGTTTGAGAACCAACCACCTTACTTCCAGTACACACACACGCACACACACACACACACACACACACACACACACACACACACACACACACACACACACACGTGGACTGTCTCACACACACACATGCACGCAGAGGACAACAAGTGCAAGAAGAAGGGGGCCACATACATACACAGCTTTAGCAGAGCGAGGCGGGCAGATATAGAGCTGTTTATCTGCTCTCGGCTGTTCACACAGGAAGAGGTTTTCTCTCTCTCGGCGCGTTGCGGCTTTGGCAGAGCGCCACTAACCTGACACCAGGTTCCTGTGTCGACTTTATGATGTGTCTGTCCTGACGCTAACACACTCAACTCACCCACCAATGAGCCAGGCACGGCGATGAGACACCGAAGCGCGCGCGCACACACACACACACACACACGCACGTCACTCACACACACACACACACACACACACACACACACACACACACACACACACACACACACACACACACACACACACACACACACACACACACACACACACACACACACACACACACACACGTCACACCCACACACACACACGCGCGTCACACACACGCACGTAACTCACACACACACAAGCACGCACGCACGCTTGTCCCATTTACTTTACTGGAGTATATCCCATTTTCAATACTTTTACTGTATACTCCACTACATCTCAGAGGCAAATATTGTACTTTTACTCCACTACAATTATTTGAAAACTTTAGTCACAAGTTACTTTTCAGAAATTATAAAACATACATTAATCACTTTAGCCCTGACCTAGGCTATTTTCAAACATTTTAGTACTTTTTCTTTTGGTGCTTTAAGTACATTTTGATGCCAATACCTTTGTACTTTTATTCAAGTAAATTTTGGATTCTGGACTTCTATATTGCAGTATAGGTACGCGCGCACACGCACGCACGCACGCACGCACAAACACACAGAGGTCCCCATTGCGTGCGAGGCCATGGCAAGGCCTGCCATAAGCCATCATCTTCAGGTGAACTCAGTCTCTGATGGGAGAGGAGTGGGGATTTGATTGTACACTGTACCAAATCATATTCTGTGCGTGTGTGAGAGAGAGAGACGGGGACGGGGACACGGAGAGAAGAAAAAACAGAAAGATAAAACTGAATAAGAAGGAGAGGGGAGGGGGGGGTTGCCTGACGCAAAGCCTTTGTTTAGACGTGCTGCTCAGAAAACGCTACGGACGGCACATTCTCCTCTAAATGACTGACTGTCACCTCTTTGTGAGGAGATGACAAGACTCTGGGCTGTGAGGCTGAGGCTCGTCTCCATCTGTAATACAGTTAATACCAAATCTACTGTCCCTGTTGTGCTCTTTGACTTAGAGAGAGAGAGAGAGAGAGAGAGACAGGGAGAGAGACAGGGAGAGAGAGAGGGAGAGAGAGGAGAGAGAGAGAGAGAGAGAGAGAGAGAGAGGGAGAGAGACAGAGAGAGAGAGGGTATGTCTTATCTGTCTGCACCTCCTTTCTCTCCCTTCATCTCTCATTCTCACTCCCTCCCTCCCTCTCTCTGTCTCTCTGTCTCTCTCTCTCTCACTCCCTCTCTTCCCCTCTCACTCTCTATTCTGTCTCCCTCTCTTTCTATCCCTCTCATCCCTCCCTCCCTCCCTCCCTCCCTCTCATTCTTTCTGTCTTTCCTTGTCTCTGTCACTCTCAATCCCTCTTTCTTCACTCACTCTCTCTCTCTCTCTCTCTCTCTCTCTCTCTCTCTCTCTCTCTCTCTCTCTCTCTCTCTCTCTCTCTCTCTCTCTCTCTCTCTCTCTCTCTCTCTCTCTCTCTCTCTCTCTGGGCTCTCAGCTCCAAAGCCAATCAGAGGCCAAAGTGAATTATGGGAGAAAGGAGCAGAGCGTGGGGTGCATCAGGGAGGAGGAGGAGGATGTTGAATTTCCATATAGATAGACGGACACATTAAACTTGTCTCCTCCGCCACGCTGGCCCTTATTACATTTTGATGGAGATGCTCTTTTTTTTATATCTCTACATCATCAACTTGTCTCCCATCCTCCCCTCTCTCTCTCGCTCGCTCTCTCTCTCTCTCTCTCTCTCTCTCTCTCTCTCTCTCTCTCTCTCTCTCTCTCTCTCTCTCTCTCTCTCTCTCTCTCTCTCTCTCTCTCTCTCTCTCTCTCTCTCTCTCTCTCTCTCTCTCTCTCTCTCTCTGGACCCTTGATTGCTCCTGAACCACTGTTGACCCCCCCCCCACACATGGGGGTGTCCATTGAACCACTTAAGCCTTATATCTCTGTTGTTGTCGGGCAGAAACCTTGTATATCCATAGGAGGGCGTAAAATAACGTCCTACTTGATCATACTACAACGTCACACAAAAGCGTCAATAGTAGCAGATACAAGCTGGAAACGCGGCGCGAAGCAACGCGCTGTAGATCTGCTACTTTTGCTTTTTTATCTATTTTTTAATCCTGAAAAGTAACCGTTGTGGACATATGAAGGTTATATTTCGTCGCATGACAAATAACAAAATACAGCAGGTCGACAAGCTCCCATTTTTGCTATTTTATCCTTAATATTTTTATACTATAATGACATGCCCACAATATGGATGACGGTACGTTTTAACAGCGGGCGACTCTCGGGCGATGCCGGGCGACATCGTCCAAAAGATAAAGAAAATCCATCTTTCATCGCCCCCCCGCCCACTTCGCCCGATCGCCTCCTCTCATAGACTTTCTTTATCTTTTGGACGATGTCGCCCTCGATCGCCCGAGAGTCGCCCGCTGTTAAAACGCACCGTGAGAGCAGGGGCGTCAATTGGGTAGGGCAGGTGCCATACCTTGGCTCCAGAAAAAAAGAATCACGAATAGTAGCCTATAATCTAGGTGTAAGACCATTGTTTTTGTATTGTGTTATAGGTATAACGCATAGTTTTCTATTTTTTGGGCTGCGTGGCTTTGCCACGCGCCCGTATAAGTGTCCCTTATTTTAATCTCTGGGAGTTGGCAACCCTAACCTTGCCATACCTTAGCTTTTGCTGAACTGACACCACTGTCTGAGAGTGTAAAAAAAAGGCCAAAACGGGGACTGAGGATTTTCTGTTGTGCTGTGCTGTGCTGTGCTGTGCTGTGCTATGGAGCTTGTTATTCTATCCCTTGCCCCTTGTGGCTAAGTAAAAGCCATAAAATGGACACGTAAGCGTAGCTGTTTCTACACTGGCAGAGTTAAATTAACACCCAAGGGTTGTTTTTTTTTGGGTCGTGCAAAACAGCTTATGTTTCTGGAAATGAGAGAGAGAGAGAGAGAGAGAGAGAGAGAGAGAGAGAGAGAGAGAGAGAGAGAGAGAGAGAGAGAGAGAACACACAACAAGAGAGATAGCTCCTTGTCACAGCCCTTCCAGGCTTGCGTGTAAATTAAAACGCAATTAAAAAACAGGCAAATAAGCTTTTTCCCAGGAGATGGAGAGAAGGAGGCGGAGGGGATGAGGGAGTGGGAGAAAGAGAGAGAGACAGAGAGAGACAGAGAGACATGAGAGAGAGAAGGCTCTCAAGGATAAGGGCTAGTTGTTGTCAGTCATCATTAGCCTGGCATTAGACTGCAGGCAGATAGACGTGAACACTGGGTCACACAGGCACGTTGACGCTTAACGGGACGAGTGTCTGTTCCCCCTGGGGTGGGTGAACCCGACCGGGACACAAAACCTCCCTCCTCCTCCTCCTAAATAGTGTTGATTTCGACAGCAAATTTTGATTTAGTTTTAGTCATAGTCTTTTGAATAAAATTCCATTTAGTTTTATTCATCTGAATTAAATGTTTTAGTTTTTGTCTAGTTTCAGTCGACAAAATATCATAAGATTATAGTCGACTAAATCTACAGTTGATTTAGTCGATTAAATGTATTGTGGCGGTACCTTGATGGCGTCGTAATGGCTGATTTTACACTTGGTTGCATGCTGGAAATAGACGATCTACAAGATCACAATGCGTCGCAGCGCGACACGTTGTGATCTTGTAGATCGGCTATTTTCAACATGCACACCCTAGCGCAACCAAACATAAAATGACTTGTCTTTTAGTTCTACTGGATCTCGTCTCCACTAGTCCCTCACTAACATTTTAGTCTAGTTTTTATTTGTTGACGAAATTGTCAATGTATTCAGTCTTAGTTTTAGTCATCATAGCTTAGTTTTTATTTAGTTTTTATTTAGTTTTCGGCAGTGAAAAAAGGTAGTCGACAAACATTTTTCGTCATAGTTTCAGTCGACGAAATCAACACTGCTCCTAAAGACCTGTTTTTCTCAGATTGATCTGACAGACGCATGCATATCTGACGTTTCTCACCGTGTGGGCCTGTACACATGTAGACATGTAGGCTAACAGCTAATAACCTTATCCAGTTGTGGTCCATTCATCCATTGTTGTTCCTATGGTTGTTTTTAATGTTTTTGTATGGAGGTTTGAAAAGTATTATATTGTATACACCTATATACAATGTTGTGTCCTGTAAGTCCATGTGGGCCGGGCACATTTAGTGCAATTTATGACACAATCCATCTATCTATCTATCTATTGTTATGACCCTGGCCTAGGGGGACCAGGGAACACAACAAAAATACAGGGGAGACGCAGTTTACAAATAATATAGTGTTTATTAAAGTAACCAAAATGAACAAATAATCATAAATGAACAGATGAGGTGTGGAAATCAGTTAAGTCAGTAGTGTGATGCGTGTATGCATGAGTGAATTGGGTAGTGTGTGTGAGTGTGTGTGAACATAAATGTGGGAGCAAAAGGTGTAGCTTGGGTGAGGAGCAAAATCAAATGAGCTGAAGGAGGGAAAGAGGACTGGGGAGGCAGGCTTTTATAGGGCGTCGACACCCGGGCCCAGGTGCACGCCAATCTGGCTGATTGCCAACATGTCACTGCTCCCCAAGTCCTAGGAACCAATGAGAACACAAATGAATACAGAGCAACTCATATAACCTAAGAGTGACATATATAACATACTACTATACAGGGACCGTCACACTATCTATCTATCTATCTATCTATCTATCTATCTATCTATCTATCTGTCTATCTGTCTATCTGTCTATCTGTCTATCTATCTATCTATCTATCTATCTATCTATCTATCTATCTATCTGTCTATCTGTCTATCTATCTATCTATCTATCTATCTATCTATCTATCTATCTATCTTGAGAATGTGCAAAATGTAACCAAAGGGACCCTTACAGGTCTGTAACTCTGAGTGTGTACAACGCTCAGAGTTACTGTAAATCACCACCCAGGCGTTTTCTACATTGTAAACACGGTCCTGCAGAAGGAGACACCGTCCTTCTCGGGGTCCTAAATTGTCACACATGTCACATCACACAGACGGAGAGAGGAACGCTGTAATTCCTCCATGCACGGCAGGCATGCAAATTGTTGCATGCCTGCCCCATAAAAGGGGGTCCTGGAATAAAGAAGTTTGTGAGGACCCCTACCAGGGGTATAAGCTGATGGCAGCGCTATAGGATGAATCACTCCTCACATTCCTACTGTAGGCTACGTGAATTCAGATTTATGATGACATGCACTGCTGCTGCTGCTGAGACACACCAGGACGCAGCTGTACAGTAGCTGCTTCTCTCTCTCTCTCTCTCTCTCTCTCTCTCTCTCTCTCTCTCTCTCTCTCTCTCTCCCTCTCTCTCCCTCCAGAGGCCTGCTGCATGGCTCTCTCGCCCGCCCCGCTCCTCCTGTGCGCCTCGGTCTCGTGTGAAGACCCTCCATACAGTATTGACGTGCAGGGTCTGTACAGCCGCTCGTGCTCCATGCCAGAATTCCACCGCACCCCCCCTGACCCCCCCCTCAGCCCTGGCCCCAATCCTCCCCACACACACACACACACACACACACACACACACACACACACACACATAGGCACCCCCGTCACCTCCTCCCCTTTCTTTCTTTCTCTCTCCCTCTCTCTCCCCCCTGGGTCCCGGCGCCCCCCACCTCACACCCCCTGTTCAGGCTCCCGGGTTGGCGGGGGGGAGGGGGGGGGGGGGAGGATCAAGGGGGGTCGGTAG
>NC_139948.1:48858910-49361410 GCF_963454915.1 Gymnoscopelus microlampas
ACAATTAGCCTATCAAATCTATAGGTGAGTTAAAAGAAAGACAGAAATGTGCATGCATGCCTGCCCTGCATGCATGGAGGACTTAAAAGAAAAGAAAAAAGACCCTTCACACTCACTCTATATGTAGGCGTATATTGACGGTTATTTTTTGGAGGAAATCTATCTATTTATAGCCTTATATGTCACGCCCTTTATGGGCCAAGGGATCATTATAGTGAAGGTGATCTCATCTCATATATGAGAGCTGTGTTCATCGTGGAAGTAGCCTATACAGTATAAAGACCTATATAGACATGACGGGAGGAGAAGTTTGACATGTTTATGTATTCAAAAAAGGCTGAGAATGCGTTTCTCCTGCATAAAGCGGGTGTTTCCCTCTCTCCTGGTGCAGACACACAGATATAACAGCCTCGTTGACCTTGAACTTGACAGGCCTCTGTGCTGCTGTTTGAAGAGCTGAAGGTTTTAAACAGTGTTTAAACATTTAGCCTTTATATTATATATACTGACAAAGACCAAAACTATATATTGTGTTGCTGTCGGGCAGAAACCTCTTATCTCAATATTTTAACTTGTTGTGTTTTTATTTTCGTAAATTAACGCCCTGCTTGATCACACTACAGCAGTGTTTTTTCAACCAGTGGTCCGGGGACCACCAGTGGTCCTTGAGGGGGTTCCCAGCTAAATGATGGAGAGTTGGTAACCAAATGGACCCTTAATAGGTTGATCTTTAACTCTTGAGAGCGGAAAATGAAACCGTATACGGGTCCATTTGGTTTCATTTTCCGCTCTCAAGAGTTAAATGATTCTTAAACATCTGCATTACTTAATTAAAGAATAGTTATTTTTGATCATATATGAGACTCTCATGTGAGTCAAACTGTTACTTTTCAAATTCAGAATTATCTCTCATAATGGGAGAGACGATCAGTCTCTATCGCTCTCTCTTTCTCTCTCTTTCTCTGTCTGTCTGTCTGTCTGTCTGTCTGTCTGTCTGTCCTTTAATGTCATTTTAATGTGGAGAGACTGAATAATGTTTGTTTCAGTGGAGATGAGTCTTCATGTTGTGAGCATATTACTCTCACAGTTCTTTGCTGCTCTCTGAAAAAAGAACAGGAAATTATGAGTGACAATAAATTCTCACAACTCTCTCTCTCTCTCTCTCTCTCTCTCTCTATTTCTCTCTTTAATGCGCATTTTATTCCGCATAGAACAATTCTTCCAGCAACGTGCATCATCATGCTTCTGCTGGTCAAATATATTTTGAACAATGAGGATTAATAAAAACACAGTTCATAGTGAACCAAAGTGCAGGATATATAAGGCAGGGATTCATTGTATTTAAGAGAAACCTGCAGGGAGAGAGAGAGAGAGAGAGAGAGAGAGAGAGAGAGAGAGAGAGAAGCGCATGCAGCGGTTTTATTTTTACCCATATAGTATATGTGCAACATATCAGTGAATGCTGTGATCTCTCTAGAGAACGTGTCGGTGTGGATGGTGTTTCTCACCTGTCTGCTCAACGCGCACGGCTCTATATATATTGATCGTGTGTGACACAGATATATAGTGTGAGGCTATGATGATGATGCATTCGTCTACCCCCAAAAAAACAAATGTTGAATGCATCATCTGGCTAATTCTCCTGTGTTCTTTGATTAGAGAAAAACACATTGCGTCAGAGAGAGAGCAGCAGGGATGATGAAACAGACATCATCACGACCATTTCCTATATTGCTGCTCATTTTTAAGGCTCATCATATCTCTGATCTGATCGGCACCAGCAGCACAAAAAGATGCCCCCATATTTAGATTAGATACCATGCTGATAGAGTGAGCTGTGCTTAGTTATAGAGATTAGATACCAGCTGATAGAGTGAGATTAGAGATACGATACCTGCTGCATATGGAGTGAGTGATGTCTGTGAGCACGGTCGACTGACAGCCACAGCTTCAAATGTGTCACATCACATATATATATAGGCTACATTGTATCACATTGTGATCACAAATGTGATACAAATGTATCACATTTACGTTACATATGCATACATGATGATCATTCACTTCTGGGGCTGGCTGTCATGTGTGTGTATGTGCTTCTGTGCATTTTGTTTCTATAAAACAACAACTCAAAAAAAAAAGGGGAAGAAGCATATAGGTTATTGGGGGGAGAGAGGAGCTCCAATACTATGACATTTAATTATATGGTGGGGGGCTTGGTTATTTTGTGACAGTCAGAGTTAAATTATCTATCCCCCCCCTCTCTCCCCCCTCCTCTCTCGTGCTGTTGCTAGGGAAGCAGGGCGTATGCGCTCTCTCTCTCTCTCTCCCCGTGACCGACCGTGGTGGGTTTTTGAAGGGCAAAAACGCACGGCGGGGAGAAAAACACGAATACCGCCGCGAACGCGGCGATTCGATCGATCGCCTTCGCGACCGACGGGTCGCGACGCGCGTCACGCGATCATTTCCAGAGCGAAAGTCCGGAATGAAACGCGTTATTACGGCGTTATGTCGCCTTGCTTTATGTCCATTACCTTATATGGGCAGGGCAGGCTGCTGGGAGAGAGAGCGTGCCTGCGTGTGATAGGCTGGCTGCCGTTAACCCCTGCGCTGCTGAATTATTGTTTTGAGACACGCAAAAAAAAACAACCTTAACGTGTTTCCTGCTTGATTATTTTGCGTCTACGCTGACATGACTCGGGTTTTACTTGAATTGCGTCGTTAGTTTTTTGGGGGATCAGCAGATTAAACGGTAAACCAACACTGAGGAGGAAAAGCCCGACAGACAGACAGACTCCATAGACATCATAGTTATGCATTAGACTCCCCGAGTCATAAAAGTCCACGCAGGTTAGGTTACCTAGCCGTGGCTATATTTGTTTTCAACGACAACAACAACCCATCATAAATTAGATGTTGATGTGCCTGACATTTATGGCACAAACTCCAGTGTCGTCTCTCTTTCTCCCTCTCTCTGTGTGTGTGCGTGTGTGTGTGTGTGTGTGTGTGTGTGTGTGTGTGTGTGTGTGTGTGTGTGTGTGTGTGTGTGTGTGTGTGTGTGTGTGTGTGTGTGTGTGTGTGTGTGTGTGTGTGCGTGCGTGCGTGCGTGCGTGCGTGCGTGCGTGCGTGCGTGCGTGCGTGTGTGTGGACTGAGCATGTGGACTTCAACTGAAGATATATTGATTTCATTTTTTGGGGGGGGATGTGATCTTTGGGAACTATATACTTTGTCATTGTAAAGTTGCCCATGGCAGGGTAAAAAAAAAACATGCAGTAGACAGACAGATCTACACACAAGCCAAGATCTGTCATTTTCGGCAAGCGACGCCTATACGAGCGATATGGGGGGGGGGGGGGCATACATTAAATACACACCCCATGAAGTCTTGAATTCAAAGAGATTTTTTTGTGTTTTTGTCGCATTCCTGCATGAGCCAATAATTTGATGACCGGCAGAGGAGACTCAAGGAGTCTCAGTAGAATTGGTTCTCAAAGTGGGGTCCGGGGACCTCCCCAGGCCCAGGGGTCCTTAATTGTAGGGGTTCCAGGGGGTCCCCAGCAAAAGTATAGTTAACATAGCATTACAATAATTTTAACCATTTAAACCTTTTATACTTTGGGCTATTCAAAAATATCAGATATACAAGCTCATAGCGCGGCACCGAGTGCCGCGCTATGAGCTTGTAGACCTGCTATTTTTCAATGTGTTGTGCCGTCCCTGGCACAACATATTTTCAGATGGGGGTCCGCGGCCAAATATTTATCAATTTGGGGGTCCTTGACGTGGAAAAGTTTGAAAGCCACTGCAGTAGACTCCATACTGAGTGACCGATGACCCAAATTATAGGCTCAGGAATCTGACAAAAACAAAAAAATCTCCATGAATTCAAGGCTTCATGGGTTGTGTAATTGATAGAACATAGGCTACTAATGTTTTGGCGTGAACTATATAGGCTATTTCTTTAAGGCTTTTTTAAAGAGACTCTGGTGTGTGTCTTTGCATGGATGAGACATCACACCACGGCCACTGGTTCAACGATTAGACTGTGACCTATATACTTCAATATGTCACTAAAGCCAACGTATGTATATAAGCCTCTCTCTCTCTCTCTCTCTCTCTCTCTCTCTCTCTCTCTCTCTCTCTCTCTCTCTCTCTCTCTCTCTCTCTCTCTCTCTCTCTCTCTCTCTCTCTCTCTCTCTCTCTCTCTCTCTCCACTCTCTCCACTCCACTACAATCATTTGAAAACGTTAGTTACTTTGCAGATATACATTATTACATTATAAAACACACATTAACCACTTCAGCCCTATTTTATTTCTAGGCTATTTAAAAATAGCCGAGCGATCTACAAGCTAAAGTAATTCCGGACTTTTACTTGTAACAGAGTACTTCTACATTGCAGTATTGATACTTTTAATTAAGTAAAAACATTCGAGTACTTTTTCCTCCACTGGTGAAGTGAAAGAGGAACCGTTTGGGGACATCATCATGAGTGACATGTGTGTCAGTGCGTGTGTGTGCAAACTGTCTAGGACGAGAGCTAAAATAATGTGTGTGTGCGTGTTAACTGCTTATAACGTCGTTAATCATTATGTTAAAACTCTGTGGCTTTGGGCTAAAATGAAGAGGGGCGGGGTGGGGGGGGGGGGGGGGGAATGTGTTTATCGTGCATGCATTTGAACTTGACCGTGATAAATCACACGTTTAAAAAAAATTGGGGTCCATGATGATCCATGAATGGAACTCTTTGTGTCAACACTTTTACACCAGAAAAGTCTCAAATTGAAATGACGTCGCACTGTTTGCCTGTGTGTGGTGCCAACATTTGGATAATATTATGTCTATTAGTTTATTTAGTAGATTTTCTGGACTTGCATGCATTGCAAGGTGCTGGTCAACATGAGTGCCTTGTTTGTATTTTCACTGACAAGCCATTTATAAAAGGATTATAAGATATGTGATTATATATGGGCTGCATGCAGCAGCCAAATTCATTCTTATTAAACTCAAGCCCTTGGAACAGTTGGGATTCCATCTTCAAATGTATAGGCCTGCTGCTATAGCGATTAATAATGGCCCGATATCAATGTTGGGCTAGGTTCACGTTTTTGCATATAACTTATGTACACTTTTAAAAAGCACCATGCACATTCAAATGCAATGAAACGCATTTTGAATCAGCCCTAAAAAAAACTATAAACAAAAAACATCAAATCTAAAATGTCTCGGGCATATGATCCATCATGAACAGTTTTATACATATAGGCTGTTTGTTTACTAATAACACAGTGATTGATGCATAACTCACTCTCTCTCTCTCTCTCTCTCTCTCTCTCTCTCTCTCTCTCTCTCTCTCTCTCTCTCTCTCTCTCTCTCTCGCTCTCTCTCTTCTCTCTCTCTCTCTCTCTCTCTCTCTGACCAGCAGGGAGGGATCATATATGTGCAAAAGGTTTTCACCTCCCCTCCTCCTCCTCCTGACGTCACGCGCACTAGCCTGAAAGCTATTGCATGATCTGCTCCTCCTATCTCACTCTGCAGAGCTGTGTGTGTGGATGGATGTCTCTCTAGCTTTTTACTGCCGAGGAGGACCCTGAGAGAGAGAGAGAGAGTGTGTGCGAAATAGAGAGAGAGAGAGCCTCAGCCTAGCATACAGAGAGCAGAGAGAGAGTGAGAGAGCGAGCGCGAGAGAGAGAGAGAGAGAGAGAGAGAGAGCGAGAGAGCGAGAGAAGAGGAGGAGGGAATACAGTTTGGTTTTTTGAAACACCACACATACACACACACACACACACACACAACTGGAAAAGTACCAAGCCGAGCAGAAGCCTGGTCCATATACCTTGTGAAGGAGGCTCATCCAAGCCCCCCTGTTTTCACCAATCCTCTTATGGAGCTGCCTGCAGCCGGGGAGCATGTGTTCGCGGTGGAGGGCATCGAGAAGAAACGCATTCGGAAGGTAAAAGAAAAAAAAATATATGAATACATCATCATCGGCTACGACGACGACGGTTTGGCTTGTCAAAAAACAAAAAAGGAAAAAAAAAACAAAAAAAAAAGGACCCGATCTACAAGCTCACAACGCATTGCGTTGCATTCTGGATCGATCTACAAGATCACAACGCATTGCGTTGCATTTTGGACAGATCTCTACAAGATCGTCACAACGCATTGCGTTGCATTGCTACAATGTCGCCTGTCGCTTTGCTACAATGTTGCAATGTTGTCGCTTGCCCCCCCCCCCTTTTTTTTGGAGGACCAATCTACAAGATCACAACGCATTGCATGCGTTGTGATCTTGTAGATCTGTCATCCAAATGTTTTTTTTTTTGGGGTGGGGGGGGGGGGGGGGGGGGGGGGGGGGGCAAGCGACACCCTTCTATTGCGCGGTGGAGAGCAGCATCAGTTGGAATAAAAAAAAAAAGAGCGGCCTAAGGACAGGTCCGTTAAACATGTTGTCGGATCCTAATTAAGGCGCTCACCGAATTCTCCCCCCTCCCCCTCCCTCTCCTCCCAACAGGGCAAGATCGAGTACCTGGTCAAGTGGAGAGGTTGGTCTCCCAAGTAAGTCTTCTTCTTCATCATCATCATCATCAGTATTAGTTTGTATGCTTATTGTTTTTTTATTACCGGCGCCCAGAAAAATGCTGCAGCCTCGTATGATCTAATGTCAATACGCGTATGTGTGCTAGACTAGTAGGTATTGCGCGCGCGCACATCAAAGCGTGTGTGTGTGTGTGTGTGTGTGTGTGTGTGTGTGTGTGTGTGTGTGTGTGTGTGTGTGTGTGTGTGTGTGTGTGTGTGCGCCTGCGTGCGTGCGTGCGTGTGTGTGTGTGTGTGTGTGTGTGTGTGTTGTGGTGGTGCATGACACCCTGGGCACGCAACGCAATTGAACTCAGACTTGAAGGGTTTGGGTTAAAAAAAAAAATGACCCCCCCCAAAAAAGGCATTTATGAAATGATGTCCGCACAAGTCTATTAATACAAACCTGTGTGTGTGTGTGTGTGTGTGTGTGTGTGTGTGTGTGTGTGTGTGTGGTGTGTGTGTGTGTGTGTGTGTGTGTGTGTGTGTGTGTGTGTGTGTGTGTGTGTGTGGTGTGTGTGCGTGTGTGTGTGTACAATGTATCCATCAGCCCATGCACGGCGCATGGATACATCGTAACATGCCTTCACTAATTTATGCTAGACTAGAGAGGGAGGAAGGCGGCGTATAGACGACATGCAGCCTTACTATTATAATCCTCTTTTAATTATTGCTGCTGCTGCTTCTCCTTGGCAGCGAATTTATGAGACAGCGGTGCTAAAATGGCCGACTGTAGAACTGCAAAAAAAAAAAAAAGGCTGTTGGTCCATTGCAGTCTGTGAGAGAGAGAGAGAGAGAGGGAGAGAGAGAGAGAGAGAGGGAGGGAGACTCTTTTTTGACATGTCATTTAGCTGTGATTCGCTGTTCTTTCGGATGAACGCTGTCTCTTATGATGTGAAGTTCAATGCTGCAGAAAGAATGACGCATTTGGATATTTTATGGAGACTTGTGTGCGTAAACGTAACTGTCATCATTTCTACTTTGCATACTTTGATATAACGTCGCAGCAATGAGTGATTACATTACAAGAGAGAGAGAGCATACAAGGATACTATAGTATCATACGAGGACTACAGTATAAATCTAGGATACTCTACACTGTAGCCTACAGTTTATACAGTATGATACTAGGATACTACATTACAGGATACCACAGTATCATTCTAGGATACAGTATGATACTAGGATACTACAGTATCATTCTAGGATACAGTATGATACTAGGATACTACAGTATCATTCTAGGATACAGTATGATACTTGGATACTACAATATCATTCTAGGATACAGTATGATACTAGGATACTACAGTATCATTCTAGGATACAGTATGATACTAGGATACTACAGTATCATTGATACTCTACAGTATGATACTAGCATAATAGGATACAGTATCATTCTAGGATACTCTACAGTGTGATACTAGGATACTACAGTAGGATACTCTACAGTATGATACTAGGATACTACATACTAGGATACTACAGTATGATACTAGGATACTACATACTAGGATACAGTATCATAATACTAGGATACTACAGTATCATACAGTATCATGAGACCAGACATAAGGGACATTTCTCTCGCGATAGAATGCTAACATGTCCCCCCCCCCCCTCCCTCCCCAACAGATACAACACATGGGAACCAGAGGAAAACATCCTTGACCCGAGGCTCCTGGTAGCGTTCCAGACCAGGTGAGAGAGAGAGAGAGAGAGAGAGAGAGAGAGAGAGAGAGAGAGAGAGAGAGAGAGAGAGAGAGAGAGAGAGAGAGAGAGAGAGAGAGAGAGAGAGAGAGAGAGAGAGAGACTTTGGACATGGCCGCGCAGCCTCGAGTTCAGGCATGACCTTATATGGTTGTGGGGGGAGGGGCGCTGTAGTAACACTGTTATTGATACCCCCCCCCCTCACACACAGTCTGCAGTGCAGAGACTGTCTGACAGAAGGCAGCTCAATTAGAAGCAATGGCTTGTATAGAATTATTGGATCTGATATATATTTATGCAGTGTTGCCATGTCTGCTTACGGGGTATTATAAGTGACTTTCGCTTGTAAATATTGGTTGTTGCATTGCACTGGGAATTTTTCTAATAATTTCAAAAATAGCAGATCTACAAGCTCATAGCACGGCACTCGGTGCCGTGCTATGAGCTTGTATATCTACTATTTTGAGCTATTTTGAGCTTGTATATCTATTATTTTTTTGCATTGCATTCTTTTGGCTTGTTTCTAAACTGTCTTAGTTGCTTGTTTCAATACAATTGAACAGTCATTGTTTAAACCAGTAGTTTTCTCAGACATTTTTCGTGTCAAGGACCCCCCCAAATTATTATGTATTAGTCCGCTATTCTCAAATGTCAGATGCATATAGGTTTTAAGTGCTCATGTGGCCTAATAGTCGCTTCTTTTATGGGCTTGTTTTCATAGACCTGGTCGCTTATTTATCTCTCAAGATCTGGCAACGCTGCTTATATACTTTACATGTCAACATAACAAGTGTTTTTTATGACTATAGCTGTAGCCGTTGGATCTTGCATCATGACCCAGATTCACTGGGAACGCTCCAGGTATTGGCTAGTCAGTGGTTTCTGTTGTTTTTCTTATGAGGTCAGTGGCAGTGGTGTAAAGTAACATTTACTCAAGTCCTGTACTTAAGTGCAGTTTTGAGATACTTTTACTTTATTTCCATTTTTCTATACGTTTTACTTCTACTCCACTACATCACAGAGGCAAATATTGTACTTTTACTCCACTGCAATTATTTTAAAACTTTAGTTACTAGCTACGTTGCAGATATACATTATTGCATTATAAAACATACGTTAACCACTTTAGCCCTATTTTGTACCTAGGCTATTTGAAAATAGCCGATCTACAAGCTCACAACGCGTCGCATCGCGATGCGTTGTGAGCTTGTAGATCTGCTATTTTCAAACATTTTAGTACTTTTACTTTTGGTACTTTAAGTACATTTTTTTTTTTTTTAAAGATTTGTTTTTGGTATTTTTTTATTGTTTTTTCTTGGAGAGGGACAGGGAAAGTAGTCTGACAGGAAGAATGGGGAGAGAGATGGGGGGAAGACATGCAGGAAAGGCCGACGGGAACGGGACGCGAACCCGCGGCACACTGCTATTAAGGATTTTCAACCAGGGTGCCTAGACCGCGACGCCACGGTCTAGGCCACTTTAAGTACATTTTGATACCAAATACCTTTGTACTTTTACTCAAGTCAATTTTGAATTCCGGACTTTTCCTTGTAATGTTAGCAGTATTTGCAGTATTGATACTTTTACTTAAGACGTAAAACATGTCAGTACTCTTTTCCACCACTGGTCACTCAGTGATGCACTGAAACTATACTTATGGGGAAATTGTTTTCGCTTACGGGATCCCAACGTGATTTTATAGGAAGATAAGAGCTACCAGGAAATTGTCTAAAATGTGCCATATGGTTCACTAGAATCAAGAGTGTACACATAGCATGAGCTCCTACAGTATGTGCAGTAGGCAGGCTGCCTACAACAACACTCCAGGATGGTGGCTTTTGTGACTACCAGTTATTTAGCTATTAGCTGACAGTTGTAGCCTATTAATCCAGATTCAATCCGGGAACGCATCTGTGTCATTTTAGATCTCTTTTGGCTATTCCAAAAATAGCAGATATACAAGCTCATTCGAGCTGAGGGGGGTGTGGTCCCTGGAACAACATATTTTTGCTGTCCCCTTTGTTTACATTGTGGTCCTTTAATGTTGTGAGAATCCTCTCTTGTGTTGCATCTCTTCCATTGTAGCAAATCAACCATTTTGTTGTTTCCACGCACCAAATTCCAAAGATAGGGCCTGTAATTTTACATTTGTGGTCGAAAAAAAACTACCTAAAATCCCAAACAATGTAGACAGATGCCTTGATGAGTAACAGGCCATAAAGCATATCATTAGTGGACTGTGAGATCTGTGAAATCAAATACTGTTAGATCCATGTCAGGAAAGAAAAAAAAGTCCCTATAGCTATATGAGCTTGTAGATCTGCTATTTTTGGAAAAATCGTGAACATTTTTGCAAATCTTTGAATACAACATTTTTTAAAGCGAACATTTGTAACTCAAATCTTTGCTACTGGGGGGGGGGGGGGGGGGGGGGGTCCCTGGAACAGCATATGTTTAGATGGGGGTCTGCGGCCAAATACATATCATTTTGGGGGTCCTTGACATGAAAAGTGTGTGGATGTAAACTCATGAGGTCCGGTCTGTTCTTGGCACTGCATGAGAAGCCACAGAGTCAGAGAGAGAATCATATTTCTGTCGGGCAGAAACCTTGTATCTCCATATTACAACTTCTTGGGTACTTTCATAAATTAATCTTATATTTCCGATTTTTTTTTAATTTGAAAGTGGTTAAGTTTGTCTGTGGGTTTTAGCGAACAGTATTTTTGAACCAAAGAAAAGTATTAACAAGTGTTAACAAGAGAGCCATCCCATCCGTCTTCAACCACTTATCCGGAAACGGGTCGCGGGGGCAACAGTTCCAAGCAGAGAGTTCCAGACTTAAATTTCCAGAGAAACATTATAGCCACTTCCTCCTGGGGGATCCCGAGGCGTTCCAAGGCCAGTGTGGAGATGTAATCCCACCCCACCCCCCCATCATCTGGTCCTTGGTCTGCCAGGGGGGTCTCCTCCTTCCTCCCCAGTGGGACGTGCACCTCCCTAGGGAAACGCTAAGGAGGCATAGATGCCCCAAAACCACCTTAGCTGGCTCCTTTCCAAGTGAAGGAGCAGCGGTTCTACTCCTGAGTCTCTCGCGAATGACTGAACTATCTCTAAGGGAGAGAGGGCCAGCCACCCCGTCCGAGAAATCTCATTTCGGGCCGCTTGTATCCGCAATCATATTCTTTCGGTCATGACCCACACACTTCATGAACATATAGTAATGTTGATTTTGTCAGCAAACTTGTTACCAAGTGGGATTGTGTATAGGCATTTTAGTCAGTGAAAAACCCTTTACATGTCATAGATCGACCAGGAGGCAGGCTTGCAGGTAAAATAATATCATTTATTCCAGGCCTGGACAACAATAAGTGAAATAACAAAAGAAATAAACAACTCAAAACTCAACAGAACATAACTAACAGAGAGGTAAGGTGTCAGCCTCTCCCCATGGCAGCCCACACTCAACTGAGCAGCTCTCCTTCAGCTCTCCTTTATATAGTCTAACAGACCCCACCCATGGCTACAATCAACCAACCCCGTGCATTCAAAATCCACCCATGCTGCTCCCCATGTAGCATTAATCAGCTCCTCAGGCTTCAAGGCAGCCTCCCCTTTACAGCATCTGACAAACAGATAAACACAAGCATATTAGATTTCATGTCACAGCAGAATGTGCACCTTCTGTGGGACTGAGAATCTACAAGTTATACAATACAGCATAACATACAATGCATTTAGTAAATTAGTCAAGCTGCTCTGTCACAAAACGTTGATTCAGTTTTAGTCATAGTCTTTTGAATAAAATTCCATTTATTTTTAGTCATATTTTAGTCATCTGAAATGTTTTACTGTTAGTCTAGTTTTAGTCGACTAAAAATATCATAAGGTTATAGTCGACTAAATCTACCGTTGATTTAGTCGACTAAAATGTATGTTGGCGGTGCCTTTATGGCTGATTTTACACTTGGTTGCATGCTGAAAATAGCCGATCTACAAGCTCACAACGTGAGCTTGTAGATCTGCTATTTTCAGAGCGCAACACCCGAGCGCAACCAAGCATAAAATGACTTGTCTTTTAGATCTACTAGTCCCTCACTAACATTTTAGTATAGTTTTTATTTGTTGATGAAATTGTCAATATATTTAGTCTTAGTTTTAGTCATCATAGCTTAGTTTTTTTTTTCCGTCATAGTTTTAGTCGACGAAATCAACACTGCCATATAGGTGTGAGAGTAGGAACGAAGATTTCTAGGTATATAGCAGCCCTGCCTTCTGGCTTATAGCTCTCTCAGTGCAGTGCGGTACAGCGACTGCAAGATGGCTTGTGGCTAAATAATAGTAACTAGTACCTTTGATCCATTGTGAACACAGGTACTATTATTTTTTCTCCATTTCCTTAAAAGTAACAGTTTTGGACATACAAGGTTTCCACCCGACAGCGAACGACGAAATGTGAAATACATGCAGCGTTCCACAGCATTCCCAGTGCTCCCATTCCATAGTCCCCAGTTCCCTCAGCAGGCTGCCTGTGTGTGTGTGTGTGTGTGTGTGTGTGTGTGTGTGTGTGTGTGTGTGTGTGTGTGTGTGTATGTGTGTGTGTGTGTGTGTGTGTGTGTGTGTGTGTGTGTGTGTGTGTGTGTGTGTTTGTATTACTATACTTGCAAGGACCATGTATAGCAGAAGAAATTTGAAGAAATATACATTGTGAGGACCGTTTTCCTGGTCCTCACAAGACAAGTGGTTGTTTTATAGTTAAAAAAACATTTTGAGATATACGCTTACAATCAGAAAAACATTCAGGTTAGGATTAGACATTTAGAGGTTAGGTTTAGGGATCGGAATTAGAGTTAAACATGATTTATACTTAGTTGTGCGGCACCGAAAAACAGCTGATCTATAAGCTCACAGCGCGACGCGTTGTGGGCTTGTAGATCTGCTGTTTTTCGGCTTTAGGCTTATGGTTAAAAATGGCAAAATATATATATTTTAAATGGCATTCATACAATGGCTGTCCTAAAGTGTTGACGTCCTCACAAGTATAGTAATACAAAACCTGTGTGTGTGTGTGTGTGTGTGTGTGTGTGTGTGTGTGTGTGTGTGTGTGTGTGTGTGTGTGTGTGTGTGTGTGTGTGTGTGTGTGTGCGCGTGTGCTTGTGTGGACCCTCAGCTCCCAGAGGATGGGGGAGGGGCGGCCGGCGAGGGAGGCTGTAATTGCCAAATCTCCCGTAAATAGGGGTCGCCCCGTTTGCATGTCTCCGGCGTGAAATCACACACACATCATTGTGTTATGAATGATGACCAAAGTTCATATATTCCCTCCTTCCTCCCTGCAGTTTATATGTCGGCTTTCACATTTTTTTGTACATCCCTTTGCAAAAAGGCCCATAGCGGCAGAAACGCTCTTATATTATGCATGCAGGCCCTTCACTGGATCACTGGTTATTTATGAGCCGATGGTGGTGATGATGAGTCAAGGATTATATGGGGGGGAAGAGTATTTCACATGGTCCAGTAGCCAGAATAATACCGCCACACCCTCCATCTATCTCTGCTCCCTGCAGTGAGGTTTGTGTTTACTTTGAATACATATTATTCTGTAGGTTTTCAGTAGGCCTGCAGGAGATATGGACATGGATTTAGAAAAATGGTATATACCTACTAGCTCACAATGCATCGCATCGCTATTTTTGAACATAACAGTAAAATAGGGGCTCAACCCATTGAATCCGGGGACGCACGTCTGTCATTTTAGATTTCTTTGACTACTCAAAAATAGCAGATATACA
Organism: Gymnoscopelus microlampas; assembly: GCF_963454915.1. Taxonomy (NCBI): domain Eukaryota; kingdom Metazoa; phylum Chordata; class Actinopteri; order Myctophiformes; family Myctophidae; genus Gymnoscopelus; species Gymnoscopelus microlampas. The sequence goes on from NC_139948.1 coordinate 48,872,987, forward strand.
AGCTCATAGCGAGTGCCGCGCTATGAGCTTCTAGATCTGCTATTTTTGAAAAAATCGTGAAAATGTGTGCAAATCTTTGATATTATTTAGAGCGAACATTTGTAAAATATTTTGTTCCAGGAACGCCCAGAAGCAAAGATTTGTACATAAATGTTCGCTTAAAAAGATTTGCACAACTTTTCACGATTTTTCGCAAAATAGCAGATCTACAAGCTCATAGCACGGCACTCGGTGCCGCGCTATGAGCTTGTATATCTGCTATTTTTAAATAGCCAAAGACATCTAAAAATGACAGAGGTGTGTAAAAGACAGCAGTTATGCCATATCATGATATTGCAATATCCAAAATCCTAGACAATATCTCGTGTCACATCATGATATTGATATAATATCGATATGTTTCCTCCGGCACTGGTTTGCAGTTTCTCTAGAGCAGTGGTTCTCAAACCTTTTCATGTGAAGGACCCCAAAATGTATACATATTAGCCTGCGGACCCCCCATTTGAAAAGATATGCCAAGGACCCCCATAAGAGAAGGATCTATTTTTACGGCGTGCATGGCTCTATAGCAGTAGATTCTCAACCTTTCCAATTTCAAGGACCCCCCCCACCACTTTCATATGTATTTAGACCATGGGCCCCCCCATTTCATACCATTTTTAATCTCTGGAATTTAACTCCAGAGATTAAAGAGAGTGTACAAATGGAACCATTTGTTTCCATTTGTACACTCTCAGAGTTACAGACCCATACGTGTCCCTTTTTGTGGGGACCCCCAGGGGTCCTTGAGGGTTGTACCAAGGGGTCCCCTAGCAAAATTAGTTCACAATCATCACAATCATTTCAACCGTTAACCATATTTTATACTTTGGCTATTCAAAAATAGCAGATATATATCTGCTATTTTTGAAAATATTTGAAAAATCTGAACAATGTTTGGAACAATTTTAATAATTTGTAATTATTTTCACACAAATCTTCTATTCTGGAGCGTCCCTGGAACAATATCTTTGAGATGGGGGGTGTCCCCACGGCCAAATACATATCATTTTGGGGGTCCTTGGCATGAAAATGTTTGAGAACCACTGCTCTACAGATCTGAGTTATTAAAAGGCTGCATTTTCCATGTTGGTTATTGAGTTATTGTGCCTTTGCACATGAAGGCATTGTGTGGTGTGCCTGCATATTTTCAACCCCCAGTATGTATTTATCCCATTTCATATCTACCTTATGACCCTAATTAAGGTTCTGAATGCGACCGGAGCGCATGGAAGGGAAGGGAAGGCTCTGCAAGCGGGAGGAGGGAGAGGCTCGCCCCGCTGTAACCTTAATTGAATTTCCCCCTCCATAATGAGAATGTGGAATGGGACGATTACCATGGAGAGAGCTATGCAAATAAGGAACCATAATGCTTTGCAGCACGGGGGCGCGCGCACGTCGTGGGGCCTTCATTAGTCTTCCAAATCAAAAATTCCACTTTCAACCTTGAATAGGTAGAAGGGGAAAATTAATGAATATGGTAAAAAGCTGAAGCCGGAATTTTTCCACCATGGGAAGGTTGTGTTACAGTATGTCTCGACATAAAGCAACGTAATAGATTTTTTTTAATGAAAAATCAATGTTTTCTTTTTCTGTGTGCGTGTGCGTGCGTGCGTATGTGTGTGTGTGTGTGTGTGTGATGATTTATGCGTGTGGTCATGCCAAGCATTGTAAACAAAGATCATCCTCCTTTTGTCTTCACAGGGAGAGACAGGAGCAGCTGATGGGATATCGTAAACGAGGTCCAAAGCCAAAGCATCTCTTAGTCCAGGTACGTTTCATGTCATTGCATCGCCTTTCTCTTTTCTTTTTTTTTTTGGGGGGGGGGGGGAGCGGTCGGTCGTCCTTGAGGGGGTTGCAGGCAGGGGGGTCCCCAGAAAAAAATGAGGAACGGTTTAATCACTTAAGCGGAATTTATTTTCTTTTTCTTGGCTATTCAAAAAGATCGGATCTACAAGCTCACAACACATCGCGTGGCAACGCATTGCAACGCATTGCCGAGAGAGAGAGAGAGAGAGAGGGACAGAAGGAGAGAGAGATGGAGATGAGAGTGAAAAAGTGATGCAGAGAGAGAGAGAGAGAGAGAGAGAGGGGGGGAAGGATAGAGAGAGGACAGTGTTTCCCAGCTGTTTTGTGCAGCCCGAGGTTGTGGAAGTGTTGCTTGAGTGCTCTCCTCTTTATCTCTGCGTTTTCATTATGTTTTATGCTAAATAGCTGTGTGTGCAAAAACACTCGTTTCACTTTAGGCTTTTTTTTTTATTGTAAAAAAAGAATGGAGTGCTTCATATTCTCTTTTCTTTTTCTTTTTTTGTACTGAAGTGAATCTATGCTCCGCACTGCGCCAAATAAAGCTTCTTCCATTTTCCTATTAGTGAAATTTTCCTCACAAAGAGAGGGCGTTTTTTTTAACGGCAATTCAAAGCTACTGAATGTCTTCCATTTTAGTTTGTTTTACTACTATCTCAGATCGTTGTTGTCGGGCAGAAACCTCATATCTCCATATTTCAACTTTTTTCTCTTTTTTGGGAGGTAAATTAATGCCCTACTTCATGTTTGATTGATTGAGTACAAGTTTGCTAACAGTACCGGTAGTACAGTCAAAGGTTATACGCTAAAAGGATAACAAAAAACATTGTTTACATTGTGGTTCATTGCACTCAATTCATCAGTAATACAGACAATACTATACGATACAAATACAATACAGTACAAAACTCATAAAACATCAAAAGGCATATTTATCTGCTACTTTTGATGCTTTTGTGTGACGCTGTAGTTAAGTATGATCAACTAAGGTGTTAATTTATGAAAAAAGAAACACAAAGAGTTAGAATATATTAAGACGTTTCTGCCTGAACAGCAACGATATTTCGAGAAGCTCCAGAGTGGATGTATGTATGCACTGTGCCAGAGGTCTTCAACAGGGGGTCCGGGACCCCTAGGGGGTCATCAGTTACTACAGGGGGTCCGCCAAATCATTGTGTGATTTTTACATTAACCGCTTCAACCAAGCGTCCCTATTCTGAGGAGAACTTAAGCCAAAAAAATAACAGATCTACAAGCTCACAACGCCTCGCGCTGCGAGGCGTTGTGAGCTTGTAGATCTGCTATTTTCTTTTCGGGCGAAGAGGTTTGGTGTGGGTGGAAAAAAGAGCAGACCAAGTACAGAGTGAAAGGTCAAGTTTACTTAGTATTGACGGTTTAACTGGTTAACTGCAGTGCTGTCAAACAAGCCTATGAAGCTGCCTATAAAAAATATACATTTTATACAATACATAATGGGGGTCCCTGCTTTATCTCTCAGCTTCAGGGGGTCCTTGGCCTGAAAAACGTTGAAGACACCCTGCACTGTTCAACTTTAGCAATGCAGCGTGCGGCTTCCGTAACGTGCATACTAGCACACCGCTCTGGAGTATACCCTCACACACACACACACACACACACACACACACACACACACTTGCATACCGTTCTGCCTGTGTGTGTGTGTGTGTGTGTGTGTGTGTGAGTAGACTCACACACACACACACACACACACACACACACACACGTGGCCGGGGGGAATCAGGGATAAAGCGTGACATGTCTGGTGGCATTTCTCTGACCTTAAAGGTCACGCCCAAGTGTCTTGGAGCGTTCCAGCACGGTGCCCCGCTGACGGACCCGAGAGGTCATCCTGCTATAGCAGGAGGAGGGGGGAAGGGGTAGGGGGGAGGGGAGAGGGGGGAGGATGATGGGAGACATGGCAGCGTGCTTTCAAATCACACCGCTCTCTATCCGAAGTGCCTTTTAAAACACCATTCTGTTTGCTGCGATTTCTACTCGTTTATTTGCATTGGCTCGTTTCCATTGGGGTCCTTTAAATAAACGAGGTGAATAAAAATATGTACAGTTACAGTAAACAGTTAAACTGAACTTCCATAGGAAAATCGTCCAGAAGAGAAAAGGGGGAAATGATAACTGTTAAAAGCAGCAGCAAACAGAATGGTGTTTTAAAAGGCGATCTAAAATAACTAACTTATATTATTAAATATAGTGTAGGTGTTTTAAAAAGCGATCAGAAAGGGGGGAAATAATAACTGTTAAGAGCAGTTGCTAACAGAATAGTGTTTTAAAAGGCAATCTAAAAGGCACTTCGGATAGAGTGCAGTGGGATTCGAAAGCATGCGACATGGCATGTTCTTTAAAAACCCAGTGCTTACTCAAACACTGGGTCGGGTCGGGGACCCATTTTTATGGGTCACGACGAGTCTTGGTCTTTGGTTTACTCATGATTCTATTTTACAGAGACAACTACACTTTCTCTCTGCATTTTTAATGTATGTGTTCACCTTGCTTATTGTAAGTCGCTCTGTGGTTAAGAGCGTCTGCTAAATGCCTGAATTATAAATTCTAAATTTTTCCTACAGCTTATTTCTTCTTCTTCTTCTTCTTCTTCTTCTTCTTCTTCTTCTTCTTCTTCTTCTTCTTCTTCTTCTTCTTCTTCTTCTTCTTTATTATTTGTTATTATTATTATTTTAAATCTAATAAATTCCATAAATTAAAAAAAGCTTTTTAGAAGTAGTGAAAACATTTTTCACTAGTTTGGGTCCTGTGGAGACATCAAATTTCTCTTCTGGGACTCGAGCTAAAAAGTTTGCGAAACCACTGCTTTAAACACTTGGGGAACCCTAGCATCTCTATTTTGGGTCAAGTATGTCATTATAGCCGAAACGTCGTTCAACACGGAAGAACGTCCGGTGAAAATGGAACATTCGCCGAACAAATCGACGAAGATTTGATGAAAATAAAAGAACATTCGCAGGAAAATGGCAGATCTACAAGCTCATAACGTGTCGCAAGTTAATACCTCATGCTCACTACATGTTGCAACGCGCCGTGAGCTTGTAGATCGGCTATTTAAAAGCTATTTGATGTACAACAATACGTAGTTATACAGGGGTTTAAGTGGTTAAGTGGCGCACTGGATTCATGATTTGGATTTTTAATTGGATAGTTCTAAATGACATCTGAAGGGGCCAGGCCTCTTTTGCATGTTTTGGCAATACTGCGCAATACTACAAAGCAAGGTCTCGTGTACTAGAAATGCCCTTTGACTGTTTAATTGCCTAATATTTCTATTTCCGCCAGGCCTTAAGGCTGGTGCGGCAGGCGGTGATTGTTTTGGTATGGCGCTCGATCGCTTTGGCTCTGGGTTCAATCCCGGGCCCCACCAACTCGCCATATGAGTAGCAGTGGCTTGGGTAAGTAACTAAGTACTGTACGTACTGGGAGCTGACGCCAGATTTAGCACCTTGCAAGAGGGGATAGACGACCCTCGATGCTTCGCTCATGATGATGATGACAATAAGCTACTTCGACCGACTTACTTAACGAAACCTTAAATATTATTAGGGTGCCCGATAGCTGAGTGCTAGTGCGCATATACCACGTAGGCGCTGATTCCTGACAGCGAGTCCCCGGTTTGAATCCCGCCCTGGATGGAGTCACTCCTCTACTGGAAAAAAAACAACAACAACATAAAAACACGCGGCTTGACGTAACGTTGCATCGAGCGGTGCGAACGGGACCATCTCATCGGTATCTTTGCTCCAGCAAAATTTCAACAGAGGCAACGTTTGCTTCTTCCCCCCAACCAACCAACGCTGGTCAGCGTTCCCGACCGAAAGATAAAATATCTTTCTAGTCGCTTGAAATCGCTGGACTTTGGTCGCCCAAAGTGAAGCAATTCCAAGCGACTAGAAAGATATTTTATCTTTCGGTCGGGAACGCACCTTAGGCGATATTAAGGAGACTGCATCGCAGTTTTAAGTCACTGGGATCTCTATTTTAGTTACGTATTCATAGTTGTATGTTCATGGTGTGTGAAAACACACTGAAAAAAAGCACAACAGATGTTAACGGTACATTTTCTCTTCCGTTCTTCTCAGGTGCCCTCCTTTGCCCGCAGATCCAGCGTGCCTGCAGGTTTCGAGGACACGTCCCCGGAACCGGAGAAGTGCCTGGTGCCGGTGCAGCGCTCCCAGCTCCCCGTTCAGCAGTACCAGCTGAACAGCAAGAAGCACCACCAGTACCAGCCGGGCAGCGTGGAAGCCCCCGCCGACCCGCTGACCATTAACGGCAAGAAGAAGTTCATCTACCAGCTCAACAGCAAGAAGCACCATCACTACGAGCCGGACCGGAACATGTTCGACGCGCAGGCCTCCAGGCTCAAGGAGGTGATCAAGGTTCAAGAGCCGACCAGCAAGCCCACCAATCCGGGCTGGAATCTGCCCCTGGCGCTGCAGCAGAAGTGGGTCCGCGACAAAGACACTGGCTGCCTGAGCAAGGTCAAAGAGCTGGCGGTAGAGCTGGCGGTAGAGATCGGGAAGCCCACGGCCATCATCAAAGAGGCCGAGAGCGAACACGCCCTCAAGCCCAACCCGAAAGAAGCCGCCCTACCGAGTTCCGTTAGCAGCAAGATGAAGATAATCAAGAACAAAAATAAGAATGGCCGCATCGTCATTGTCATGAGCAAGTACATGGACAGTAACAAGGTACACGGCCACAAGCATCACCATCACCACCATCATCATCATCACTCGAAGTCCTCCGAAGACAATCCCGCGCACAGAACCAAAACGCCGGAGCAGCTTCTCCCAGAGAGTGGAGTCCCGCAAGAGAGCTGCAACGGCGGCAGCTCGCCCCCCGTCGCAGAGCATCCCACAAAGTGTTCCCCGATGGACCGGCAGTTCTCCAAACCTTCCCCGAGCACGGCGGAGGAATACAACACGGAAGTGGCTCGTGGCCAGGCGGATTTGCCAGACGACCTGCCCTTACAGCTAACCGCCAGCCCGCCGCCCACCCTTTGGTCTACGGACACGAACATGTCATCATCCCCCACGGCCAACGACCACATCACGATCCCCTCCTTCTCCAGCGACCGCAAGCGTAAGATGTCGGAGCCCTTGGAGGACTGGAGCCTTCCCAAGACTTTTCTGAGCTCCAGAAGTTTCAGCGTTCCCAGCACCGCGGTGGGTCCACCACAGGACAAGCCCATGGACCTCCACTGCAGCGGCCCGCGCCGCAGCAACTCGTATACGTACGGCGTTACGGACTCTGGAAACCAAGAAGAGCCCATGGACCTTAGCTGTCCAAAGGGCAAGAAGCCAGCAGTGCCAGAAACGCAATCGGAACCAGAAGCCGAGTCTGGCCTTAAAAGTCCCGAGCCTAGCGTAAAAAGTCCCGAGCCTAGCCTAAAAAGTCCCGAGCCTAGCCTAAGAAGTCCCGAGCCTAGCCTAAAAAGTCCCGAGCCTAGCGTAAAAAGTCCCGAGCCTAGCGTTAAATCTCCCGAGCCCAGCGTCAAATCTCCCGAGTCTAGAGTTAAAAGTCCAGCTCCCGTGACGCCGGAGATGGAGAAACAGGCGAAAAAGCCTAAGGACAAGAAGGTTGTAAAAGAACGCTCACCGTTTATGGGAAACATTATCATCACCGACATCACGACGAACAGTCTCACCGTTACCTTCAAGGAATACGTGTCATTCTAAACCAACCGTTGGTTCTGTACAATTGAAGTACTAGTGACTAATTGGCCTTGCCTGTTAATATGTACATATGTAAAAAACGAAAGAAAAAAAACAACAAAAAAACTTGATAATTTTGTATATATGAAAATTTATAATTTATCATTCAAATTCCAATATGTTTCTAATAATGTTTTATACTGTAAACTCTGTGATGTTGTAGCCAAGAAAGTGCCCTCGAGGATTTGAGTGACTTTCAGGTAGATACAAATTGAAAGTGACATGGAAAATATCCGTTAACCAGGTGTCAACGGAATCGCTTTGCTGTCGTTTCATACCGGTACCAAACTTATAGCCTGAGATGTATGAAGGGTTTTTACATATTTTGTACTTAATATCTGTTATTTTAACTATAATAGAAGGTAGAGAGGAATCTGTTGAGCTTGGTGTTGATGATGAAAGATCGTCAAATTCAGAGCACTTAAACTGCATTTCCCTGTGTGTGCGTACGCTTGAATTTGTACCATGTATTCTACTTGTGAAGAATTGGAAGGAAAAAAAATCATTTTATTGCTTTACAATCTACTCATGTCCCCTCCATTCTGAATGACCATACTTCATTTGTTTTTTTTTGTTTTTTTTTGTTTGTGGCTTTGGTGTAAGAGAGGTAAAATGGCCGTGAAATGCAAATGTGAAGGCTTGGTTGGTACGCCTGGCACTCCAGTTCAACAACACACTGTACACAACTTCCCCATGACAACAACGCGTCTCTGCACTTGGACACATGCTGTGTCAACAATCTAACACGCAGAATTTGCCAGTAATTTCCTTTTGTCAAGTTGACTACGTTTCACACAGAGTGTGAACGTCGTCAAATGCCTTGACTTCTCTCTCTTGTTGTGACACAACAGAGGTCACGGCGGATACACGCTATTGCTACACTATCTATTGCTATATTGCACTTTTACCTTTAGCAAACGTTTCAAGGAATAAAGTGTGGCAAACATTTTCAGTGGGTGGTAACCATTAATGAAAGTGATCTGTCAAAAGAAAAAAAGATTTATTATATCTAGAGTGTCATATATCAACCATGTCATTTTCCCATTAAGATGACTTATTGATTCCTAACATAATGAGTTGGAGATTTATTACGTTGCTTTAGACGTCCCACGTGACTGGTGTTAATATTGCATATCTATTCTAGCCATTTCAGGAGTGTCTTTATTTTGAACGTCACACAGATTAGCAATATTCATCTCATTTTTGTTATTGAATATTATCGTTTGTCTGAGGAATATATGTGATTGCTATATATATTTTAGACCAAGCTACCAGGGTTATGCCTGATTCGTACTTGGTTGCATTCCGTGTTTCGCGTGCGGCAAAAAGCGGATCTGCTCTACAAGCTGTTGTGAGCTTGTAGATCCACTATTTTGGGCGTGTGCGCGACACTGGCGTGCAGCTACACATAAATCAGGCTTTACTAGTAATTAAACTAGTTGTTGTGAAGAAAGATTATACATGGGAGTCGTGAGACTGGCTTTTGTATCATGTTACGTTCAATCCGATGAGTGCAAGCTGTTCTTCTGATTATGCTGCTGAAAATTCCAATGTCATAGTTTGTGTTTTGTTTTCCTTTAGAAAGCCTGTTGGATGTAAACCTACATTTGAGTCTAAATTGCCTTGTACGCACACTTAATGCAAAGCCAGTGAGAATGCCGTAAAAAAGCATCATGAAGACTAAAAATACAAAAAAAAAGAATATTTATTACGTTTAATTTGTTGTTCAAAACAAATACAGTATGTCATCTGCATCAGAAGCAGTAGTCTGTTTTGAGTTTTTTTTAAGATGTCTCTTTGAGTCCGTTTTGCTATGTTTTTTGGTCATTATTTTTGCTACTTTTTTGTTGATTCCTTGCACTTGGTTCAAAGTCAAAATGATTGTTCTGCTCTGTAAGGGGGTTGGATGGCTGTTGGCACAGCTTACTGGATGGTATGTCTTTAACAATAAAGCAAACAGAAATGACCTCGTTGGCGCTTCTTGATGGCTGAAGGGAAGGGAGGGGGGGGTGGGGGGTGGTGGCATGGTTGGTGATGTGTGTTTTTGTTGTGTCATGCGTTGCCCGGACAATGAATCGACGCTTTGTTGCTCTCGGCAATGGAAGACGTGTCATTTATTTGCATGTAATATGATATTTCTTCTTTTTTTTCACGTGTCATTGGAAAAACATGGACCAGAAACATTTTGTGTGTTTCCGTTTAACCAGCCGTGTGTGTGTGTGTGCGTTAACACCGGTTCTCAAAGTGCGGTGTCCCCCCCCCCTCCCCGGTGGTCCTTGAGGAGGGGGTTCCCATGGGGTGATCCCTATAGCAAAATGAGAAACAGTTTAAAACACTTTCGACAGCTGTTTTATTTGTTTTGCTTTCAAAAATAGCTGATCCACAAGGTCACAAGAGCTTGTAGATTTGCTATTTTTGACAAATGTTGACAAATGTTAACTTGTGGGTGGGGCTCCGTGGCACAAAGTATGAGCCAAATACATATCAATTGGGGGTCCTTGACATGACAAATGAATCGTTATTTCTTAACCACTTAAACCCCTGTAGTCTTAGAGCATCGGTTCTCAAAGTGGGGTCCGAGGACCCACAGGGGTCCTTGAGGGAGTTCCAAGGAGTCCCCAGCTAAATGATAGATAGTTAGGAATCAAATGTTTGTACACGGTCAGGGTTAAATTAACATTGTTTTTTACAATATAAATTGCGGTTCCAGAAATGGCATTAAATGGGGGTCCGTAGCCTAATGCATGTCAAACTGTCTGGGGGTCCTTGAAATTAAGTTGTTGAAAATGTTTGAAAATCACTGCTATAGAGCCGTAAAAATCTTCTCTTATGGGGGTCCTTGGCATATCTTTTCAAATTGGGGGTCCGCAGGCTACTAAGTGTCAATTTGGGGGTCCTTGACATGAAAAAGTCTTAGAGAACTGGGCTTACAACCATAACTTTGACCACTTTTTCTATCTAGACCAAATCTCTTCACCAAAGAATAGCCGATCCACAAGCACACACAATGCGTGGCAGAGCGATGCATGTATTGTGAGTTGTAGATCTGCTCATTTTTTTTGGCTAATGTTCCCCCCAAATTGACAATGGATGGATGCCGGGGTTCAGGTTTGTCAAGTAGACTTATTTTGTCCTCTGATGAAGGAGCTGGCGTCATCTTAAACACACTCTATTGTAACAGGTCGTTGTTTTGGTGAACTCTGAATAGCACACGCACAGATCAAGTTGCATAATCACAAACAATGGTGAACAAAGGGCCTGCATGGTGTTATTACATAACTGTTCTTGTATCATGATTAGGACATCGCATGCATGCTTATAATGTTCCTTTATTTTTTTTGGCCCACAGCTGGAATGTAAATCCAAAACCAGAGGCCTATAGGTGCGGGTGTGTGTGCGTGTGTGTGTGTGTGTGTGTGTGTGTGTGTGTGCGTGCGTGTGCGTGTGTGTGTGTGTGTTGTTATGTAAGTTATGTGATTCCACTGCCAAGATGTGCGTCATAACAGAGACTTGGCATTTGGGCAATGGGCACCAGTAACTGTGTGTGTGTGTGTGTGTGTGTGTGTGTGTGTGTGTGTGTGTGTGTGTGTGTGTGTGTGTGTGTGTGTGTGTGTGTGTGTGTGTGTGTGTGTGTGTGTGTCTGTGTCTGTGTCTGTCTGTCTGTCTGTCTGTCTGTCTGTCTGTCTGTGTTTAGGTGTGTACTGGGGCAGGTATAAGTCTATAGGACGGATGTATAGATTACGTGGCATGTATCTGTGCCAGGAGATGTTGTAACATCACTGAACAGAACATTCTTAAGAAAGCAGGTTTTGGGGACATTGTCAAGATGAGAGGTTAGCCTACCTACAGTATGCTGCCATACAAAGCCAAAGAGCAGTAACTAAATCATTGAACTGAAATAAATAAGGGTTTAAAAGTGTTTCAATTGGGCTATATCAGCATATAAGTGCTATATAATCACACTAATTGTATATCTGTTCATGAGGTCATTGTGTATCCCCCAAAATCACGAAGGCTAATTTGACCTTTGGGATAGGCCTACACAAATTACATTTAGGTCAGTGTGTCCTAACATAGTTATACTGCACTTTGGCTTTGTAGGCTACTCTGTAGCAGTGGTGCAAAGTAACTAGTACATTTACTTAAGTACTATACTTTAGTACAATTTTTAGGTATTTGTACTTTACTTGAGTATTTCCAATTTTCAATACTTTTACTTCTACACCACTCTCAGAGGCATACATTGTACTTTTACTCCACTACGATTATTTGAAAACTTTAGTTACTTTTCAGATATAAATTGTGATATTATGAAACCACTTTAGCCCTATTTTATACATAGGCTATTTGAAAATAGCAGATCTACAAGCTCACAAGGCGTTGCAGTGCGCTATTTTGATGCCAATACTTTTGTACTTTTACTCAAGTAACTTTTTGAACACAGGCCTTTTTACTAGTGACAGCACAGCGATGCCTTGCATTGTTACATGCAGGCCTTACAACACATCTGTCTCGTCAAAGCGAGATCTAGTAGCCTCATAAATTAAGATTTTATTTGTCTTTCTTTCATGTCAGTTCATATTACCACCATTCGGCTTCGGCAGCTCAGATCACTGTGGCTAATCTAGACATGCTTTTGGCAAAAGAAATTCAACATGCCATTGGCAATTATAATTAATTAGGTATAACTGAACTGACGCATAGTAGCCCAACTTTCTTCATGACATGTGTGGCCTTCTGGTTCTTCTGGGTCTTGTTTATAGCAGCAGAAAGCCCGAGGTCTGGCCCTTTAGAAGGAGGTCTGGCCCTTTAGAAGGAGGTCTGGCCCTTTAGAACAGTGGTTCTCAAACTTTTTCACGTCAAGGACCCCCACATTGACACTTATTAGCCCGCGGACGCCCATTATATGCCAGGTACTCCCCCATAAGAGAAGATTTTTTTTACGGCTCTAGCAGTGATTCTCAACCATTCTAATTTCAAGGACCCCCTTAAATGGCATTTCTATCTCTGGGACCCCAATTTATATTGTAAAATGAATGTTAATTTATTATCATTTGGTTCCATTTGTACACTCTCAGTCTCAGAGTTACTAGCCTCGGAAACCCATGCCTTTTTTTTTGTTTCAAAAGAAAAAAAGCCTGGGAGAACCTTGCAGGAACGCTGGTCTTAGGACCTTGTTATCTCCTAACCGATCAGAGTGCTCCAAACCCAGGCGCTGGAATCCAGCGCCTGGGTTTGGCTCCGCCCTTCAAGACCATCGATTGGGCTCGTTCTTTCAGTCTACAGAGTTACAGACCCATAAGGGTCCATTTGGTTCCATTTGTACACTCTCAGAGTTACAGACCCATAAGGGTCCATTTAGTTCCTAACTATCCATCTCCAGCTGGGGACCCCCTGGAACTCCCTCAAGGACCCCTGGGGGTCCCCGGACCCCACTTTGAGAACCAATGCTTTAGAATGAGGTATTTGGCCCTGTAGAAGGAGATCTGGCCCTGTAGATGGAGGTCAAAGTGAAACCAGACCTTCGTGGAAAATGCATGGCGTCTGAAATCATTAGAAAGAATGTCCCTGAGTGCTTAACAGCTGACCAAATTAATGTTTTGGATAATTCAGAGGCCCTGGAATGTGCCGTGTGTGTGTGTGTGTGCGTGCGTGCGTGTGTGTGTGTGTGTGTGTGTGTGTGTGTGTGTGTGTGTGTGTGTGTGTGTGTGTGTGTGTGTGTGTGTGTGTGTGTGTGTGTGTGTGTGTGTGTGTGTGTGTGTGTGAGGTTTCCCACGGGAGTTGCTTATCAAAGAATGTAGCAGGAACATCATAACCTTGAACAGGATTCAAGTCTGAGGGTTGCTATAACTCCTCCTAAAATGTATGTTGATGAACACACACACACACACACACACACACACACACACACACACACACACACACACACACACACACACACACACACACACACACACACACACACACACACACACACACAAATCTAAAATTTGTGCAAGAAGAGATAATTATTTTCTCGCTGAATCCTCGGATGGATCTTCACCAATAATAATAAAGAGCTCTTCAATTCTACTATAAAGGACCAAGACATCTAAATACACTATCGGTTCATTATAGATTATAGTTTCACAACCAGTGGGCCGGGGACCACCAGTGGTCCTTGACGGGGTTCCAGGCTAGGTGGTCCCCAGCTAAATGATGGAGAGTTCGTAACCAAATGGACCCTTATAGATTTTAAACTCTTGAGAGTGTAAAGTGAAACCAAATGGACCCGCATTTTACGCCCTCAAGAGTTAAATGATTGTTTAACATCTGCATTACTTAATTTACAAGAAGTCTAACACAATTAGAGAATTATAGAAGAAATATTCTTAAGTCATTGGGTCTGAGAGGCTATAAATCTCATCAAACGGTGGTTCCGTGGCTCAAATGCCGAATAAATAATGGACCTTGATATGAAAAAGGTTGAAAACCACTATAGAATCTATTCTATAGGCTACGATGGTGTCGCTTGGTGTCGCCGCTTGCCGAAAAGCACAGATCTGATCTCCGAACTGATCGTGGGATCAGGCTGCATGCAGGCAGCGACACCATGATGAAAGAATGAATCCTTCAGACAGAGTTCTGCAGAATCTGTATACCGCTTGCAGCCATTTTCTCTCTCTCTCTCTCTCTCTCTCTCTCTCTCTCTCTCTCTCTCTCTCCCTCCCTCCCTCCCTCCCCCTCTCTCTCTCTCTCTCTCTCCCTCCCCCTCTCTCTCTGGATTAATGTTGTTTAGAGATCTGTCTTCATGGAGGAAATGGTTGCTTTATAACACTCACTGTTAGGCTAAATATCAAACTGACTATGTCTGTCTGAAAACACGTTGCATGTGTAGTTAGACCAACGCAACGAGCCTATATATACATGCGACATTTTCAGCCACATTTAGATGCTTATGGAGCCATGGAGTTAAATTCTCACAGGATTCCAATAATAAGACAGACATGAAAAGCCAAGTAAAAGGAGAGAGAGAAAGAGAGAGAGAGAGAGAGCGAGAGAGAGAGAGAGAGAGGGGGGGAGAGAGAGAGAGAGAGAGAGAGAGAGAGAGAGAGAGAGAGAGAGAGAGAGAGAGAGAGAGAGAGAGAGAGAGAGAGAGAGAGAGAGAGAGATTATCAAAGTATTCAACTCATTCATACCATATCAATTTTTATTCAACTCTATCATACCATATCATATCATATCACACTACTCAGATAGATAAAAATTGCAACCGAATTAAAAGATCACTCAATTAGTGGTTCTCAAACTCATACATTTGGCCGCGGACCCCCATCGGAAAATGTTGTGCCAGGGACCCCCAGTAGCTAAGATTTGAGTTAAAAATGTTCACTTTTAAAAATATATTATGTTCAAAGATACGAACACATTTTTCAAGATTTTTCAAAAATAGCAGATCTACAAGCTCATAGCGCGGCAATGTGTCAAGGACCACTGGTGGTCCCTGGACCACTGGTTGACAACCACTGGACTAGACTATAACAAATCATTAAGAAACTTATAGCCTACATTAGTGATTGAAGAATTTGAAGTCATGTCCCAATATAACCTATACTCTATTGACTATAGAGACTAGAGTCTAGTCTATTAGTCATGTCAAATCTATAGGCCTGTATAATCTATCCATAATTCTATAAATCATGTAGGCCTATAGGCCTATATATGCATCACCAACGAACAACAACAACAACGTCATCTTTCAGTGGAACCAACAACCACACGAGCCATGAAACTGAAACATCGTCACGCAGAGTCAGAGCATAGCCTAATTTATTTATAGAGCAAAGGGTGCTGTTTCACATTCCTCTTATATAGACTATAGCCAACAACACAGTAAAAACACCTTCAGGGTTCATTTTACGTATAGAGCGAAGTGTGCTCTTTCACAACATCAGTGTTCATTTAACTCTTGATCGTAAACATTAACCTAAATGTGCAACTTACTTGGCTCCATAATCCATTTACCATGTGAGAGCTACACTAAGGATTTTACTGTGTGTCGTCGTGTAGTGCGATTATCTATCTATCTATCTATCTATCTATCTATCTATCTATCTATCTATCTATCTATCTATCTATCTATCTATCTATCTATCTATCTATCTATCTATCTATCTATCTTATCTATCTATCTATCTATCTATCTATCTATCTATCTATCTATCTATCTATATTTTCTGTTTACTAAAGAGCTGGAGAGACAGACTGGATAAACAGCACTCTACTGCAATGATTACTATCACAATATATAGCTAGTTGACACATATTTTAGCAAAAGAAAGATCACTTTTACCCTACCTTTAATATCTATCTATCTATCTATCTATCTATCTATCTATCTATCTATCTATCTATCTATCTATCTATCTATCTATCTATCTATCTATCTATCTATCTATCTATCTATCTATCTATCTATATATCTATATATCTATCTATCTTCAGCTATACTACAGATTCCAAGAAAAATAATCTCATTTGATTTCAAGTTCAAGTTCAAACTTGGCTTTTCACGCTGTCTGCGTTGTATAGACCAGTGGTTCTCAAACCTTTTTCATGTCAAGGACCCCCAAAATGATATGTATTTGGCCGCGGACCCCCATCTCAAATATTTTGTTCCAGGGACCCCCCAGATGCAAAGATTTTAGTTGCATTTTGTTCCCTTAAAATATTTTATATTCAAAGGTTTGCACACATTTTCACGATTTTTCAAAAATAGCAGATACACAACCTCATAGTGCGTCAAAATATAAAAGGTTAAAATTATTGTGATGCTATATTAACACATTCTTTTGCTGGGGACCCCCTGAAACCCTCCGAAGGACCCCTGGGGGTCCCCGGACCCCACTTTGAGAACCAATGCTATAGACACTGGGGACCTTTATTGGTTTCAGGCTATAAGGCAACGAGGCCAATAGGATATGATAATAAATGTGATCAATGCAGTGCTTTCAATCAGAATTAATTAACGATTATAATAGATAAGTGATATGCCCTCACCTAGACTTATACCTGATTTGGCAGTTGAGCGTTTCTGTCGCCTATATTGCATTTAGGACTGAGGGAATTAGAATGGCTTCTAATTGCAGCTATAATAACCAAGGCACGGGCAAAACACATGCAGAAATGTAAGCATTTAGAGGTTAATTTTAGACCCCACGTCGCTTCATATTTATTTCCACTTGTGGTTTTTCATGTGTATCTCAGTCTGTCTGCTCAGCCACCTCCACATCACCAAATGCAGTGATGGAAGAGAGTACTCGCATGTTTTACTAAAGTAAAAGTATCAACACTGCAATGAATAGATATACTCTGTTACAAGATGTCCCGTATTCAAGATGTACTTGCGTAAAAGTACAAAAGTATTGATATGAAAATGTATTTAAAGTAGGGGTCCCATTTCACAAGTTTTCAAATGCATAAAATATATAGAAATTCTTCGAAAAGGGCAGATCTACAAGCTCACAATGCATAGTTTGTCAGCTTGTCGATCGGCTATTTTCAAATTGCCAAATATTATATATTTAGGGCTGAAGTGTTTTTGTAATAATAATCCAAATCTACAAAGTAACTAAAGTTTTCAAATAATTGTAGAGGAGAAAAAGTACAATATTTGCCTCTGAGATGTAATGAAGTAAAAGTACAAGTAAAAGTACTGGAAATTCTCCAGTTAAAGTAAAAATACCTATAAATGCTACTTAAGTACAGTACTTGAGTAAATGTAATTAGTTACTTTACACGACTGATGATCAGATGTCGCATGATGATGATAAACCTGCAACAGAACAGTGATCAGATTCAGAACACACTCAGAGCCAGTCTGCCCAGAAACCAAACCAGCCAATAAGACAATTATTATTTATTTATATTTAAAGGAGTAGTTCACCCCCCAAAAAATGACTTATTTTCTATCAATTACACACCCCATGACGCCTTGAATTCATGGAGAATAGTTAGTTTTTGTCACATTCCTAAGCCATTAATTTGATAATTTGATAATCAATGGAGACTCTTTCAGTCTCCATTGAGTCTCCTTCAGTCATCAAATTATTGGCTCAGGAATGCGACAAAAACTAAAAAATCTCAATGAATTCAAGGTTCCATGGGGAGAATAATCGATAGATAAAATGTAATTTTGGGGGTGAACTACCTCTTTAAATTTTCTAACGACTGCGTCGCTCGACGACCTGAGCAGCTGATCTTTGCGTCGCTGCGTGCCTGTGAGCTTGAAGATCTGCTATATATTGTCGGCAAGCGACACATACCGTCGCAGTCGCAGTACGGGGTGTTGTTATTACTACGTTATAGGCTGATAATAACGTTGTCATGCACACAGTCTGAGAGAGGAGCGGCCATGCATGGCGCCAACAAGCAGCTAAAGAGGCTTTATAAAAGGGCGCGTCGTGTTGGTTGGTCTCTAACTTCGTCTGACTCAGTGTCTGTGTTGATATGAAACCATATTACAGCCCTTAATATACCGTCATGAAATGTCGGTCTCTCTCTCTCTCTCTCTCTCTCTCTCTCTCTCTCTCTCTCTCTCTCTCTCTCTCTCTCTCTCTCTCTCCTGGATCAAAATGGTGGTCATATTTCTGCGCCATTGCAGCAGAGCAGCAGCTCAGATACAAACACGTCTTTTGTGCTGCACAAAAAAAAACATAAAACACGGAGCGCTGCGTCTGTCTGCATGTGTCTATAACAGCTCTGATGGTCAGATAGATGATGGTCAGAGGAATCACAGGCTGGCTGACCCGCATCATCATGGCTTCTTTATGAGACGTTATGATGAATAATGTATTATTTATTCTCCGTGTATTCATCGGAGGAATGAGACGGTTCGTCGCCCGGGGGAATGAAAGGGTTAATGATCCATCTTTCTCTGCGATATGAGCAAAACGCCTGTGAACGAGAAATAATGGTTATTTTTTAATTTTTATAACACATTTTTAATGATGTATGTATTTCACTGACCAGCTGAATAAATGGTTCATTTCAAACCTGGGCTATTTGTTTGCTAATGCAGAATGCACAGGGAGGTGCTATTTACAGTAAATGCATGTTGGAAATGACGCAGAAATACATTTAAAAAATAGCCTATATATTTGGAGGAAAGTCATTATAGGCTATGACATTTTTCTCTGATTAATATTTCTACTTCCAAAATTCAGACAATATTTTATTATTTATAGTCTCTTTTGATTGATAAAAAGAGACGTGTTTTCCGCATGTGAATTCTCCCTGATGAATTCTGAATTTAGATCTCTTCATTTTGCTGTGGAACAGAATTTAAAGATGTCAGTTAATAAATCTAATCTACAGTGTTAATTAATGCACTGATATCCCTCTGGAAATTCATACATGTTATAATGTTTCTATATGCTTTTGCAGCACTGAACGTAAAAACACATGCAACCGACAATGGCCAATGTTGTTATATTTAGAAATGTCTGCATCCTTTCACACCACACAATATAATAATAATAATAATAATAATAATAATAATAAAAATAATAATAATAATAATAATAATAATACTGATACTAATACTAATACTAATAATCATAATCATAACAACAAAGTGATAATTTTTTTTTATGAATCATTGAATTAACTGGGTCAAATCATTTTCTACTTTAGGCACCAACAGTATAGGCTATCCATAGCAAGAACTAAATTAACATTCTATTTCTATTAATAATATTATGATAATAATAATAATTATTATCATTATCATTATCATTATTATTATTAATTATTAATCTGGTCTCAAAATATTTTTGTTATCATAATCACTATCCAGCAGTATTAGGCCTATTATATATAAATCTATATTTATTGGGGAATTATATGCGTATTGTTTTTTTGAAAGAGGGACATGAAAAATGCTATAAAAGAGGTAAACTGACTCATGGAGTTTACACTTTAAAACTTTAGATATAGAGAGTTTTTACACTCACAAGAATATTTAGTGTCACATAAGGGCATTGGTGAGTTGAAACGCACTAGATTAGACAAAATAGACCTATTTGATCTCTTACATTTAGTTTGGATAGATAGATAGATAGATAGATAGATAGATAGATAGATAGATAGATAGATAGATAGATAGATAGATAGATAGATAGATAGATAGATAGATCTAATAATAATCAACATCTCAAGGTAGGGTTTAAGTGATGATGTTTTTTTGCTAAAATATGTGTCAAATAGCTCTATATTGTGATAGTAATCATTGCAGTAGAGTGCTGTTTATTCAGTCTGTCTCTCCAGCTCTTTAGTAAACAGAAAATGCATTTTCAAGTCGGGATACCAGTTTCATCCAATCAGGAGGGAGAAGTCATACATATAGAGGATACAGCATAAACAAGTGAAATCGGAAGTGATGAAACGTAGAAATTAGCAGACAAAATTGGAACTGGAACACTCTAAAATGTAAACAGATAAATCGGTATGCTTTCTCGTTATTGGTTTAAATTGGCAACCCGCCTGAAAATGTCTTTTCTGTTTACTAAAGAGCCGGAGAGACAGAGAGACCTTACTGAACAAACACTCTGTAGCAATGATTTCTTTAACAATGTAAAGCTTTTTTTTTTTTTTTTTTTACTTTAATCTTTGTTTAAAACTTTTTTGTTTTAACCACACAAAAAAACATCACGTACCTTTAAGCAGTGCTTCTCAAACTTTTTCGTGTCAAGGACCGCCAAAATGATATGTATTTGGCCGCGGACCCCTCTCTAAATGTTTTGTTCCAGGAACCCCCCCCACCCCAGCAAAGATTTGAGTTAAAGATTTGCACACATTTTCCCAATTTTTCAAAAAAAAATATGAGCTTGTATATCTGCTATTTTTGAATAGCTTAAGTATGGATAAAGGGGTTAAAATGTTTGTGACGCTTTATTAACTAATTTTGCTGGGGACGCCCTGGTACCCCAATGACCCCTGGGGGTCCTCGGACCCCACTTTGAGAACCAATGCCTTTAAGTACTTTCCATACACGGCAAGCCCGTATGGTTTATATTTTATGCTGAAGTTTAATTGGAAGCACTTCATGTGATCATGTGCGTTCAGGTTGCAGCTGAATCTCAATCCGGGGTTTCCAGCTTTGTCTTTAACACTGAACGAACAGATGCAAGTAAATAAAACAGGATGAAATTGTTAGGCCTATGTAGGCTATAGTGTCATCATGTCACAAACAGCAAAATCATCCGAATGCGCATTTGAAAAGGAACAAGAGGTTTGAATTGTTGCTATAGTCATTCTTCATAAAATTCCAGTCTGACCCCCAAAAAAATAATTAATTAAATCCATGCTCGATGGCATTGTTGCATAATAATAAAAGCTAATAAATAAATAAACAAAAATATAAGAATCTCTTGATCTATTTGTTTCAAAGTTATATATATTTGATCGTTCAATACAACTTTACAGGCCATTTAAATGTTGTTGAAAAACTCTTCAAAATACATCTATACTCAAACACATATGCCTGCGCTCAATGTCCTACTCTGTGCGGCTACCAGCTACTTGCGGTGTCGCTTGCGGAAGAAAAAAAATACAAGCACTTGATGACACATTGTTAGCTCAGTTATAGATCTGTTGTTTTCGGCAAGCGACACCGTCGTACCACCGTACCCGTCCTGTCAATCATAGTTGTCAAAGTGAGGTCCAGGCATGGACCCCCGGCCTAA
Organism: Gymnoscopelus microlampas; assembly: GCF_963454915.1. NCBI lineage: Eukaryota > Metazoa > Chordata > Actinopteri > Myctophiformes > Myctophidae > Gymnoscopelus > Gymnoscopelus microlampas. Next base: position 48,894,312 of record NC_139948.1, read on the forward strand.
ATGGTCCCTTACAGTCTCTTTTCATTGATTGATTGATTGATTGATTGATTGATTGATTGATTGATTGATTGATTGATTGATTGATTGATTGAATCCTTTAGCAGTTTGCAAAAAAAAGCACAGAAAGTAGGCCTACAGTTCTATACAAAGGGATGCTAAAAAGGATTAAACCCAGAAAGCACTATAGGACTTGTTTCCATTGGGCCCCTGTGTATTCAATTAATCAAAACCTTTAATGACAGACAAATATATAATATGCAAAAAAAACATAATATAAACGAGTAGTAATAATAAAAAAAAGGAACATATGTACAGTAAACTGTTCGAAGGGGTGAGGGGGGGGGGGGTTTCTGGTGATAGGTTTGAACTGTTTTACAGGGGCCAGTTTTGAATGGCAGCCACCTGTAAGTGCTCTTTTAGAGCGGCTTAGAAGGAGAGTAAGGATTCACATGTTTCTATGACTGTTGGTAGGGCATTCCACATTTTAGTGGCATAGCAGCCGAACGAATTTAACCCCTTGTTTGTTTGAGCCAAATCTGGGTTGAACGTGATTTGTGGAGCTCCCTCTGGTGTTGTGTTTGACTCTCTGACTAGTCTGAGAGAGTGTACAAATGGAACCAAATGGACCCGTAGCCGTATAAGGGTCCATTTGGTTCCACCTGTATACTCTCAGAGTTATGGGGGTCCATGAAATAAAAACAGTTATAGAACCACTGCTATAAATAATGTTTTAACGCTATAGACATTCCTGTACACACACACGGCCCAGTAGGCCCCTCCTCCTCCCGACGCAACGTAGCAACAGCTGAGCCAATGCACGCACGCTGCCTGGCGGGTTGCCTGGCAACAAGAACCCAGAACGTGATGACGTCTCACCCCCAGATTGCGTATATTATTATTATGGGATGTGCGGAATTAAAACACCAAGAGAGAAGAGAGAGAGAAGAAGAGGACACCGTTTCTGGTGGAAGAGAGAGAGAAAAGCAACCCCCAAAAGATATTGAGCCCCGTTGGTTTTCACGTTAGATTACAGAAGAACATGGAGCTAGATCTTGGATTGATGTTGGATTAGATCATGGAGCTCTCGGCTGTCGGCGAGAGCGTCTTCGCCGCCGAGTCCATCATTAAACGGCGCATACGAAGGGTTAGTGTGGCGGCCGTTTCTCTGCTTTCCTCCAGACACACACCACCACACCACGGGGCTGGCGTTTCAGCTCCCCGTTACGCAACCCCACTGTTTGTGCAGCAAACAGCAGCTCTGACAGCCATGGGTCTGGTCGCTGAATAACGTGTCTCTCTCTCTGTCTGTCTGTCTGTCTGTCTGTCTGTCTGTCTGTCTGTCTGTCTGTCTGTCTGTCTCTGTCTCTCTGTTTCGCAGGGTCGCTGGGAATATCTAGTGAAATGGAAGGGCTGGTCTCAGAAGTGAGTATAGCAGGCTATAATATCTAGTGCCAGGGGTCTTCAACAGGGGGTCCGGGACCCCTAGGGGGTCCTCAGAGCTACTACAGGTGGGGGAGCTTGTAGATCTGCTATTTTTTGGCTAAGAGGTGTTTGGTGTGTAGAGGGAAAAAAGAGCAGACCAAGTAGGCTAAACAAAAAAAGTTGAATCTGAAACACAATTTTATGCAATATAGAGGAGGGGGTCCCTGCTTCATCTCTCTCTCAGTTAGGGGGTCCTTGGGCTGAAAACGTTGAAGACCCCTAATCTTGTGAAATGGAATGGCTGTTCCATATCTAATCTAGTGAAATGGAATGGTTGACTCAAGTCAACACAACACACAGCGCTGCTGTCTCTGACCGCAGCGCACAACTGCACAAGACAACCTCGTCTCGTTTTTATTAGAGCTATAATAATGTTTTTATCCATCGATCTCTACCGCATCTTAATACTAATAGGCTTACTTGTCTCTGGCGGCCCATAGCTTTCTCTGTGTGCAACAGCGTGCTTCCGAATCCCGATCATGCACGGATTAACAATCACGCGCGGGGGCCTACTACGGTATATTCTGATATATTGGATCTGTATTTATCAACTGTAGCGTCAGCAACGGCTAAGTTTCAAACGCACACGCACACACACACACACACACACACACACACACACACACACACACACACACACACACACACACACACACACACACACACACACACACACACACACACACACACACACACACACACACACACACACACACACTCTCTCGATCAGAGTGTTTCCATGTGTTTGTGTGTGTTGGCATGGATCATGACACGTGTGTTTTGTGTGTGATTTACAACAGGTACAGCACCTGGGAGCCAGAGGAACACATTCTGGACGAGCGGCTGTTCGCCGCCTTCCAGGAGAGGTGAGGGCCCGGGGCCTCTCTGAACCGAACCTGACACCACCGCACAATAATGATTAAATAACACATTCTGTCCATTTTATAGAATGTGTAGGCCTATAGATCTAATATGAGTTTCTTTTGTATATCAGTGGTTCTCAAACTTAAACGTAAACTCAAGCCGACATTGCACAAATGTTCACGATTTTTCAAAAATAGCAGATCTACAAGCACATAGCACGGCACTCGGTGCCGCGCTATATGAACTTGTATATCTGCTATTTTTTAATAGCCAAAGTATAAAAGGTTACAATTATTGTGACTGCTATATTAACACGTTTTTGCTGGACCGATGTTTCATGTTATTCACCAATGTTGCAGGGAACGCGAAAGGGAGCTGTTCGGGCCCAAAAAGAGGGGGCCCAAACCCGAGACATTTCTGTTGAAGGTGAGAGATTTTTATTTTTTATATGCATGCGTTTTTAAATCGTCGATTCATTGTCCACATCCGTTTATAGATTTCATCAGAAGACAGGGAGGTGATGAATCATTTCTGTCATGAGCCGTTATTAGTATGACTTATTGGTGACGAGTGTGTTAACCTTCACCAATAAGCCTATACAAGGCTCTTGATCTTCCCTGTGTGCATTCAGCTGGTTTCATAAAGCAGTCAACTTAAACGTAGACAGCTTAAACGTATTTTCCTTATGATTAAATCAATGTCTGGAATTAGAAAATAAATGTACCAAATCGCCATTTCCACATCAACACAGCCCATCTAATTTCTATTTATATAAGTCCTTTTACATTAGTTAAATGCATGTATGTTTTAACTTTCACATAGATGGCCCTCCACCTTTTCATGCAATACACTTTCGTACGTACTTTTTATTTGCGTTTACACTAATCAAACGGCCCAAGCAAAGCGCGTTCAGTGCAATCTTTGATTGATTGATTCTTTTATTAGTAGTAATTTTATTTTATTAGTAAACAGCTCGTGCAGTTAAGGGATAACACCAAAAAAGTCCTCCATGCAGGGGACTGTATTCTGCCAGCAGCAAATTACAGTCTGCCAGCTTTCTTATCTTCTTAACCCTTTTAAATTATACACTTTAAGGCTTCATATTGTTGTCATGACATGGTGAGGCAACACGTGTAGACTAATTGCTGTTTGTGTGTCTCTGATGCTGGTGTCCTGACAGGCCAAAGCCAAAGCCAAGACACACGAACTGAGGAGAGAATCTCCGAGGGGGGGTCATCACCCCCACCAGGGCTCCTGTCCGGTCCCGGAGCCCGTCGTCACGCCCAGGGCGCGAGAGGGATTACGCGCCGTCGTCCCGACCATCTTTCCGCCGAGCGCCGTCAACAGAGGGGAGAGCGTGGCCGCGATGGGTCTCCTGGAGCCGGAGAGAAGGCCCGGCAGACCGCCGGCCCACCATGCCCCACCGCCACCGCCGCTGACCTCCTCCTCGTTCACGGGTCAGGAGTTCACCCGAGTCCCCAAGAAGAGAGGCCGCAAACCAAAGCAGCTCAGCTTAACACGCACGGATCAACTCGGTTTAACACGCACAGATCAGCTCAATTTACCACGCAGCACGGATCAGCTTGTGGTTCCTAACAAACGGAGCAGGCCGGGAGGAGATGAAGGATTATCGTCGTCGTCTTCATCGCCACACGACGTGTCTGACTCTAACAGGCCGTCTAACAGACATGTAAACCTTCAGCCGTCCGACAACATCAGCCTGATCCAGCTGACCAGACGGTTCCAAGAGGAGACCACCATCACCCCGAAGTCCGGCGATGCGCAGAGGAGGAGGCGGCAGGTGGTCCAGGTGGATCATCATCATCATCATCATCATCATCTGGTCCAGGGGAGGCCCGTGGACCAGGGCCAAGGGAGGCCCGTGGATCAGGTGGATCACCGTCTACCACCGCTATTAATCCCGGACCTTCGTGGCGGCATGAAGGCTGCTCTCCACAGGAACCACAGGACTCACAGTGGCATCAGCGCACAGTGCGTTCCCCTGAGACACAACAAGCTCAAGCGCTTGGCTGCAGAGAGCCATCATTATCGGCCTAAAACGGGACATCCTGGATCCATGATGACACAACAACAGCAGCAGGCCGCAGTGGGCCTAGCTGTAGTAGGCCCGCCTGGCGGGTCGGGGTCGTCGCCTCCTCCCCGATCGAACGATTGTGCCAACAATAAGCGTCCGGAGGCCTCGTCGTGGGCTCCGTGTCTGCTCAACGTGGACAAGGTGACGGTGACCGACGTGACGGCCAACTGCCTGACCGTCACCATCAAGGAATGCGACACGGAGAAAGGCTTCTTCAGAGACATGACATGAGACGAGATGAGATGAGCAGTGGTGGGAAAAGTACTTTAATGTTTTTACTTAAGTAAAAGTATCAATACTGGCACTGCAATATATAGAAATACTCTGTTACAAGTATAGTCCGGAATTCAAAACTGAGTAAATGTATACAGAAGTATTGGCATCAAAATGTACTTAAAGTATCAAAAGTAAAAGTACTCAGTATGCAGAATGTCCCCATGTCAAGTTTTCAAATGTGTTAAAATCTTTTGAAAATAGCATATCTACAAGCTCACAATGCAGTGCATTTGCTTGTAGATCTGCTATTTTCAAATGGCCAAAATGTATATGGGGCTGAAGTGGGTAACGCGTATGTTTTGTAATAACAATCAAAATCTACAAAGTAACTAGTAACTCAAGTTTTCAAATAATTGTAGTGGAGTAATATTTGACTCTGAAATAATGGAGTAGAAGTAAAAGTATTGGAAATTGGAAATACTCAAGTAAAGTAGAAAATACCTCAAAATTGTACTTGAATACAGTTACTTTCCACCACTGGATGAGAGAGATGATGAGCTGAGTTAGGCCTTAGCTGCTGTTTCCACCGCAGAGTATAGCTAAATATAGCTCAGTTGTGTGTTTATAGTTGCCTATGTGCTATTGCCATATAAACAATTGTTTTCAACAAGCTAATAACTGACTATAGTAGCACACGAACCATTACTATTGCTATATTTTTTCTATATGTAACATGTCCTGTGTTAATACCACATCGATCAAATAAATACAACAAATCAAATAAACCATTTCTGTCTATTTCATTGTCTTCTAGAAATCTTGCACATGCTGTTCGCTAGCCTATATCTATATCATTGATTCTCAAAGTGGGGTCCGGGGACCCCAGGGGTCCTGGGGGGGGGGGGGGGGGGCACTAAAAAACATTTTTTTAGGCAGGGGGTCCGTGTCAAGGGTCCGCCTTGACAGGAAAAAGTTTGAGAACCACTGGTCTATGCAAATGCTACAGTGATTAACAGGCCTATACAACGTATTCTCATAGATTAAATGTGGAGGTGCTTCCATAGGCCTATGTCAGTGGTTCTCAACCTGTGGGTCGGGACCCCCAGGGGGGTCCCCACTAGATATTTTTATTTTTTTTGGTAGGTGGGGGGGGGGGGGGCCCGGGGGGGGGGGCCCGGGGGGGGGGGGGGGGGGGTCCCCAGATGACAGTGAAGTGACAATTTAAGGCCTTTTAAGACACGTTTCATACCCCCCAAAAAAGACCATATAACTGCATCAAAAGTACTCAACAAACTGTACTTACTATACAAACATTGGCCAAATTATCAAATAATATAAGAAAGAGGAAAAATATTGTGAAAATAGCTAATCTACAAGCTGGCGACGCCTTGTAGATTAGCTATTTTCACAATATTTTTCTGTGTGGAACCGAGTCAAACTAAATGTAATGCCTCAACTCCTTTGTCAGAGTGGGCGGGTCCTCACTTCAAATATGATTATTTTGGGGGGTCCCCAGCTCAAATATGATTATTTTGAGGGTCCCCAGTTCAAATATGATTATTTTGGGGGTCCCCTGTTCAAATATGAATATTTTGGGGGTCCCCTGTTCAAATATGATTATTTTTCAGGGGTCGCGGCCTGAAAAGGTGGAAAACCCCTGGCATATATGTTATATTAGTCCCAACTCCCAGAAATGTTGGGCTATATGCGTTCATTTGACACAGCGAGGTCATTCACTGCAAAATCGTGTTAATGATATTCTTGGTTGTCAGAATGGACCCGTGAAGGTTTAGCCCGTTCCGAACACATTGATTAATTACATCGATTCATTAATCGATTGCTTAATTACATCTTTCCCAAATGCGTTGTCTTTCCATAATTAATTGTTGACCTGGCCCTCTCTGCCCTCTTTAATGTGTCAAATGATGTGCAGCACAGCTGTACTTATAAGTGAAAATGTCACTATTTTCGTTTCATTTTCCACTTATTCTACAAAATACTTTTAATGTCAGTGATTAATAACACTTTGAACTATGATTATGGACGGTGTCCATTATGAGTCGCTCTTCACTGGAACCCACAACCACCTCCAAAATGATGTCTGTGTTGTTTTTCCCTCTCTCTCTCTCTCTCTCTCTCTCTCTCTCGTTTGATAAACAAAAAAGAAACTATACTTAGAGTAAAATACTACTTTTACTTCGAGTAAAATACTACTTTTTCCAACCTACTGAACAAATCAGTCCACATGGCGACTGCGTGCGTCTGGTTTTATGGGCCTACAGCACAACGTAAAATGTTACTAATCATTGAGTGAACCAGTGGGGTGGAGGACACTGGACTGACAGGCTGTAAAACCATGACCCTCCAACTGACAGGACAGCACAGGCCCACAGCAGTGCTTGTCAAACATTTCCACTTGTCAAGGACCACCACCAACAACAACAACCCTATTTGGCTACGGACCCCCGATTGAAAATATGTTGTTGTGCCATGAGGGGACCAAATAAGATTTTCTTTAAAATATAAAATAGTGTAAATAAGTCTAAACCGTTCCTCATTTCGTTGCATGGAACCCCTTCTTCAGGAGCCCTGCATGGCATGGCGGGGGTCCCCGAACCTCGATCACGTTGAGAACCATGCATGACCTTGAGGGCTTTATAACGGAATCTTGAGTCAGCGGATCTGTTTTTCCACGTGAAACGTGTGTTTGCATTGATTCCTGACATAATGATTAACCTTTAAACCATAAACCTTCAGCACCGCCATCAGGCTTAAAGCTTATCAACACTAAACACAAACATAGATACATGGCTGCTATTTTTGTGACCAATTCTCACAGGGAATGATTATTGCAACAATGTGACGGTTTCACCAAGTATCATAGGCCTACTAACAAACTGTACATCTATATAAACTGTTTTCACCTATAGGCCTGTGGTTCTCAAACAGTGGTCCTCTGGGGCATTGGTTCTCAAAGTGGGGTCCGGGGACCCCCAGGGGTCCTTGGCGGGGTACCAGGGGGTCCCCAGCAAAATGAGTTAATAAAGCGTCACAATAATTTTTATTTTATACTTAAGCTGTTCAAAAATAGCAGATCTACAAGCTCATAGCGCGGCACCAAGTGCCGGCGCTATGAGCTTGTAGATCAGCTATTTTTGAAAAATCGGGAAAATGTGTGCAAATCTATGAATATATATATTTTTTAAGGGAACATTTGTAACTCAAATCTTTGTTTCTGGGGGGTCCCTGGAACGAAACATTTAGAGATGGGGGTCTGCGGCCAAATACATATCATTTTGGGGGTCCTTGACACGAAAAAGTTTGAGAACCACCAAGACAGGGAAGCTCCATGATCACATTGAACCTCAACAGCATTCTTGTCTCATGTCGGGTCAGTATAGTTTTCTCATTGGATCCCGATTTGATTTATTATTAGTCTTTCCTTCTTCCTTTCAAATCATTATGAAAGTTGCACGTGAAGAATGTGCTGTCATCATCATCATCTCTCCAGTACATCCTCAGATGTATAGAATAATAGGCCGTATAATAAGGCCTTATATGGTCTAATTGATCAGACAATTAGATAAATCACTCCAAATATAGGCATATATATACACAGGAGCATCCGTCACACATGGAATCATTCATAGTTTGGATTTGTCGGGTTTATTTCAGAGGAGTCTGTTGATAACGTTACATTATTATTTGTAAACATTAAAATGAATAAATAAATAAATAAATAAATAAATGAATGAATGAATGAATGAATGAATGAATGAATGAATGAATGAATGAATGAATAAATAAATAAATAAATAAATAAATAAATAAATAAATAAATAAATAAATAAATAAATAAATAAATAAATAAATAAATAAATAAATAAATAAATAATACTCTATTAGGTCACATGAGGCCTTGGTGTGAAAACAAAGCTAGTCAAGAAACTAAACTAAACAAACACACATTTGCTTGAAATGTCTCTCTCTCACATCCTTGCATAATGTATTTAATGTTTTATATTTCACTTGTTAAGGTGATGTAACCTTGGTTTCGTTGACAACATGGTGGTGAGTGTAGTCTCTATGGCTCATTTTCAAGGCCTGTTGTTGGAAGAAGTTGTCCACATTTCAAGCAGTGCTGCAGTGGTGTAGAGAGTTTACTTTACTTGAGTATTTCCAATGTATAATACTTCTACACTCCACTAAATCTCAGAAGCAAATACTTTTACTCCACTACAATTATTTGAAAACTTTAGTTACTATAGTTACTTTGATGTTGGCAGATATAAATTATTATATTATAAAACATACATTAACCACTTTAGTGCTACTTTATATATAGGCTATTTGAAAATAGAAGATCTACCAGCTCACAACATGTGGCATCGCAACGCATTGTGAGCTCTGCTATTTTCAAACATGGTAGCCTACTTTTACTTTTGGTACTTTAAGTATATATGGATGCCAATACTTTTACTCAAGTAACATTTTTAACACGGGCCTTTTACTTGTAACAGAGTATTTCGACATTGCAGTATTGATACTTTTACAAAAATGTGAGAACTTTTTCCACCACTGATTTCAAGGGTTATGATTATGATCAGCATCTGAATATAGACTAATCTATCTTTATAGCCTATAGGTACTTATACTCTATCGCGCGAGGTTGTCGCTTGCCAAACATAACAGATCTACAAGCCTACTAACCCATCCTGTTATAGTTGCATCAGGGTTTTTTTTGGGAGGGGGGGGGGGGGGGGGCGGCGAGCGACACCTTCTTACTACGGCCTATAAAGGAGGCTGAAGTCCTTCACAAAGCAGCTATTCATTCATTCTGTTCAATCTGTTCACTCAATTCATTCATTCAATTCTATCCATGAACACACAGGCCGTGTGTGTGTGTGTGTGTGTGTGTGTGTGTGTGTGTGTGTGTGTGTGTGTGTGTGTGTGTGTGTGTGTGTGCGTGTGTGTGTGTGTGTGTGTGTGCGTGCGCGTGCGTGCGTGTGCGTGTGTGTGCGTGGTGTAAATTAACTAAGTACATTTACCCAAGTACTGTAGCCTACTTAAGTACAATTTTTAGGTATTTTTTACTTTAGTGGAGTAGGCATTGCCAGTATTTTCAATACTTTTACTTTTACTCTCCACTAAGTCTCCGAGGAAAATATATTTTACTCCACTACAATTATTTGAAAACTTTAGTTACTAGTTACTTTGCAGATATAAATTATTACATTATAAAACATACATTAACCACTTTAGCCCTATTTTATACATAGGCTATTTGAAAATAGCAGATCTACAAGCTCACGACTTGAGCCTTGTGTGTGATTGACCATTACGTCAAATGGACCCTGGATGGAGCTCTGAGAGTTTAGGTTATAAAATACTAATTGACCATTTTTTGGTAATCTTTGAGGCCCCAATCTACCCTGTAAAAATACTTGCCCTACAGCTGAAAAAACATCTGGATAAATTCCCCATGACTGTGATTTAGTCCAAAACATAAGACTTACTCTCATCAGAAACCTCAGCCCTTTGATGGGGGGGGGGGGGTGTAAAAAATACTCACATTTTGTACTTAAATAAAAGTATCAATACTGCAGTGAAGAAATACCCTGTTACAGGTTTTCTTTTTTTTTTTTCAATTCAATTCAATTTTTTCAATTTCAATTCATGCCCCTCACCCTAGGAGAGAGGATCTGGCAACCCTGACGTAACCCTGACGGTAAGCGTGTTACGTCACTTCCTGTATTGTCTGAGCTAGCGCGAGGCGTCTATTGTTGAGCTGCGCGAGACGCTAATGTTGATATTATTGCATTATTATTGTGATTTAAACACACACACTATCACTGCTAACTAACTACTACCCTATCTCTCTACTGTGTGGCGACTTTATCGCTGCTTGGGCTGATTGTCTAGCTTAAGGGACTAACTTTGCCGTTGGTTGTTTGGGTTGGCAACTTAGCCTAGCTTTAGCTTAGCGGCTACCTTGGGCTGCTGGGCTCAATAGCACCCAGCTGCGTCCGCGCAGACGAGACTTGGTGCGTGAGCGTTGATACGTGAGTGCTGCTGTGTGAGGGACCGGAAGTGCCTGTTTTTTTCTATATATTAAACACATTTCTCTCAATATTAATGTTGAAACTGATTGTATCAACGATCGTTTGTATGATTACGGTGGATATATACATTTATAACATTACAATACCGGAAGTGCGTGTTTTTTTGGTTATTAAACCATTTAACTCCCAATATTTATGTTAAAACGTACACACACACACACACACACACACACACACACACACACACACACACACAGAATGTGTATACATTTATAATAATGATGTTTGAGCACTTTATATGTGTGTGTGTGCACATTTATGCATATATGTACATTTATAATAATGATGGTGCTCATCAACAAAAATTATTATCATTCTTAAGTTAATTAAAATAATGTTAATTATTGTCTGAGCCCGGAACTGTTATTTCTGATTGTGTTCATTATTTAAATGGATTATTATTGGTTATTAAACCATTTCACTCGCAATATTTATGTTAAAACGTATTTTACATAGATCGTATGCGTGATTACGGTGGATATAACTGCAAACGAACTATATTTACAACCACATATACATTTTTATATATATATATATATATATATATATATATATATATATATATATATATATATATATATATATACAATTCATTATTATTATTTTTATTTATTAATATTATTTATTTATTTATTGGCCTTATGTTATGTTAATAATTATTATTATTAACATAAGGCCAATACATGAATCGAATACATCAAGTCAGGAGGGCACTAGAGACATCTGGGCACCATATTGTTGGGACGACTGGGCACCTGGACATCTGGGCACTAGGGACATCTGGGCACTATGGTACAACTGGGCACCTTGACAACTGGGCACTAGGTACATTTCGGCACTTGGACAACTGGGCACTAGGTACATGTGGGCACCTGGACAACTGGGCACTAGGTACATGTGGGCATGGGCACTAGGGACATCTGGGCACCATATTTTGGACGACTGAGCACCTGGACATCTGGGCACTATGGTACATGTGGGCACCTGTACAACTGGGCACTAGGTACATGTGGGCACCTGGACAACTGGGCACTGGGGACATGTGGGCACCTGGACAACTGGGCACTATGGACATGTGGGCACCTGGACAACTGGGCACTAGGGACATATGGGCACTTGGAGAGGTGGGCACCAAAACCATCTGGGCGCTAGGGACATGTGGGCACCTGGACGAGTGGCCAATTATGGGTGGAGTTCCTGGGCGTGGTATGCTGTTCCAAAATTGGTTTATACGACTTTTTAAATGGTATATATATAATGGTAATAATAATAATAATAATAATAATAAGGATAATAATAATAATAATAATAATAATAATAATAATAATTACCATTATTATTGTTATTATTTGATGAATTATGATGTATTACTTTGTATTATTATTATGTATTCTTAGTAGTATTAATAATAATTATTAACATTAGGCCAATACATGTATCCACACAGCTTACAGCATTCAGTAACACTGGGTATAACTGCAGAATTAAATAACCCCTGTAGGCCTATTAATCATTAGCCCAAAATATTAGCCCAAAATATTATTATTGTTATTATTATAAAAAATAGGCCAACACATGCATCCACACAACGAAGACCATTCAGTAAAACTGGTATAATTGAAGTAACCGATTAAATATGTATTCATTATTAACCACCCACTATGAAATCTTACTGCATGTCTTTATACAATCATAAAGGCGCACAGTTGCTCTAATCCACACCAAACTGGGAACAAACGCTGTTCAGGGGTCTGCCATGACAATAGTCCCAGAAGGGGCCACGTGTGACCACCACAAGCCCCAAGGGGAACCCATAGGGCCAGAGAGGCGCACCATTGCTCCAATCTGCACAAAACGTGGCAGAAACACTGATCAGGGGACCACCATGATGACAATATTCACACTAAAAATGCACATAGATGTGGCACCATAACAGTGTTAGAGCAGTGTTTGACTTAAATGGCTATAACTAGTAGTCTGTCCGTCTGTCTGTCTTGCCCTAATCTTTGCAAAAATGGGAATGTTGCATATCTAGTATTGGCAATTTAATCAAGGAATAAAATAACCAGTCGTTTTCTTAAATATGTCGTGTGTGAATCAGCGGGATTAGGGCCTGTGTGTGTGTGTGTGTGTGTGTGTGTGTGTGTGTGTGTGTGTGTGTGTGTGTGTGTGTGTGTTGTAGTTAACTGTTATTGCCTATCTACCTGGCCTATTCATCACAATTCAGCCAACTTGTGAAACACGCCCCAACACACTTTACACGTTAATGTTGATCATGATGAATGCAAATTAAGAACCTGCAAATTGCTCAATCTCTCTCTCAGCTAAGAGGGTTCCTCACATTTTTTTTCACTGGCTTTTTTGCTGTGTTTTTAATGTTGTTATTTGCTTTTCTTTTTTGCTGTATTGTTAATCATTTGTACTTGCACTTGTTGCTTATTCCTGCTCTGTAAAGCACTTTGAGCTGCATTTCATGTCATGAAAGGTGCTATACAAGTAAAATGTATTAGTATCTAAAGTCTTTAGATAGATAGATTTTAAAATAGACAATCTACACACTTCTAGAGATCTACTAAACTTTAGGCTACTCATTTCTCAAATATCATATCATAGCACGCATATTGTATTATATGCAGTAGCACCTGAAACAGACATTATAAGCTATACAATGATACTTTTCTCTTTATGACACATGCCTACTATACTGTTGACATTTCCACAAGATCAATAGCATCCTCTATAAATGTATGTAGTAGGCCTAATATACACAATACACCCTAATCTAATCAATTGGAGTTTTGAATTTTAAACTGGGAATACTGTTCAGTGGTTGACAGTTAAGTACATTTACTTTAGTTTAGTTTAGTTTGTTTAGTTTGACTCCACTACATTTCTAGGAAGGAAGGGACTCTTGGGACCCAAACTGCATGTCAATCGTTTACAAAACACAAAAGTATACCTACACATTATTACTGTAATTTATTCAGTCAGACTGCCTTTGTATATTATCTCTAGTAATATTACATAGGTGTAGAGGGGACTTCAACATTTTTCCAGGCGAAAGGGACCCTTAGCTGAGAGAGAGATGAGGCAGGGACCCCCTTAGCTGAGAGAGAGATGAAGCAGGGCCCCCCTTCACTTTAAGCATGCGCATATCCTCTATTGTAAAAAGGAGACCACTTCTAGGAGAGGAGACTGCATCTATAGCTGTATGAGACCACTGTACTGTATCTAGACCACAACACTGTATCTATTGCTATATGAGACCACTTTAATGTATCTAGAGACCACTGTATTGTATATATACCACCGCACTGTATCTATTGCTATATGAGACCACTTTACTGTATCTAGAGACCACTGTATTGTATATATACCACTGTACTGCATCTATTGCTACATGAAACCACTGTACTGCATATATGAGACCACTGTATTGCATCTAGACCACTGTGCTGCATCTATATCCCACTGTACTGAATCTATAAACCACTGTGCTGCATCCAATCCCACTGTACTGAATCTATAAACTACTGTACTGCATGTATAGACCATTGTACTGCATCTATAGACCACATACATTGACCACTGTACTGTATCTACAGACCACTATACTGCATCTCAACTCAACACAGCTTTAAACATGTATATATAAAGCACATTTAACATGACTATGTCGCCACAAAGGCTCGGTAGATGCAGTAGAGTGATCTACAGATGCAGTAGAGTGGTCTACAGATGCAGTAGAGTGGTCTACAGATGCAGTAGAGTGATCTACAGATGCAGTAGAGTGGTCTACAGATGCACTAGAGTGATCTACAGATGCAGTAGAGTGGTCTACAGATGCAGTAGAGTGGTCTACAGATGCAGTAGAGTGGTCTACAGATGCACTAGAGTGATCTACAGATGCAGTAGAGTGGTCTACAGATGCAGTAGAGTGGTCTACAGATGCAGTAGAGTGGTCTACAGATGCAGTAGAGGGGTCTACAGATGCACTAGAGTGATCTACAGATGCAGTAGAGTGGTCTACAGATGCAGTAGAGTGGTCTACAGATGCAGTAGAGTGGTCTACAGATGCAGTAGAGTGATCTACAGATGCAGTAGAGGGGTCTACAGATGCAGTAGAGTGGTCTACAGATGCAGTAGAGTGGTCTACAGATGCAGTAGAGTGATCTACAGATGCAGTAGAGGGGTCTACAGATGCAGTAGAGTGGTCTACAGATGCAGTAGAGTGGTCTACAGATGCAGTAGAGTGGTCTACAGATGCACTAGAGTGGTCTACAGATGCAGTAGAGGGGTCTACAGATGCACTAGAGTGATCTACAGATGCAGTAGAGTGGTCTACAGATGCAGTAGAGGGGTCTACAGATGCACTAGAGTGGTCTACAGATGCAGTAGAGTGGTCTACAGATGCAGTAGAGGGGTCTACAGATGCACTAGAGTGATCTACAGATGCAGTAGAGTGGTCTACAGATGCAGTAGAGGGGTCTACAGATGCACTAGAGTGGTCTACAGATGCAGTAGAGTGGTCTACAGATGCAGTAGAGGGGTCTACAGATGCACTAGAGTGATATACAGATGCAGTATGGGGTCTACATATGCAGTATAGGGGTCTACAGATGCAGTATAGGGGTCTATAGATGCAGTATAGGGGTCTACAGATGCAGTAGAGGGGTCTACAGATGCAGTATAGGGGTCTACAGATGCAGTAGAGTGGTCTACAGATGCAGTAGAGGGGTCTACAGATGCAGTAGAGGGGTCTACAGATGCAGTAGAGGGGTCTACAGATGCAGTATAGGGGTCTACAGATGCAGTAGAGTGGTCTACAGATGCAGTAGAGGGGTCTACAGATGCACTAGAGTGGTCTACAGATGCACTAGAGTGGTCTACATATGCAGTATAGGGGTCTACAGATGCAGTATAGGGGTCTACAGATGCAGTATAGGGGTCTACAGATGCACTAGAGTGATCTACAGATGCAGTAGAGGGGTCTACAGATGCAGTAGAGGGGTCTACAGATGCACTAGAGTGGTCTACAGATGCAGTAGAGTGGTCTACAGATGCAGTAGAGGGGTCTACAGATGCACTAGAGTGATATACAGATGCAGTATGGGGTCTACATATGCAGTATAGGGGTCTACAGATGCAGTATAGGGGTCTATAGATGCAGTATAGGGGTCTACAGATGCAGTAGAGGGGTCTACAGATGCAGTATAGGGGTCTACAGATGCAGTAGAGTGGTCTACAGATGCAGTAGAGGGGTCTACAGATGCAGTAGAGGGGTCTACAGATGCAGTAGAGGGGTCTACAGATGCAGTATAGGGGTCTACAGATGCAGTAGAGTGGTCTACAGATGCAGTAGAGGGGTCTACAGATGCACTAGAGTGGTCTACAGATGCACTAGAGTGGTCTACATATGCAGTATAGGGGTCTACAGATGCAGTATAGGGGTCTACAGATGCAGTATAGGGGTCTACAGATGCAGTATAGGGGTCTACAGATGCAGTACAATGGTCTATATATGCAGTACAGTGGTTTATAGATTCAGTACAGTGGGATATAGATGCAGCACAGTGGTCTAGATGCAATACAGTGGTCTCATATAGCTATAGATGCAGTACAGTGGTCTCATATAGCAATAGATGCAGTACAGTGGTATATATACACAATACAGTGGTCTCATATAGCTATAGATGCAGTACAGTGGTCTCATATAGCAATAGATGCAGTACAGTGGTATATATACACAATACAGTGGTCTCTAGATACAGTAAAGTGGTCTCAGATAGCAATAGATACAGTGTGCTGAGTGTGGTGGTCTAGATACAGTACAGTGGTTTCTAGATACAGTACAGTGGTCTCATACAGCTATAGATGCAGTCTCCTCTCCTAGAAGTGGTCTCCTTTTTACAATAGGCAGAAATTACATATTTGTACTGCATGCAAAACACTGCATGGTTCTTGCCCAGAACTGCATGACCATCTTGGATGGCATCTTGAAAATTATGCCTTTTCTGCTAAGTATATTTTCCTGGATATTTGGGATGTTCTCAAGCATGCCTAAAGGTACCAGAATCAATTGAAAACCCTTTTGTATCAATGTTTAGGGAGGTTTAGTGGTACTCTTTCTTATATGCCTATTGACCGGTCTATTTCTCATAAAAAGTGCTTGTTTAAGATAAGGCTGAAAATGACCACCCCAGAATGAAATACTATGGGTAAATTATACATTTCCTGAATCCTTAGGGTCATGTCAGTATTCCAGTTGTTGTGTTTTGTGTCTCTGATGTTTCTTGATGCCACATAACTAAAAGAAAATATATGGTTTAGGCGGAAATTGTGAGAAAAAAAAAGGTTATTAAAGGTTTGAAGAGCTCCAGTGACCACTGTACTTATCATACATAGTCAACAAAGGGCTCGAATGAAAGCTCAAAGTGTCCCCTTAAAAATGATACCAAACATAAAATATAAAACATTGTAATATGCCCTGAACGTGAGCCAATACCAAGATATGCACATGTGTCTAAAATGCCATTTTTCAATGGGGGGTGGTAACTTTAGCAGCTGATAACCCCAATTTAGCTGGGCATCAGGAAGGTCTATCATACAAAAATAATATCTAGGGATGTATAGGAATAAAAAATCCCAACTAGAATTTGTCATCCCAGGTGGTAGCGATATGTGAGATTTTGGGGTTTGGCCCAAGGACTAAGTTTGGTGTGGATTAGAGCAACTGTGCGCCTTTATGATTGTATAAAGACATGCAGTAAGATTTCATTATACATAGTGGGTGGTTAATAATGAATACATATTTAATAGGTTACTTCAATTATACCAGTTTTACTGAATGGTCTTCGTTGTGTGGATGCATGTGTTGGCCTATTTTTTTAAAATAACAATAATAATATTTTGGGCTAATGATTAATAGGCCTACAGGGGTTATTTAATTCTGCAGTTATACTTAGTGTTACTGAATGCTGTAAGCTGTGTGGATGTATTGGCCTAATTTTTATATTAATACTACTAATAATACATCATAATAATACAAAATAATTCATCATAATTCATAAAATAATAACAATAATAATGGTAATTATTATTATTATTATTATTAGTATTAGTATTAGTATTAGTATTATTATTATTATTATTATAGTGTTGTGATTATAATGTGCAAACATTTCAACATCCTTTTTCTATATTGTTCATCATGGAGAGCTAAATAAATACCACAAAACTTCGCTGCCTGTCTGGACAATGGACTCATTCCAATTACCCCCTGATCTGCATAAGATTCGCTGCCTGGTGCCTCAGTCGCTTTTGAGTTTTTATTGTTGTTGACAAATAGCCACTACAATTGTGTTATTAAAGATAATTATATATAAAATGACATACCATTTAAAAAGTGGTATAAACCAATTTTGGAACAGCATACCACTCCCAGGAACGGTGCATACCGGTTTGGAAAGGCACATACCGTTTTGGAAAGGCATACCATTTAAAAAATACGGTATATGCCATTATAAAAAACAACATACCATGGTATTAACCTTAAAAAGTGGCATAAACCATTTTTAGAACAGCGAGTGCCCAGTTGCCCACATGTCCCTAGTGCCCAGTTGTCCAGGTGGTTTTGGTGCCCACCTCTCCAGGTGCACACATGTTCCTAGTGCCCAGTTTTCCAGGTTCCCACATGTCCCTAGTGCCCAGTTATCGAGATGCCTATATGTACCTAGTGCCCAGTTGTACAGATTCCCACAAGTACCCTAGTGCCCAGATGTCCAGGTGCCCAGATGTCCAGGTGCCCAGTTGTCCCAAACACATGGTGCCCAGATGTCCCTAGTGCCCAGTTGTCCAGGTGCCCAGTTGTCCCAAAAATATGGTGCCCAGATGTCACTAGTGCCCAGTTGTCCAGGTGCCCACCACATGTACCATAGTGCCCAGATGTCCCTAGTGCCCAGTTGTCCAGGTGCCCACATGTCCCCAGTGCCCATTTGTCCAGGTGCCCACATTACCTAGTGCCCAGTTGTACAGGTGCCCACATGTACCATAGTGCCCACATGTCCCCAGTGCCCAGTTGTCCAGGTGCCCACATGTACCTAGTGCCCAGATGTCCAGGTGCCCAGTCGTCCAAAATATGGTGCCAGATGTCCCCAGTGCCCAGATGTCCAGGTGCCCAGATGTCCCCAGTGCCCAGATGTCCCCAGTGCCCAGATGTCCAGGTGCCCACATGTCCCCAGTGCCCAATTGTCCAGGTGCCCAGATGTCCCCAGTGCCCAGATGTCCAGGTGCCCACATGTCCCCAGTGCCCAATTGTCCAGGTGCCCACATGTACCTAGTGCCCAGTTGTACAGGTGCCCACATGTACCATAGTGCCCAGATGTCCCTAGTGCCCAGATGTCCAGGTGCCCAGTCGTCCAAAATATGGTGCCCAGATGTCCCTAGTGCCCAGTTGTCCAGGTGCCCACATTACCTAGTGCCCAGTTGTACAGGTGCCCACATGTACCATAGTGCCCAGATGTCCATATTGCCCAGTTGTCCAGGTGCCCAGATGTCCCTAGTGCCCAGATGTCCAGGTGCCCAGTCGTCCAAAATATGGTGCCCAGATGTCCCTAGTGCCCAGTTGTCCAGGTGCCCACATGTACCTAGTGCCCAGTTGTCCAAGTGCCCACATGTACCTAGTGCCCAGTTGTCAAGGTGCCCAGTTGGACCATAGTGCCCACATGTACCTAGTGCCCAGATGTCCAGGTGCCCAGTCGTCCAAAATATGGTGCCCAGATGTCCCTAGTGCCCAGTTGTCCAGGTGCTCACATGTACCTAGTGCCCAGTTGTCCAAGTGCCCACATGTACCTAGTGCCCAGTTGTCAAGGTGCCCAGTTGGACCATAGTGCCCACATGTACCTAGTGCCCAGATGTCCAGGTGCCCAGTCGTCCAAAATATGGTGCCCAGATGTCCCTAGTGCCCAGTTGTCCAGGTGCTCACATGTACCTAGTGCCCAGTTGTCCAAGTGCCCACATGTACCTAGTGCCCAGTTGTCCAAGTGCCCACATGTACCTAGTGCCCAGTTGTCAAGGTGCCCAGTTGGACCATAGTGCCCACATGTACCTAGTGCCCAGATGTCCAGGTGCCCAGTCGTCCAAAATATGGTGCCCAGATGTCCCTAGTGCCCAGTTGTCCAGGTGCTCACATGTACCTAGTGCCCAGTTGTCCAAGTGCCCACATGTACCTAGTGCCCAGTTGTCAAGGTGCCCAGTTGGACCATAGTGCCCAGATGTCCCTAGTGCCCAATTGTCCAGGTGCCCACATGTACCTAGTGCCCAGTTGTACAGGTGCCCACATGTACCATAGTGCCCAGATGTCCCTAGTGCCCAGATGTCCAGGTGCCCAGTCGTCCAAAATATGGTGCCCAGATGTCCCTAGTGCCCAGTTGTCCAGGTGCTCACATGTACCTAGTGCCCAGTTGTCCAAGTGCCCACATGTACCTAGTGCCCAGTTGTCAAGGTGCCCAGTTGGACCATAGTGCCCAGATGTCCCTAGTGCCCAGATGTCCCTAGTGCCCAGATGTCCAGGTGCCCAGTCGTCCAAAATATGGTGCCCAGATGTCCCTAGTGCCCAGTTGTCCAGGTGCCCACATGTACCTAGTGCCCAGTTGTCCAAGTGCCCACATGTACCTAGTGCCCAGTTGTCAAGGTGCCCAGTTGTACCATAGTGCCCAGATGTCCCTAGTGCCCAGATTTCCAGGTGCCCAGTCGTCCCAACAATATGGTGCCCAGATGTCTCTAGTGCCCCAATAAATGTTATGGAAATGTATTAAAAAAAATAGGTTTATGCTAATAAATAGATTAAATGGATTACCTAGATAAGACAGTTTGTCTAATGAAACTAGCTGGGTGCTGATTACAGATAATCCACTTGTCCTAGCACTTTTTAACTTTATTATTTATTTGTATTTATATGTACATACACTAATGATAAGGATCATTATTATATATGATTATATTATATTATTATATACTAATATGAATTTAAATATCCACTGTAATCATGCCTATGATAATGCTACGTTTTAACACATTGGGAGTGAAATGCTTTAATATAAAACAATAAAACAAACAACAGTTATTAATTTATATGTCCACTGTACTAATGCAAAACAATCATTGTTATTGAGAGTAAAATAATTAAATAAATACAGGGATGTTGTGAGGTTTTGTTTTGCTTTTTATTTGCTTTTTTGTGCACGCGCGCACGCAAACTTGTGCATGCGCGCACGCACGTAAACTTGTGCATGCGCGCACGCACGTAAACTTGTGCATGCGCGCACGCACGTAAATTTGTACACGCGTGCGCGCATGCTTGCGCACGCGCTTGTGCACGCGCGACACAAAAAAAAAGAACACTTCCGGTCCTCACACAGCAGCGCTCACGTATCAACGCTCACGCACCAAGTCTCGTCTGCGCGGACGCAGCTGGGTGCTCCTCGCTGGGCTATGGCTTTTCACCCCGCCTCGCTCTCGCGAGCTTTGGGAAGCTCTCATCCTCTTTCCTGAGCTGTATGTCGTTGGTTCTCAAAGTGGGGTCCGGGGACCCCCAGGGGTCCTTGGGGGGTGTTCCAGGGGGTCCCTAGCAAAATGTGTTAATATAGCATCACAATAATTGTAACCACTTTAACCTTTTATACTTTTGGCTATTCAAAAATAGCAGATCTACAAGCTCATAGCACGGCACCGAGTGCCGCTCTATGAGCTTGCAGATCTGCTGTTTTTGAAAAATCGTGCAAATGTGTGCAAATATTTGAATATATATATATATATATATATTTTTTTTTTTTTTTAAATCGAACATTTGTAACTCAAATCTTTGCTTCTGGGGGTCCCTGGAACTAAATATTTTGACATGGGGGGTCCGCGGCCAAATACATATCATTTTGGGGGTCCCTGGCATGAAAAAGTTTGAGAACCACTGCTGTATGTCACATGTATAGTTACAACCCCGACGCCTTTGTTGTGTCGGATGTGTGTAACAAGTGCTGGAGGCGAGGCTCTGTGAGCTGGAGGGAACCATAGCTAGAGGTGCTCATTTTAGCCTCTGCTCCAGTGCAACAGGGAACAGGGGGACATGATCACAAAAAAAAGTACAAAGGTGTTGGCATCAAAATGTACTTAATGTACCAAAAGTAAAAGTACTCATTGTGCAGAATTTCACGTTTCTAGTTCAAATTTCAAGTTCAAAATGTGAAAAAAATATTTTGAAAATAGCCGATCTACAAATATATATATATATAGGGCTGTGATTAACAATTAAGTGATTAATGTATGTTTTGTGATAATAATCTAAATCTGCAAAGTAACTAGTAACTAAAATAATTGGAGTAAAAGTACAATATTTGCCTCTGAGAGATGTAGTGGAGTAGAAGTAAAACTATTGAAAATTGGAAGTAGGCTACTCCAGTAAAGTAAAAATCACACCCTGTGTGAAGTGAGTGGTGCCTTTGATGAGCCCCGTATGTATTGACCCCCGTATTGATGTTGTCATCAATGTTTGTGGACAGACATACATACATACATACGGACAAAGCCACATATAGGAGTGGTTGCCTTCGGCACCACTCAAAAAATCACACCCAGTGTGAAGATAGCGGTGCCTTTGAAAGTGTAACTGGTTGCATCCTTGTGTTGCAATCAGCAGCAATATGTTGTCACGTGACACGTGACAACATAGGGGGGTACAATGGTGGCCAATCACAGCGCAGGGTTGGGGGGGTGCAATGGATGTCGATGTCCAAACTTCACATATAGGGGCGGTTGCACCGCCCAAAAATACCTCAAAATTGTACTTAAGTACAGTACTTGAGTAAATGTACTACACACCTGAGCAAGCTCCATGCCATCAATGCTGTACCTCTATTGCAGTGGTTTTCAATCAGTGGTCTGGGGACCACCAGTGGTCCTTGAGGGAGTACCAGGGGGTCCCCAGCTAAATGAGTTAACATAGCGTCACAATCATTTTTAACCACTTAGCTTTGGCTTTTCAAAAATCTTGAAAAAGTGTGCAAATCTTTGAATATTCATATTTTTTAAAGCGAAAATTAACTGATATATCTTTGCTTCTTGGGGTCCCTGGCACAAAACATTTTCAGATGGGGGTCCGCGGGCCAAATGTACATCAATTTAGGGGTCCTTGGCATGAAAAGGGTTGAAAACCACTGCTCTATTGTACAGTCATTGTCATTGTTCAGAGTTTAGCCTGGTATTTACATCGCCTCAGCAGGATGCGTACAGTCGCCCCGTAACGGTCAGTTGTTTCAAAAGTCATCTTGTCAATGTTGCATGTCCTTTCACTGTGTCCTTGAGCACCATGCTGAAGCTACTGTACCTGCACACTTCTGGATGAAAGCATCACATGCAGAGTTTTTTTAAAGCAAATATTTTTAACTCAAATCTTTGCTTCTGGGGGTCCCTGGAATGGAGGGTCCGCGGCCAAATAAATATCAATTCGGGGGTCCTTAATTGGCACGAAAAAGTTTGAAAACCACTGGCATAGAGCATTGGTTCTCAAATTGGGGTCCGGGGACCCCAGCTAAATGAGTTAATATAGCGTCACAATCATTTTAACCGCTTTAACCGTTATACTTTGGCTATTCAAAAATAGCAGATCTACAAGCTCATGGCTATGAGCTTGTAGAAAAAACACTGGCATAGAGGACTGCCTTATACTCTTCCATTCCCAGTCAAACCAACGAGAAGCAACAACAACAGAGGAAAAGCTTGGAGTTAGGAGGTCTTTCCACCACAACAGAGACGTGTAGCAGCCTGTCCTGCTGTGTCCCCGTGATGTATGTCCCCGCTGTCCTGCTGTGTCCCTGTGATGTATGTCCCCGCTGGCCTGGAGACGCCCGCTTCACGGTGAACACATCCGTTATTATGTCACAGATCCTCCTTTCAACATCCTCTCCCCCTTCCTTCTACTCATATAACCCCACCTAGGGTATGGGCACTGATGACGCGGAGGAGAGAACATGGCCCCAGCGCCCACTGCGAGAATCGAACCCAAGACCTTATAGCTGTGAGGCGACATCGCTACCGACTGTGCCACCGTGCCCTCCTGCCAATGGCGGGTTTGACAGGGTTTTCCCAAAGGCCCAGACTGCCTGCCAATGACGTGTTTGACTGATTTGGGTGTTTTCATTGGTATTCCACTCGATGGCGCTGTTCGCCAACCCATGAGGGACCATCTAACTCCCTCAGAGGCACAGAAGCAGCAAAACCATGTGAACGCAAAAAAAAAACAGCATGTCCACTTCAGTGTAAAAAAAAAGGCTTTTCTCTGCTTTCTGTTGTTTTGGGTGAAAGCCACCCCTCATTCAACTTCCCACAACTATGGAATGGACCATCGCGGTAGCACAATTTTTTTTCTCCAAGTCTACGAGACCCCCCCTACGTCTTTTAAAACCCGTGCCACAGTACAAATTATTTGTATATATACAAGACTAAGCCAATTGATGCCCGCTGGGAATGATGCATGTTGGGAAGGTATTCCTCTCTGACAATGGGTTCAAAGGGTACAAGCTGTATTGCGTTATCAGAGTACTCGTTGTACCCCTCTATTTTCCTTTCCTGTCCATGTATGGAGATCTCTGCATCCGTTTGTATGTTTAATTTTATCTCCATTTAAGGGGATCCCTGATGACATCAATATGAAGTCATAGTACCAACATATGTACGGTTCACACAGACATAATGTGCACTCTTCAGGGATGTCCATGTATATATATGGGGTTCTATTGTCGCACGGTGGTTCTGGACAACCGATAGGTCACACGCAGATTGCTCACCGAGATTTCGCACATTTCTTGATAGATGAGTCCAGCTGACACTTTTCCACACACTCACTTCACGAATCTACCGTTACAGTGATAGTTCCTCACACATCTCTCCCTTACAAGTCTGGAGACACAGAACCCCGGGAAAGGAAAGCAAGTAACAAACAAAGATAAAGTGAAATGTCATTCCACTGCCAGTGATTCTCAACCTAGCTCCAATGTGACACAATGAGTAGACAGAAATGGTGCAATCTTATGAGCATTAGTGAGAGCAAAATATACATAGATAAGGTTGAAAATAGGTTCCTTTAACAATGGCTCTTGGCCGATACTTAAAATAAGCCACTCCGACCTACTTTCAAAAAACAGCATAACATATTCAATTTAAGAGAGAAATGTGTCTTTAATGTCCAACCTCCAAGGATACAATGACTAATTCATTAATTGCAATGACGCCTGCGCAAATCAGCGGTTTGGAATGCTTAGCAACAGTTTGTGTTGTGTGTGACATCTTCATAAGGTGAAGTCCGGTCAAAATATTCTATATAAGAACAGTACATCCAAGAGAAAATGTGACTTCAAGCGGAATCTTTTGAGGCGGTCTGAGAAAAAGAGATGGATAACTAAGTTAAAGACTGAGGAGATTGAGAGAGACTATATAAGGGTAGATATTCCTGCCCATGAAAGCCAATAGACTTGATGTGTCGAGTCCAAGGCAAATAGTCTAGTAAGGAACAATATACTGAGACAGCCAGAGTAAGAGAGACAGGTATATCGAGGAGAGAGAGAGAGAGACAAGTGAGCAAGGAGAAGATGAGGACAAAACTCCAAGCCGAAAAAGAGTCCAAGGATAGCAGCTTTGATGAAGAAACAGCTGCCGTTCAAATTGCCAGCTCTGTAACCAGCCAGAGAAAAGGAGGTGGAACTGAAGACACAAGATCTTACCAAGACTGTAACTCAGCAAGGAGAAGCAAAGATAGATCTGATGACTTACACAGGGAAGCGAACCACATATGTAAGCAGTGTGGTAAGAGTTTCAGTACGTCAGGTACTTTGAAGCACCACCTGCACGTCCACACTGGAGAAACGCCTTTCCACTGCAAACAGTGTGACAAGAGTTTCAGTGTCTTAGGTAATCTGAAGAGACACCAGTATGTTCACACTGGAGAGAAGCCTTTCTCCTGTAACCAGTGTAACAAGAGTTTCAGTCTGTTAGATGCTCTCAAAAGACACCAGCATATCCACACTGGAGAAAAGCCGTACCTCTGTAAACAGTGCGACAAGAGTTTCATTACGTCAGCTGAACTGAACATGCACCAGCGTGTCCACACTGGGGAAAAACCTTTCCTGTGTACACGGTGTGGCAAGAGCTTCAGTCTCTTCAACAACCTAATCAGACATCAGCGTATGCACACCGGAGAAAAGCCGTACCTCTGTAATCAGTGTGAAAAGAGTTACAGTGCTTTAGTCGATCTCAGGAACCACCACCGCATCCACACTGGAGAAAAACCTTTCCACTGTAAACAGTGTGACAGGAGTTTCCGTGTGTTACCTGCTCTCAAAACACACCAGCGTATCCACACTGGAGAAAAGCCCTACCTCTGTAAACAGTGCGACAAGAGTTTCAGTCAGTCAGGTCAACTGAAGACGCACCAGCGTATCCACACTGGAGAAAAACCTTTCCACTGTAAACAGTGTGACAGGAGTTTCAGTGTGTTACCTGCTCTCAAAATACACCAGCGTATCCACACTGGAGAAAAACCTTTCCTGTGTAAACATTGCGGCAAGAGTTTCAGTCATTTATGTACTCTCAGAAGACACCAGCCTATCCACACTGGAGAAAGGGTCCTTTGTAAACATTGTGACAAGAGCTACTGTCATATAAGTGCTCTCAAAAGGCACCAGCTTATCCACACTGGAGAAAAGCCTTACCTCTGTAAACAGTGCGACAAGAGTTTCAGTACGTCAGGTGTACTGATGGTGCACCAGCGTGTCCACACTGGAGAAAAACCTTTCCGGTGTAAACATTGTGACAAGAGTTTCAGTCATTTATGTACTCTCAGTAGACACCAGCCTATCCACACTGGAGAAAGGCCTTTCCTTTGTAAACATTGTGACAAGAGTCACAGTAACATAAGTGCTCTCAAAAGGCACCAGCTTATCCACACTGGAGAGAAAACCTTTACTCTGTAAACATTTTGACAAGAGTTTCAGTCAGTCAGGTGAACTGAGGAAGCACCATCGCATCCACAGTTAATTACAGGGTGCAGGAAAATAACGTGAAAACGTTTCGATGGCAATACATCTTCATAAGGTGAAGTCCAATGAGGATGTTTTGACATTGAAATGTACCTTCACGGACGGATGAAGGTATCTGCATGTTGTCCCTGACCAAGCATTCAGAAATACAGGAGACTGAAGGGTTTTGTAGTCGTCTCTGGGGTCAAAAGCGTATTCAGGGGGAGTGGCAGCCCGATGGCACAGAACTTGGGCAAGGGGGGTTCGGGTTGATCAAATTGATGAGAGGGGGAGCATGGCCGCCGCTGGTAGAAAGGGAGTCTACATTTTTGTAAAAAGGGATGATTTTTTTTATGTAGGAAGATAAAAAAAAGAATGTTGCCTCCGAGCTCCTGGGGGGGTTCCCCGTTGTCCCTGCCCGAGCCCCGGAACAACTCAGCAGAGGGAGAAGAGGGGACCCCAGGCTCGCCGGGTAGAGACGGCCCACGGGCCGCCCGGAGCTCCGAGGCGCACCTTCAGGGCAGGGGGGGGGGGCACTCGTCCCATCTGGTACCCAGGAAGGGGGGCCCTTCGGACGGGTGGAGCAGCTGAGCGCCATCCCTGGATGTTGACGCTGTATCAGTGGTGCTCAAACCTTTTCATGTCAAGGATCCCCCAAAAATTGTATGTATTTGGCCCACCGATCCCCACCTCAACATATTTAGTTCCAGGGAGGGACCCCCAGAAGCAATGAAGATTTGAGTCAAAAACGTTCCCTTTAAAAAAAAATACGTTCCCTTTAAAATAAACAAAAGAATGTTGTATAGCCAAATATAAAATATGGATAAAGTGGTTACCAGTGGTGGAAAAAGTACTCCAATGTTTTACTTTAGTAAAGGTATCAATACTGCAATGTAGAAGAAGAAGTAAAAATTCAAAATTAAAAGTACAAAAGTACTACAAAAGTTGCACCGCCCAAAAATACCTCAAAATTAAGTACAGTTCTTGTGTAAATGTACTTAGTTACTTTACACGACCACTGGCTTTACTTTAAGTCCGTTCTTCTGGTTTATGAACAGACAGACATTTATGTAGGCCTGCGTATTACCCCGTGTCTCCACTAGATGTCGCCACCAGCATGAACTTGAATTGCAGGCAAATAATGTTGCTTAATAGGCAGTTGTTGCACCATTTATTTAATGTTTTCATTCAAGTTAGCCAACCATATAGGGAATTAACTGGCGTAGTGCTAAACTATAAGATGCGTCCCCCCCACCCCCGTCAAAACTGTGAAAATCTTCCCAAATGTGTTTTTGAACCGAGGATAATTGGCATTTTAAGGGCTGTAATTACAGGGCCAAGGCCAATAGGAGGCACAAGCAAGCAGACTTAGGAGCGAGGTAGTCAGAATTCAAAATGTACTTGAAGAAAAGTATTGGTATCAAAATATACTTAAATGACCAAAAGTAGAAAGTAGCCGGCTACTCATCATGCAGAAAGTCCCGTTTCACACGTTTTCAAATGTATAAAATGTATACAAATCTTTTGAAAATAGCAGACCTACAAGCTCACAATGTGTCACATCGCCAGGCATTGTGAGCTTGTAGATCGGCTATTTTCAAATGGCCGAAATGGCTGAAGTGGTTAATGTAATAATACCCAAAATCTACAAAGTAACTAAAGTTTTCAAATAATTGTAGTGGGGAGAGAGAAAGACAGTGAATGAGAGAGAAAGAGAGAGACGTGTGTGTGTGTGTGTGTGTGTGTGTGTGTGTGTGTGTGTGTGTGTGTGTGTGTGTGTGTGTGTGTGTGTGTGTGTGTGTGTGTGTGTGTGTGTGTGTGTGTGTGCGTGTGTGTGTTTGTGGGAGAAGGGGAGGGAGGGAGGGGTGGGAGAAGGGGAGGGAGGGGTGGGTGAAGGGGCTCGTCCTAAAATGCAGTGACAGACAGAACACCCAATCGTGCATCTCAATAATTTTCTCTGTGTGTGTCTATGTGTTACACGCTGTATTTCAAGTCATGTTTTATCACCAAGTGTTGCTTTTATCTTCAACTTTCTGTGGTTAAAGAAGATGTCGCCGAATGTTCCTATTTCTCTATTGGTGGTTCATCTGTGGTGTTGCTGCTCCGCTGGCCTGTGTAACTGGAGTGGAAGGTAAAGGATTTTAATTTGTTTTTATATTTACTTACAACCAAAGGGTTATTTGACAGAATATGAATTTGAATAAACATTAAAATTTCAAAAGTATAGTCCTGACCCTACGGCCATAGATGTTATTATTTGAATCGGGTGGGTCTAAGTACCCGTATTTTCCATAAATAAATTTAAAATAAATTTAACCCGATCGGTGGCCTTTTTTTCCTGAATTGTCTCCATAAGATTTCAACTATGCGACCCTTTCGGTTTGGAGGTGTATTGCACTTTGATACATTATAACTCTTTGAGAAAATGGCCACCAATCAGATTACAATGATTTTTATTAAACAACACGGAAGACACGGCAACTTAGACCCACCCGATTCAAATGGCAACATCCGTGGCCGTGGAGCAAGCACTTTATATTTGAAATTTGAACGTTTATGTAGATAATATTTAAGGAGAAAGTGCCAAAACCAGGTTGAAGTTCCGCCATGACGCTCGTGACAGTCGAGCGTCAACACCAGCCTACAAAAGATCTACGTAGCCAACATTTAGGCTGCGCACTGTTTTTCATTTTCCACTTATTTAACAGAATATAAAAATATAGTGCCTGAGCTCAAATTTATGCTCAGAAGTTCGATTCCGAAAATAACTGATACCTATATATTCGGCAATCAACAATGGAGATGAGTAGGCTAGTTAGTAGAGCCCTAAAATGCAGGCTATTTGAAGTTCATAACAAGCTCTATTACCGGTGTATCATTATTAGCTCAATGGTGGATATGAATGATAGTGGTTCTCAAACGTTCTTCTTGTCAAGGACAGCTGGACAGATGTTGTCCCTGTCAGGGAGCCCCCAGGGACCCCCATTATACAAGATCTGTGTTGTTAAAATATTTAAAATATATATTCCAAATGTTTCACTTTTTTTCCAGAAAAAAGAAAGAAAGAAGAAGAAATAGATGTGTTCTGTGAGCTTGTAGATCGGCTATTTTAAAATAGACGATTCCTATATCAGGGGATCTCAAACCTTTGCATGTCCAGGACCCCCAAATTAATATGGGACCCCACTTTGAGAACCACTGGCCTATATAGCCTATAGTGTTAAAGTGATTAAACTGATTTAGATGCTATATTAATGTCAGCTGTTTATTAGCGTTTTTGTGTTCGCTGGCTCCCGGGTTGCCAGATCATGTTGTAACAATCGGCCCTTTGCTTAGAAAGGGAAATTATTAACTAAAGGAAAACAACAGGATCGGTAGGTTTAAACTGAATTAATTTATGTAATTTTAAGCCACAAATAATATTCAACAGGGCAAACAGTAAATAAATAATACACTGGCTTGAAATAGACTGTCCCTGTCTCTTTCCCTATTACACAATCATTATTTCAAAAGCCCCTCCCACCCCAAACAATTCCCAAAAGTACTTTGATCCTTCAAAACACAAGTTCACACTTAAACAATAAACAATAACACAAAGAGTCAGAACGCCACCACGGAGGGTCGCTTACTCGTTTTACGAGACAATAATAAACAGTCCCGCGTTAAGCTTCGAGACGGCCGCTTGCGTCCGCGGTCCCGAGATTGTCTAGCTCCTTAGATTCCAAACGACCCGTAACGACCCGTTCTTCCGCACTGACGGTCCAACTATTAAGACTCGGGGTACCCCTTAAACTGTAATCCACCGGAACCAAACATGGACTTGTCTCACCCGCGGCTCACAGTGTCCAACATGTTACATACTGTATCAAATCAGATACAATAACGTGCATAAGTAAATCAGATGTTATATATCACTCGTATAAAATAACACCCATAGATCAAGCAGATAAATATAATAATATAATGTGCATTTGTCACAGTCCCCCCCCCCCAAGCTGGAAGCTGTTTTCAAGTCCTCCCAACGGAGGGTTTGAGGTTGACCACATTTAAAATGTATCCACTTTTTAACACTTTCCATTTCACTCAGTAATTTTCAGGGCCTATCTAACTCGTCCTATAGCTGGACCTGACCATTTCGGGGGCACTAGCTTTGACGAGTTTGCATCAGATGGTTTTGAAAGTGAGTGCGTTCTCGCCCAGACCAAATCACCCGGCTTGAACTGGCCATGTTTCCGCCGGACCTCATAATATTTGGCTTGTCTAGCCTGAGAGACACCCCCCCTTCGTGCAATTTCTTTGACCCTGGCCCACTCGTTGTAGTTGTCAATGGTGACCAGCAGCACGGTGTTCCTCTTATCCCTTCTCGAGAACGGCCCCGTCGGGTCGATCCCCAGGGACTCTCCTGCCCGGTCTACTCGAGTGGGCTGCAGTAGGGCGGGCGGCTTACCATTTCCTGGCTTGCATTGCTGACACACGTGGCACCTCTTCACGTACTCCCACACGTCTCTGCGGACCATCGGCCACCAGGCCGCCTCAAGGATTCGAAGGAGTGTCTTTAGCCGCCCTGGATGACCACCCGTGGGGCGATTATGGAAATACTCCAGGACACAGTGGGCCCGGCTGTTGGGCACCACCACCTGATATTTCCGTCCTCCGTCTTTGGAAAGCTGCCTTCGATAGAAGATTCCTTTGATTTCCTCATAGCCAATGCGGTCTGTCCACTGGTCGGACTGGTGTATCTCTTCCCGTAGAGCTCGGACCTCGGGATCTGCCCTCTGAGCCCTGGCTAGGCTCGCAAGGGTTAACCCCGATGGCCACTTCTGGTACAGGCCTCCCACCTCCGGTGGGACGCTTCGGGCTCGGGATCCCAGAGCGACACCCTCACCGCCCCTCGATGGTAACCTCGGCACAGCCTCACACATCTGCGCCGACGACAGGTTGGGCGGTGGATGTGAGGCGCTTTGTCGGTTGATCTTCTTCCAGCAGTTGCTGGAGGGCAGGCCATGGGAGGAAATCGTGGGTGGCCCCTGAGCTGTACGGGTGGGCTGACTGTAGGGAGTACTGGGGTAACGACCTTGAGGAGTACCTGTTCCCTTGGAACGACTGTCTGGCTTAGGCGGAGTTTGGGACCTTAGGCGTGGCGTATTGATTTTTTTCAACTGCGCCATCTCACTGTTCCACTTCTCATCCCTCCTCCTAAACCATTTAACCATTTCTTGCTGGAGTTGTTCCACGGAGGTTATGATGAGAGTCTCCATCTCTGCCATTCTCCGATCTAGGTACCCCCGTAGGACCTCCTCCCTGTTAATAGCACTCTCCATTGCTTCTACAAAGTCACCCCGCCCCCGCTGCACTTCCTTTTCGCAGGCTTGCAGCTTGTCCTTAAGTACAGCCAATTGTCGCTGTACCTTGACATTAGGGCCCTCACTTCCCTCCAAGTCACCTCCCGCCTCTACTACCTGTTTTGCTTTCCCCCCCTTTTGTTCCATAGTGATTTTCCCTTTCTTTTTTCCCGTTTTCACCCAGATGTTTTTTTTACAGTGTATTATTTTATTTTACCCTTTTACAACAACTATTAAATTGTGGCTCTCAGTTACTTTTTAAACCTTGATCCCCGTACGGGCCACCACATGTAACAATCGGCCCTTTGCTTAGAAAGGGAAATTATTAACTAAAGGAAAACAACAGGATCGGTAGGTTTAAACTGAATTACTTTATGTAATTTTAAGCCACAAATAATATTCAACAGGGCAAACAGTAAATAAATAATACACTGGCTTGAAATAGACTGTCCCTGTCTCTTTCCCTATTACACAATCATTATTTCAAAAGCCCCTCCCACCCCAAACAATTCCCAAAAGTACTTTGATCCTTCAAAACACAAGTTCACACTTAAACAATAAACAATAACACAAAGAGTCAGAACGCCACCACGGAGGGTCGCTTACTCGTTTTACGAGACAATAATAAACAGTCCCGCGTTAAGCTTCGAGACGGCCGCTTGCGTCCGCGGTCCCGAGATTGTCTAGCTCCTTAGATTCCAAACGACCCGTAACGACCCGTTCTTCCGCACTGACGGTCCAACTATTAAGACTCGGGGTACCCCTTAAACTGTAATCCACCGGAACCGAACATGGACTTGTCTCACCCGCGGCTCCGTAAGAATCCTCTCCGCGACCAGCGGTTCATTCACAAATCCAGATGACGATTCCCCACGGCACTGCACCGACGCGCTCCGTTCTCCGCAGGGCTCGCCCGTTCCTAATACTTGGCTGCAGCTCGAACTAAGTTAAAACATTGTCTTTAACAGTAAGGCTGGCGCCCAGGAGATCTCCTCTTGTCACCCGTCCTCGCTAGCATACAGGTTTGTTTGTTCGATCCCTCCCCCCTGTGCTGCACCCTCTATTAGTAACGTCGGGTGGCACAAATCATTCAATCATCCCCTGATCAGACCCATTACCCTCCAGTGAATAGGAAGTGTCCATTTATCTCACAGTGTCCAACATGTTACATACTGTATCAAATCAGATACAATAACGTGCATAAGTAAATCAGATGTTATATATCACTCGTATAAAATAACACCCATAGATCAAGCAGATAAATATAATAATATAATGTGCATTTGTCACAATGTGCGTGCAACAAGCGCCAGTGTTGCTGCATCCGTGAAACAAGCGAACCATGATGCACTTTGGGTGCTCATATCTCCCGACGGGTATGGTCTAGTACGTTGGTTCTCAAAGTGGGGTCTGGGGACCCCCAGGGGTCCTTGAGGGAGTTCCAGGGGGTCCCCAGCTAAATGATAGATTAGGCACCAAATGGACCCTTATGGGTCTGTAACCCTGAGAGTGTAAGAATTTGTACACTCTCAGAGTTAAATTGACATAGATTGTACAATATAAATTGCGGTCCAAGTGATAGAAATGCCATTAAATGGGGGTAATGCATGTCAAACTGGGGGTCCTTGAAATTAAAATGGTTGAGAATCACTGCTAGAGCCGTAAAAAAAAATCTTCTCTTATGGGGGTCCCTGAGGCATATCTTTTGAAATGGGGGTCCGCGGGCTAATAAGTGTCAATTTGGGGGTCCTTGACATGAAGAAGTTTGAGGACCACTGGTCTAGTACATAATAATTTTGGGGGTCCTTTACATGTACATATAGCTTTACATAGAGAATAATATGATGTGTGTTGTTTTTTCTTTTGTCTCCATCCATCCATCCATCCATCCATCCATCCATCCAGCGGTCTGTCTGCCGGCCCCGGGGGGTCCACGGAGCAGGAGGACTCCAGGATGGTGCTCCAGGTGCGGCTGCGCTGCACAGAGGGCCGGGTGGAGTGGTTCTACCCGGGGGGGGTCCACGGGGCCCTCAGGGTGGTCCTGGAGCCCAACCTGTCCTACGCCCACCCCCACGGGACCGTGTGCGTCAAGCCCTTCCGCGGCGGCGGGGGGCTCCGTGGGGGCGGGGCTAGCGGGGCCAGCATGTACGTCGAGCGGTCATCCGGAGAACTGGAGCTGCTGATGACGGACGGTGACGGTGATGTCGGTGACGGGGGGCGGCGGCCGGGGGCGGAGCAGGTGTTCTGTTACCGGGCGGACGGCGGGCCACACAGACCGGCCATCTACCTCCAGGTATATAGGGGTTGGGACTGTTAAAGGTATAGTTCACCCCCAAAATGACTTTTCTTCTGTCAATCAGTCACCCCATGGAGAATTCATGGATATCTTTTTGTTTTTGTCGCATTCCTAAGACAATAATTTGATGGCAGCGGTTCCGGTAGGAGACACAAAGAATCTCCTTTGTGTCTCCTACCGGTCCGCTGGTCATCAAATTATTGGCTCAGGAATGCGACAAAAACAAAAAAGATATCCATGAATTCAAGTCTCCATGGGGTGACTGATTGATAGAAAAAAATACATTCCGTGAACTATCCCTTTAACTGCGATAATTCTATACTCATATCCAAAATAAATGCTTTACTGTAGAAAATACCTGGTTGTAATGCAACTGAAGAGGCTTTGCAGGAATGTTTACCCTAAAACTCTGCCTACTGTATATATGGTTGACCGGTGTCCCTCAGGGCTCTATACTAGTGTATTATTTGAAAATAGCTGATCGACAAGCTCACAACGCGTCGCACGTTGTGAGCTTGTCGATCAGCTATTTTCAGCGTAAGCTTTCCCCACGATACGGATGCTGCATGGGATTTATGTGTTTAAACATGTATCTTTTACTTCCAAAGACATATAGCCTACTTTTTGTTTATGTTTTATTTATTTTGCATGTATTCATTTGCATGTATTATTTGGCTATACTGCATTATTCGGGCTACAGTATTATTTGTATCGTGAAAGGCAGAAACCTTAAAAAATATAATAATAAAACCGAATTTACAAAATGCTCATGTCATTTTACGTGTCGTCCATAGTTTTGTGGAATAAATGTAAACGCGATCTGATAGTGATAATCGTAAAACCGTTAAATATTGCTGTGACTATAATCGTATACCATCCCAACCCCTCTATAAACCTCCAGGCGAGCCCCCCGACGCAGAGTGACGTCAGCAGGCGGGTGGTGGGCTTCAGATACGAGCTGCTGGGGAGGAACAGCAGCGCGCCTCCCGCTGCCTCGCACCTCCTGCTGGGGGGGAGAAGAGGAGGTGTGCTGAACAGTGAGTGAGCACAAAATGTTGTCTTTTTTTTAGACATGTTTATTGGGGCTTTTTCACATACCCTGTGTGTTTACCAACAGTCGGACACGCGATCATAAGGGATGTACGTTTTCTGTAGCGATCTGAGCAAGTAAGAGAAGTGTGCATCTTTGTCGAGAAATGGTGTGTTTACACAGGGCTGCATGAGAAGTAGCCGATCCGATTGGAATGTCGTGCACGGATAGCGTGTGTGTTTACAAACAATTGGACATGCGATGATTATGAATATACATTTTTTGTGACCTGTTGAAAGTAAAAAAAAAAGAACGAAAATTGCTGGCAGAAATACAGCCGAAATAAATCTGGCTGTGAATGAGTTAATTAAAGACAACCCAAAGCCAGCTGCTGTATGTTTTGTCCGTCCGTCCATCCATCTGTCCGTCAGTCAGTCTGTCTGTCTGTCATCCGCTCTCTCAACACAAAGCAGGGAGCAGAGAGCAGCCCCCACAGGGCAAGCTGAGGGCCACTGGCCCTCAGGGACCTCCATTGAGTTGGCAAACAGTTTGCGGATTCCAGAAATACCTCGTCATTGTGTATATGTGTGCGTTGGCCGATGGCTTCTGTATAGCTGTGTGTGTGTGTGTGTGTGTGTGTGTGTGTGTGTGTGTGTGTGTGCGCGCGGGCGGGCCTGTCTGGCCCATGCATTGATGTGGTGAGATCATTCTTCTATGCCACTGATAATAACCAGCAGGCCGCGTTCCTCCGTCTGCTTTGGCTTTATATTGACAGACTGGTCTATAGGCTGTGAGGGAGAAGAATTCAAAGTCATTGACTTATGCAGAGATTTACACTGGCGCGGGGTCATCCAAGTTAAGCTGGCATAATAAGAGTCAAACACGGGGGGTCAAGGCTGTAGCGAAGGGGCTTTTTGATCCGGTGGGCTGGTGTGGTTGTGGTGGGCAGAGGCCTTGCATGCCCGGCATTCCTTCATCTGACCCCGTACCGTGGGGTTGATCTGTCTTATGATCCCAGGCAGGCTGATGAAAAGGGGGGCTGGTATGGTATGTGTCTGATTTGTCAAAGTGGTTCAGATGGCTAGGCGTGGATTTTGTGACCGTTTAAAACGTCAATATAAGGGGTGTCAGTAGTCAGTGGGGTTCTTTCTGTTTTGTGAAGTAATGACACCTGATCTATACGTCGTCGTCATACGACGGAGCAGAAATTAGGCATCAATTGAGGCAGATCTGGCGTCTTTAACCACATGGCAGTGTTGATTTCGTCGACTAAAACTTCTAAACTAAAACTAAAATCTTTTTTCACTGACGAAAACTAAATAAAAAACAAATAAAAACTAGGCTATTATGACTAAAACTAAGACTAAATATATTGACAATTTCTTCAACGAATAAAAACTAGACTAAAATTGGACTATTAGAGAAGAGATCCAGTAGAACTAAAAGACAAGTCATTTTATGCTTGGTTGCGCTCGGGTGTTGCGGTCTGAAAATAGCAGATCTACAAGCTCACAACGTGTCGCGCTGCGACACGTTGTGAGCTTGTAGATCGGCTATTTTCAGCTTGCAACCAAGTGTGAAATCAGCCATTACGACGCCATCAAAGAACCGCCAACATACAAACCTTTCAGATGAATAAAATATGACTAAAACGAAATGGAATTTTATTCAAAAGGCTATGACTAAAACTAAATCAAACTTTGCTGTCAAAATCAACACTGTCACATGGACCTTTGGACCTAGCTAGCGTCCCTATTCTGGGGGGCAAACATTATAGGCAAAAATAGCCAACCAGCTCACACTGCTTATAGAACTTTTTACCTTGTAGATCAGCTATTTTTCGATTAAGAGATTTTGTGTAGAGGGGGAAAGGGAAAAAAGGTGCGGGTCAAGTATAGAGCCCAGGGGAATCCCAGTCAACTAAGTAGATCATGGTTTTAGCTGGTTAAAGGTTTCATGAGGTTTTCTGACCTCAATTACACCCCCCCCCCAAAAAAAAAACAGAACTTTGAACATTCAGTGGATTTTCTGTGGTCTGGGGTTTTCTGAATAATTAGGCTCAGAAAAGTGCTATGATTGGCCCGTGGACTTTGATGTCCATTAATCCCGCCCCCTCTCCATGATAAAGTTTTGTGAACTAGCATGTCATGAAACCTTTGAAATAATGGCCAAACTCGAACATGTCAGACATTTGATACAGGCCTTTAACCCATTAAAACCGGGAATGCATCTGATTAACCACTTTAACCATTATTTTATACTTTGGCTATTTAAAGATACCAGATATACAAGCTCAAAGCGCGCATCGTGAAGATTTGTGCAAATCTTTGAATATATATATATATATATCTTTAAAGCGAACATTTTTAACTCAAATTGTTGCTTCTGGGGGGGTCCCTGGAACAACAGATTTTGAGATGGGGGGGGGTCCATGGCCAAATACATACCATTCTGGGGGTCCTTGACATGAAAAAGTTTGAGAACCACTGATATTATAGAATCATATGTTTTTTTCAAATAACTGTTAGGATTTAGAAGACATTTGTAGAATCCCCCAGAAGCAAAGATTTGAGTTACAAATGTTCGCTTTGAAAAAATATATATATTCAAAGATTTGCACAACTTTTCACGATTAAAAAAAAAAAATAGCAGATCTACAAGCTCATAGCACGGCACTCGGTGCCGCGCTATGAGCTTGTATATCTGCTATTTTAGAAGAGCCAAATAAATCTAAAAATGACACGGATGCGTTCCTGGTCTAAATGGGTTAATGTTCATGAAGTTGTTCCTTTTAGTCGACTTTAGCGAATGCAAACGTTCTGTACTTTCTGTGTGTTCTCGTCTCATAGCTGCTTGCAGGCCCTGCAGTGACACCGAGCTGCTCCTGGCAATCTGCAACAGTGACTTTGGTGAGTATTAATAAGCTGTTAGGTCCATTCACATCAACATATCCAGTAAGATAGCGGTTCTCAAACCTTTTCATGTCAAGGGACCCCTAAAATTATATGTATCTGGCCGCGGAACCCCATCTCAAAATATTTTGTTCCATGATCAGAAGCAAAGATTTGAGTTGAACAAAAATATACATACTCAAAGATTTGCACACATTTTTCACGTTTAAAAAAAAAAAAGCAGATCTACAAGCTCGTAGCGTGGCTACGAGCTTGTATATCTGCTATTTTTGAATAGCCAAAGTATAACATATGTTTAATAAAGTGGTTAAAATGATTGTGACGCTATGTTAACACATTTTGCTGGGTACCCCCCCCCCTTTTGAACCCATAAAGACATTGGGAGACGTTCATTTAAGTTTAAACTAAGCACCCATCAGACTGGAATAATTTACCGGCAGTACAGGGTTAGATATAAAACTCACTGATTGCAGCTTTAAATAAATGATAAAGGTTTTTGGAGGCT
Source organism: Gymnoscopelus microlampas (assembly GCF_963454915.1). Classification (NCBI taxonomy): domain Eukaryota; kingdom Metazoa; phylum Chordata; class Actinopteri; order Myctophiformes; family Myctophidae; genus Gymnoscopelus; species Gymnoscopelus microlampas. Next base: position 48,933,237 of record NC_139948.1, read on the forward strand.
CAGCAAATGCCTCTTGTGTAAAAAAAAAAAAAAAGAAGAGAAAATGGTTGCATCAGTCGTGTGGAGCAGCTCAAAGAGAGAGTGGAGAGACCTCGACAGATGTGGGGTTGCATAGGCTGCACAGTGGGTGTGCGTGCGTGTGTGTATGTGTGTGCGCGCGCGCACACACATACACACACACACACACACGCACGCACGCACGCGCGCGCGCGCGTGTGTGTGTGTGTGTGTGTGCAGCAGAGCAGAAGCAATACGCCTATTGAGACCCAACTCCTTTTAGCTCTCCACCAAACAGATGACTACACACACTCTGGCAGTCAAATGAAAAGTTGCTGAATGCACCTGAGAGCCGACAGACACCGACAGACGACTACTACGGTGCTGAAAATAACCTATATGGCTTTGACCACGCTTGTTCGGTCGGCTTTCGACGCTTCCCTACAACTTGCGACTGACGCGACAGTTAGCCACCGCCCATTCAAACAGCAGATCTTCGGCAACAGCCGCTTTCCAACATTTACTGTATCGCCATCAACTTCGGTGCGGTGGAGAGCTACCTTATTTATATGGTGTAAATGAACTAGGTACATGTACTTAAGTACAGTTTTGAGGTATTTATTTTTACTTTACTGGAGTAAAGTGTGTGTGTGTGTGTGTGTGTGTGTGTGTGTGTGTGTGTGTGTGTGTGTGTGTGTGTGTGTGTGTGTGTGTGTGTGTGTGTGTGTGTGTGTGTGTGTGTGTGTGTGTGTGTGTGTGTGTGTGTGTGTGTGTGTGTGTGTGTGTGCGTGCACACGGCAGGTCTATAGTGTCTATCGTGCATAAACCTGATTTCTGGGGGAAGTGGATGTTTTGGAACCTTGTGAATAGCTGCACAGGGGGAATGGAAGTGAACAGGCAGAGTTCATTCTGCAAGGTCAATTTGGAGTTTGAGTCTGTGACAGAGCAGCTTGACTAATTTACTAAATCCATTGTATGTTATGCTGTATTGTATAACTGGTAGATTTTCAGTCCCACAGAAGGTGCACATTCTGCTGTGACATGAAATCTAATATGCTTGTGTTTATCTGTTTGTCAGATGCTGTAAAGGGGAGGCTGCCTTGAAGCCTGAGGAGCTGATTAATGCTACATGGGGAGCAGCTTGGGTGGATTTTGAATGCACGGGGTTGGTTGATTGTAGCCATGGGTGGGGTCTGTTAGATTATATAAAGGAGAGCTGAAGGAGAGCTGGTCAGTTGAGTGTGGGCTGCCATGGGGAGAGGCTGACACCTTACCTCTCTGTTAATTATGTTCTGTTGAGTTTTGAGTTGTTTATTTCTTTTGTTATTTCACTTATTGTTGTCCAGGCCTGGAATAAATGATATTATTTTACCTGCAAGCCTGCCTCCTGGTCGATCTATGACATGTAAAGGGTTTTTCACTGACTAAAATGCCTATACACAATCCCACTTGGTAACAAGAGTCGACAGACACAGGAAAAACTAATTGTATATATATATAGACTGTATTCCACCCTCTTTTACATTATGCTATCTCACGCCCCTTTCTGTCTATTTTCATATCAATCAATTATATAAACATATACATTTGTATGTGTAATCAAACTTAACCCATTCAATCCGGGAACGCATCTGTGTCATTTTAAGATTTCTTTGGATATTCAAAAATAGCAAATATACAAGCTCATAGCGCGGCACTGAGTGCTGCGCTATGAGCTTGTAGATCTGCTATTTTTGATAAATTGCTAAATTTTTCATACATTTTTGAATAACATTTGTAACTCAAATCTTTGCTTCTGGGGGGTCCCTGGAACAAAACATTTTAAGATGGGGGTCCGCAGCCAAATACATATAATTTTGGAGGTCCTTGACATGAAAACGTTTGAGAACCACTGATATTATAGCAACATGAGTTTTTTCAAAAAACTGTTTAGAAGAAGACATAGAAGACATTTGTAGAATATATATTCAAAGATTTGCACAAATTGTTATGATTTTTCAAAAATAGCAGAAGCTCATGAGCTTGTAGATCTGCTATTTTTGAATAGCCAAAGAAATCTTAAAATGACAGATGCGTTAAGAGAGATGTTTGTCCTTCGTTGCTCTTTTCCAGTGGTCCGCGGCTACATCAGAAACGTTTCCCACGACCGCCGGCAGCAGACGTCGTTCGTGGAGGTTTCGGGCGGCAGGGTGTACCGGCAACGCAGCGGCGCCTTCCAGAGAGAAGAAGAAGAAGAAGAGGAAGGAGTGCTCGCCGCCGCAGGGAGGAGGAGGGGGTCCCGACCCGGACTCGAACCCGGACCCCTGACCACCCGGACGTCCTCCTGGCGCGGAAGCGTCCGCACGCTCCTGCAGTGTGGCGTTCGGCCCGGCGGAGGGCAGTTCCTCTTCACGGGGTCAGAGCACTTCGGGGAGGCCTGGCTGGGGTGCGCCCCGCGGTACAAAGACTTCCTGTCTCTGTACCGGAGCGCCCGGACGGCGGGACGGACTTCCTGTGACTTCCCTCTGGACTGAGGAAAGCTCTCTCTCTCTCTCTCTCTCTCTCTCTCTCTCTCTCGTCCTACTATGTATATACTAGCCAGTGGTGGAAAAAGTACTCAAATTCTTTACTTAAAATAAGACCTGAAGCCGATTCTACAAATGTCTTCTAAATTGAAAATAGCAGATCTACAAGCTCACAACGCGTTGTGAGCTTGTAGATCTGTTTTGAGAGATCTCGTTTTGAGAGAAACGTTTTGAGAGATCTCTCTCAAACGTTTGAGTACTTTTACTTTTGGTACTTTAAGTATATTTTGATGCCAATACTTTTACTCAAGTAACATTTTGAACACAGGCCTTTTTCTTGTAACGGAGTACTTTTATATTTTGGTTTTTGCTACTTTTACTTAAGTAAAATATCCGATTACTTCTTCTACCACTGCCTCTATGGCCCCTCTGGCACTGCAGGGACCTTGTTGAAGTAGCTGGAGCCCGGTGGCATGGAGCGTCACCATGCAGAGACTAAAACAGTTGGAGCGCTGGTGAAAAAGCCATTACAAGGACCGGGACATGCATGCATCTGAGAGACCGGGGGCCTCCAGCATATGGGGCCCATGCATCTGAGAGACCGGGGGCCTCCAGCATATGGGGCCCATGCATCTGAGAGACCGGGGGCCTCCAGCATATGGGGCCCATGCAGCTGAGACCGGGGCCTCCAGCACCATCGCCTTGGTTAACACTCTCACCGCCAGGCCCGTAGCCTACGGGCCGATAAATCCAACTGTAAAGCGCCGATCCAGTAGCCTACGGGCCGTAGTGCTTTTTCCTTTTTTTCAAAACATTTTTTTTTTTTCAATTTCCGGTACGGCACATTTCATTGTAACACCACCGGAAACAGAATTATTTGGGATCCGGTTTTGCCGAAGCCGTCAGCCCTCGTTCTAATGACGAAACTGAAACTCAGTTTTCTCCTTGTTTTTTTCTTCTCCTCGGTGATCACTGTCTAACATAAACCGTTCTAACTACAACATGGAGATTCCGTTTGACACGTGGTTTTCACTGCTCGAACCAGGCAGATGTCCGCGATGTTTACAAACAGTGCGCAGCTCAATTTTAAGGATTTTAACAATGTCTATGGCGACGTGAAAAAAAACAAAAAACAACAATAAAACGTTGGCACTGGTGAGTACATTATGAGATTAACCTCTGGCGGTCAATGTGTTAAGAGCAGGGGCGTCAATTGGGTATGGCAAGGTAGGGCAGGTGCTATACCTTAGCTCCAGAAAAAAAAACTAAATGATCATGAATAGTAGCCTAATGCAGGTGTAAGACCATTGTGTAATAGATATAACGCATAGTTTTCTATGCATTTCAGGGGTTTTGGGGGAGTTTGGCCCCCCAAAATACGCCCAGGATACGTGTCCCTATTTTAATCTCTGGGAGTTGGCAACCCTAACCTTGCCATACCTTAGCTTTGGTGAACTGACGACACTGGTTAAGAGGGCAGGTCCTTTGTTTGTTTGGGGGAACGGGGTGCACTTTGTCTTTGTAAATAGATGTGTACAAATTTGATTGTGAAGGTTTGTTTTTAATTTCTTGTCAGGTTTGTATTGCACTGATGATGATATTCACATTTTAAAGTGTTTCCAGAGAGTCATAGTTATGTTTTCTTATAAAAGAAGACAGTTTATTATTAGCAAAACAAATTCTGTAGGTTAAATATCACATTTGCATTTTGTGGAATTTATTATTCTAAGGATATTTTTTTATAATTATATCAGCTGTGCACTGTTTGTTTTGTTTTACTAGTAATAGTTTAATAGTGAGCACAATGTTAAAGCTGACTGAACTCTTAAGGTGTCACACTTGTTTTTTTTCCGCCATTGTTCGATGTTTCTTTTCAGTAATCAGCTCATATAGAACCATACATGTCGCTCATTCAGTTGCCATTCAACAAACTCGTCATATTTAGGGCTGAGAAGAAAGATTTCAGTCAAGGAGATGGATCACCCATCTGCTGGTGAAAGCAGTGGCGTGGTGGGAGGGGGGCCATACCCATTAAGCACCCCCCCCCCACCCCCCTCCTTTAGCTCCTCCCAGGGGTGTGGCTGGTCCTCCCTGTTGCATTGTGGCCAGCGAGGGAAAGGACAAGACACGGCAAAAAGACAGTTTTAGAGAATCTACTGGGAAAGTGCATAGAGGAGGTTGTTCTCTCTTTATCTGATAATAAATTGGACACGACTCTCTGTGTACTTTTTAGTGGACACAGATATGTCACCATATAATCTCATTTTCCCAGGCTGGCGGGAATAGGAACTTGGGCATGAAAAGATCTGTGGCTTGATCGACTTGATTTGATTTTATATCGTAGACCAGTGGTTTTCAAGATGGGGGGCCGCGGATCTGGAAAGGAAAGGACCTGAAAGACCTGAAAGAGGGGTGCCAGGAAAGACCTGGCACCCCTATTTTGGGCAGATCATTATTGTGATGTGTGTGCAGGCTGAAAACCCACCTCTTCAGGAAACACTACCCTTCCTCTTTGTCTGGCTTACTTGTTGTTAACTAGTTGTACGAACTCTTGTTTTATTGTTGTACTGTTTTATTGGATCTTGTTTAGTCGATACACTTTTTGTATTAGCTTGTGTTCATTTGATTTTCCTATTTTGTCTCATCTGTTTAAGAAAGTAGGTAGCTGATATATAGCACTTTTACCTTAGCGCTAGGTATACTCTTGGTTGCTTGTTTTTGCAGGAAATGCACTTAAGACTTCTGGTGATTAGTAGTTTCGTACCTATGTTGAATGCACTTATTGTAAATCGCTTTGGATAAAAGCGTCTGCAAAATGACTGTAATGTAATTGTAAAACATCTTGCAAATGTATCATTACTTTCAAAAACTTCCCAACATTTTCCAATTTTCTATTATCATTATTTTTTTTATTCTCAAACAAATTTGTTTTTGAAAATGGCAAAAAAAAAAATCTGATCCAAAGTCACAACGCATTACCTTACATTGTTACTTGTGACGCATTGTGAACTTGTAGATTGGCCATTTTTCTTTTTTAGAGCCATTTCACAATAGCAGGACTATCCTGAACTGTTGTTGCCTAGTTGTTGTTTTAGAGGTACAACATGCACAAAGGACTTATATGGGACAATAGAACATTTTGACACAAGGGCGTTTAGAACCTATTACAGAAGTAGAGTGATTCAGCTAATTGATCATCAACACAGTAAATATTTTGCCAATGACATATAATCATGATGGAATTATTCATAATTTTAACATGGATTGTTTTGGAGCTGAATTGAGCTGCAATGAGGTTCCTTCAATGTGGTTCTGTGTTCCTATTGATAGAACCTACTGTATATGGTAAAGGGTTAAATGGAAATGACCGCACGCCCATTGTGTCTCATATATACTTCATAATCTCTGGTTTATGTGGAGAATATGGGATTTAAACTAAGAGGCAACAAGATTAGTTGGGCCTTTTTTCCCTGTTCTAAACAGCATCTTATGGTGGCTGCTCGACCAGAAAATGACATACAAATCGTTGCTGTCGGGGGGGGGGGGACCTTTTATGTACAAAACCATTCCTTTTAATTGTTTTTAAAAACATTAAACACTGCGACACTCTTGTATGATGCAGTAGGGCCTTAACTTACGAAAAAAAAAGAAATTGAAAGTTAAAATCTGGAGAGACGAGGTTTCTGCCCGACGGATACAAAATGTGCCTTTAGAGATCATAGGTTTTGGATTGGAAAGGAGAGGAAAAATTAGAAATTAAAATGGAAAATAATAAGATTAGTGTCAGTTTATCTGGAGTCCCTATTTCTGGCCTGTCATTATTATTGTCAAATGTATGCATTTAATAAAAAACTATATGAGCTTGTAGATCAGCTATTTTTGCAATTTGTGAAAAAGTATTCAATTTTTGTTTTTTAAAGTATCAATACTGCAATATAGAAATACTCTGTTACAAGTAAAAGTCCGGAATTCAAAATTTCACTTGTCGTAAAAGTACAAAAGTATTGGCATCAAAATATACTTAAAGTACCAAAAGTAAAAGTAGTCATTGTGCAGAATGTCCCATTTCAAGTTTTCAAATGTATAAAAAATCTTATGAAAATAGCCGATTTGGCTATTCAAAAATAGCAGATATACAAGCTTGTAGATCTGCAAAAAATAGATATAATCGTGAAAATCTTTGAATATATATATTTTAAAGCAAACATTTGTAACTCAAATCTTTGCTTCATGGGGTTCCTACAAATGTCTTCTAAATCCTAACAGTTATTTTTTTTAAAACAACTTATGTTGCTATAATACCAGTGGTTCTCAAAGGACCCCCAAAATGATATGTATTTGTCCGCGGACCCACCCACTATCTCAAAATAATTTGTTCCGGGGACCCACAGAAGCAAAGATTTGAGTTCAAAATGAATATATATATTCAAAAATATATACACATTTTCACGATTTACATTTTTTTTTTGCAGATCTACAAGCACAATTCTTTTCAAAAATAGCAGATCTACAAGCTCATAGCACGGCACTCTGTTCTGCGAATGCAACAGCATTTTGGCGATGGCTTGCATGGGCCGCCCGGATTCTCCGGAGTTTCAGGTAGATCTGCTATTTTGGAATAGGCAAAGAAGGCAAAGAAATCTAAAATGACACAGATGCGTTCCTGGCAGCTATAGTGTAGCTGCTCTGCCATAAAATGAGACACAAATGTGCCTTAGATAGCCCGACTCTGCCTTTTCTTTTGAGGCCCCTGCACTTTGAACAGACAGATGTGGGGGCCCTTGAGAGGCTCCGGGTCCCTCCCCCATCGACCCCTCCCAGAAGAGGGGGAACAATTAATCGACTTTTAAAGCAACTGCTTTTCTTTTTTAAGGGGGGTATCCCCCCCCCCCCACCACACTTCTCTCTGGCTGAGCGGGGGGATTCACAAATTGGTGTGTTGAACTTTTCATTGGGACTAAATAGCTGCCAATGAAAGTGTAAATGACCCCGGCGGTGAATGTGCTGGGAGGGGCCCGGCACAATGACCCCCACGGTGACAAGGCCTCCGGCAGACAGAATGGACATATTGTCACGGCCGCTGTCATCCAGGAACCGTCAGGCCTCATGAATTCACCCGGACACTGTGTCCGCCATTACAGCCCCTCCCCTTATCTCTCTCATTGTTCATATAATATTTTATTTATATGTGTGTGTGTGTGTGTGTGTGTGTGTGTGTGTGTGTGTGTGTGTGTGTGTGTGTGTGTGTGTGTGTGTGTGTGTGTGTGTGTGTGTGTGTGTGTGTGTGTGTGTGTGTGTGTGTGTTTGTGTGTGTTTGTGTGTGTATATATATATATATATATATATATTGTAAATGTGTAAATTATAATTATTTGAAAACTTTAGTTATTAGTTACTTTGCAGATATAAATTATTACATTATAAAACATACATTAACCACTATTTTATACCTAGGCTATTTGAAAATTGCAGATCTACAAGCTCACAATGTGTCGCATTGTGACGCGTTGTGTAGATCTGCTATTGTACATCTGCTATTTTCAAACGTTTTAGTACTTTTACTTTTGGTACTTTAAGTACATTTTCATACCAATACTTTTGTACTTTTACTCAAGTACATTTTGAATTCCGGACTTTTACTTGTAACAGAGTACTTCTATACTGCAGTATCGATATTTTTACTTTAGTAAAACATTTGAGTTCTTTTTCCAACACATGCAATATAACATGATATAGAACATCTTTGTTCATTTACACCCTGGTGTCAGGTAGGAGGACCCCTACTGGTCGACAAGTAGTACTGCGCCCATAAGAAGCTCAAGAAGCTCATACAGCAACATCTTTTATTTGTTTATTTTAGATCCCCATTAGTGACTGCCTCAGCAGTGACTATTCTTCATGGAGTGTGTGTGTGTGTGTGTGTGTGTGTGTGTGTGTGTGTGTGTGTGTGTGTGTGTGTGTGTGTGTGTGTGTGTGTGTGTGTGTGTGTGTGTGTGTTTTGTAATAATAATGTGTTTTGTAATAATAATCTAAATCTACAAAGTAACTAGAAACTGAAGTTTTTAAATAATTGTAGTGGAGTAAAAGTATAATATTTGCCTCTGAGATGTAGTGGAGTAAAAGTAAAAGTATTGTAAATTGGAAATACTCAAGTAAAGCAAAAGATAATACCTCAAAATTGTACTTAAGTACAGTACTTGGAGTAAATGTACTTAGTTACTTTACACCACTGGATGCAAGGCCAAACAACCCTCCTCTCTGCATGGGAACTCCAGCAGGTTCTCATCATGGGGGGGAAACGGCCCAGGAGGGGGAGCCCATGCAGCGCCCCGGAGCCCCCCGCGCATGGCGGCGCTGGCCCGGTCCGGCCCTGCCCTGCAGGGGAGTTGGCCCTGGCTGTGGCTGTGGGGAGTAAATTGGTTTATCCCAGGGTTTGGACTGCGTTCCCATGTGGGCCCACTGCTGTGTGGAGGCCCAGGGTTACAATATGGACCCAGCATGATCCCCACACTGCCACTGCTGTGTCCCCATGGCTTCCATAGAGAGGCCTGCATGGGCCGGGATGGGGTTCGATCCCCCCCCCCCCCCCCCCCCCCCCACCCGGAGCACAAAGCCAAAAAACAGATCATGTCTCTCTGCATGGCCCAGCTGAAAGGAGACCAAAATGACCAAAACCTTTTCAACGCCCAGCAATGCTGGGCGTTGAAAAGGTTTTGGTCATTTTGGTCTCCTTTTCTTTTGGTGGGTCAGTATTTGTGCTGAAAATCTGTTCTGATAATTGAATTATGGCGAAATGCGATTTTGTTGTTTCTGTGTCCTTGTGGATTCACAGGGTAATGAGATTATCAGTTCTATAGGTGATGCACGGGACGCACCGGGTTCTGTTTGCTTTGTTCAGTGGTGGAAAAAGTACTCAAATGTTTTACTTAAGTAAAAGTATCAATACTGCAATGTAGAAATACTCTGTTACAAGTAAAAGTCCGGAATTCAAGATTTACTTGGGTAAAAGTCCAAACGTAATGGTATCAAAAAGTACTTAAAGTAAAGTAAAAGTCACATGTTTCAAAATGTATAAAAGTCATTTGAAAATAGCAGATCTACAAGCCCACAATGCGTCGCGAGTTTGCAGATCGACTTGTAAAGATATTGACAGGAAATGGGGAGGGGGATGACACACAGCAAAGTTCATCGGGGTTGGGAGTCGAACTCGTGACACGCTGTCAAGCTGGATTACCAGCGTATGTGGTATGCGCCTGGACCGCTGGACTGTAAGGGCGCTTCATTATCTGACCATTCACAGAGCTCCCGGCTTCAATTTCATTCCTTTTACAGCCAACCAAAAAATCCCCCTTCATTTCCCTTCATTTTCCTCCCGCATTTCTAGCCAATGAAATCTCCCCCTCGTTTTCCTTCCGCATTTCTAGCCAATGAAATGTTCCCCTCGGCTCGTTTGCCCGTTAGCCAATGAAAACCCGACCCTCACCCCTTTCCCCAGCCAATCAATGTGATGTTTACCCGCCCCCTCCCTGCACTCTGAGCTCCTCAACGGCGGCCATTGTTGTTTACATGGAGCTCTATGCTACTCTAATATGCCACTAAATTAATTATAGGCACGGCAAGAAAGTAATGACTGTCTCTTGGTGCCGGTTAGACCCCAATAACATTTTGATTTTATGTTTTATATGTTTTTTATGACATTAAGACCTGGATTTTTATCTGTCTCACTGACTGTGAGTGCATAGGCTATAATGCTGCAGTGATCACACAGCACTAGCAGCAGCAGCAGCAGCAGCAGCAGCATACAGGTAAAAGTGCCTTTTATTTTCAACAGAAACGCCACTTAACACATCTAACATTGTCTGTTAAAACTGCCGGATTTTTTTTGGTCAGCTTCGATCAAGGGAGGGCCATGCTAACGAAATTTAGCGCGTTAGTATCGTTTATTTAAATAATGGTTTAAAGGCTCTGTGAGGCAGTTTATAACATGGTAAAGCAAACTGTGGTCAATGAATTACCTCTTCAGCTAGATTAAACCACTGATAAACCACTGATTTAATGTTTGAGCCTTGCTTGTCTGTCATAACTCCTTAGACAACCGACAGTGTAGGAAAAAAAGAAAAGGCTTAAAAATACTAAAAAGAAGGAAAAACGTTGCGACACTGAGGAGCGTGTATACGGAACAACATATAACAATTAATTCAATAGCCATAATTCTAGCTTCACATGTGTACTTTTTATACAATGTCATATCAGAAGACAGAGCCTCGCAGTGTAAAGAATAGTTATACCCTTCCAGTCAGAGCTCCTATGTCTTGAAGGACCCTATGTCCGTCCTGAATAGAGCGAGCTCTGAAAGCACAGATATGCCTCTCTGACCGAAAGGAACCTGTTGTGTGTTGTTAGGATTCTGTTCTAACATTTATCGAGTATTGATTCCAAGTCCTTGGAATCTATAAGCGAATAATAGTTGCCCCTCCCTACCGACGTCTATAAGGTATATGTTGCATTGCCTTGAAGACGACTGTGTCCGCCGGGATATGACTCTTGTCTGGAAAGGTATAACTATTCTCCATGCTGCACGGCTGTCTTCTGATATGACATTCTATAAAAAGTGCGAATGTGAAGCTAGACTTCTGGTCATGCAATAATAATGCTGAAGTCACAAAGACGGCTAATTTGGGGTGTGGCGATCAAGCTCAGCGTAGCCATTTAGAACAAATATAATAAATACATTTAATTAATCAGGAATAAAAAGTACATGTAGTACTAACTACAATTATTTGAGTAAACAATAATAAATCATGGTTTTCGATTTATAGAAGTACAAGTAACTAAAAAGTTTCAGTTCTGAATACATCTGACTTTTGAGTTTGGTAATCTATATAAAGAAGTACAATTAACTAAAAAAGTTCTGAATACTTAACTTTAATACAAATGTTTTAGGTAAATGATTGCCTGAAAAGTTTTGAGTATTGATACTTTTACTTAAGTAAGACATTTGAGTACTGGATCACTGTATAAATGAAGCTGATTAATGGGTACTCTCTCCTGATTGGCTGAGTTTTTGTCACCTACCTGAACATATATTTTCTGTTTATTAAAGAGCTGGAGAGACATGGAGACTCCTGTTACTGAACAAACACTATAGTTGAAAATAACTTTATACTTAACTTTTTATTCTGGGGGAAATATTCGTCAATAATAGCAGATGTACAAGGCTGAAAGCTCATAACGTTGTGAAATTGTAGATCTGCTATTTTTCGCGAAGATCGACAACATGTACACACACAACAACATGTGTGTCCCCCCCAGCCCCTCCATCTTCTGCTGCCCCGATTTAATTTGTTGTTTCTGATTTATTATTGTTGTTGAAGGCAACTGTTCAGCTCATCAAATTAAGACTTATTTAAGGCAACCACCACCATTGTATTGTGAAGTAATTGTAGTATTAGTCTGTAGTAAATTCTGAAGAACGGCAATAATGGAAAACCTGTGATCAGTGTTGCCATGTCTGCTTATATAAGTGACTTTGGGCTTGGTTGTTTGCAAAGTAGCTTTGCAAACAACAGTGGTGTTTGTCGTTTTTTGGGCTTGTTACTAAAGCGTAGTTGCTTATTTGGGCTTCCTTCCTAAATGTTGTTTAAACCAGTGGTTCTCAAACTTGTCACAGAGAATATAGTCTGTTTAGAGAATATAGTCTGTTTACAGACTTTATCTTCAACCAGTAAATAAGTCAAGAAGCAAAAGACACTGGTATGGAACTCCTGGTTTACTAGGATGGGGTTCAATTCCCTATGGTGTCTGCTGATTGCAGGTTAAGTGTGGTAAGCAAAGTAATATAGCAATTTAAAGCTGATTGGTAGTACTTTGTAGTGACTTTTTTTTTGGTCCCTAACATTCATCGAGCTCTGGACTTAGTAATTTTTTTTTCGTTTCGGTAGTGACACCATTGTGTCACTACCGAAACGAAGTTAAATCCCAAAAAATCATTAAGTTTGGAGGCCAAAATTGTTCCCCCAAAAACCTGTTAGAAGTACGTTTCAGGCAATTTAAAGTTGATTGGTAGTACTTTGTAGTGACTTTTTTTTTGGTCCCTAACATTCATCGAGCTCTGGACTTAGTGACATTTTTTCGTTTCGGTAGTGACACCATTGTGTCACTACCGAAACGAAGTTAAATCCGAAAAAATCACTAAGTGTGGAGGCCAAAATTGTTCCCCCAAAAACCTGTTAGGCGTACGTTTCAGGCAATTTAAAGTTGATTGGTAGTACTTTGTAGTGACTTTTTTTTGGTCCCTAACATTCATCGAGCTCTGTACTTAGTAACATTTTTTTTCGTTTCGGTAGTGACACCATTGTGTCACTACCGAAACGAAGTTAAATCCGAAAAAAATCACTAAGTGTGGAGGCCAAAATTGTTCCCCCAAAAACCTGTTAGGAGTACGTTTCAGGCAATTTAAAGTTGATTGGTAGTACTTTGTAGTGACTTTTCTTTTTGTCCCTAACATTCATCGAGCTCTGGACTTAGTAATTTATTTTCCGCTTTGGTAGTGACACCACCGAAACGAAAAAAAAAATTGTTCCCCCAAAAACCTGTTAGGAGTACGTTTCAGGCAATTTAAAGTTGATTGGTAGTGACTTTTTTGTGACTTTTTTTTTGGTCCCTAACATTCATCGAGCTCTGGACTTAGAAAATGTTTTTCCGTTTCGGTAGTGACACTACCGAAACAAAAAAAAAAATGTTCCCCCAAAAACCTGTTAGGAGTACGTTTCAGGCAATTTAAGGTTGATTGGTAGTGACTTTTTTTTTGGTCCCTAACATTCATCGAGCTCTGGACTTAGACATTTTTTTCCGTTTCGGTAGTGACACTACCGAAACGAAAAAAAAAATGTTCCCCGAAAAACCTGTTAGGAGTACGTTTCAGGCAATTTAAAGTTGATTGGTAGTGACTTTTTTGTGACTTTTTTTTGGTCCCTACCTGTAGGAAAGCCCTCGTTGACACAGCAGTCCTCGTTGACTTAGAAGTCATGTTGACCCAGCAATGCTTTGATGCATCTAATTAACGACTAGTTTCAGCTGGTGTTCCTTTCCCAGTCAGTTGATGCTCACCTAATGAGCGATTATGTTCAGCTTGTGTGCTCTCACTCAGCCAGTTTGACTTTGTTTGACATGAGGAGCAGTGCTATTTCTCTGACTGTGTGTGTGTGTGTTCATGCCAGTAAAAGTAAGTGTCTTATTGTTTGTTTAGAATATGATGCGATACTTTATGTTATTGTCATGTGCTGTTTTATATTATGTATGTTTGAATATATTACAGTGATTGTACTTCATGTGAATTGTTTGTTGATAGCTGCTAGCTGTGCAGTACCTACTGTTTATTTGAACCGTGATGTTTCATGTAACAATAATTTGAATGTTGATTTATGTTATATTATATGCTAAAAGCGATTTGTATTTTGTGTGTTCTAGACCACACGTATCAGAAGTAAAGCAACCGAATCAAGCTCCTCTCCTGTGACTCTTTTACCGGAATCACGGTCTATAGTGTACCAGCTCTATTCTAGCAACTGTAGAGGTCCTAGTCCTCTGTTTCACTAACATTCATCGAGCTCTGGACTTAGAATTTTTTTTTTCGTTTCGGTAGTGACGATAAACAAATTGGTGACGAAAAAAGAATTGGTAGTGACGAAAAAAAATTGTTCCCCCAAAAACCTGTTAGGAGTACGTTTCAGGCAATTTCAAGTGGATTGGTAGTGACTTTTTTTGTGATTTTTTTTTTCCGTTTCGGTAGTGACGAAAAACAAATTGGTGACGAAAAAAATGGTGACGAAAAAAAAATTGGTAGTGACTTTTTTGTGACTTTTTTTTTGGTCCCTAACATTCATCGAGCTCTGGACTTAGAAAATGTTTTTCCGTTTCGGTAGTGACACTACCGAAACGAAAAAAAAAAAGTTCCCCCAAAAACCTGTTAGGAGTACGTTTCAGGCAATTTAAAGTTGATTGGTAGTGACTTTTTTGTGACTTTTTTTTTGGTCCCTAACATTCATCGAGCTCTGGACTTAGATTTTTTTTTTTCGTTTCGGTAGTGACACTACCGAAACGAAAAAAAAATTGTTCCCCCAAAAACCTGTTTCAGGCAATTTAAAGTTGATTGGTAGTGACTTTTTTTGTGAATTTTTTTTTTGTTCCCTAACATTCATCGAGCTCTGGACTTAGACATTTTTTTCCGTTTCGGTAGTGACACTACCGAAACAAAAAAAAAAAATGTTCCCCCAAAAACCTGTTAGGAGTACGTTTCAGGCAATTTCAAGTGGATTGGTAGTGACTTTTTTTGTGATTTTTTTTTTCCGTTTCGGTAGTGACACTACCGAAACGAAAAAAAAATTGTTCCCCCAAAAACCTGTTAGGAGTACGTTTCAGGCAATTTCAAGTGGATTGGTAGTGACTTTTTTTGTGACTATTTTTTCCGTTTTGGTAGTGCCGAAAAAAAAATTGGTGACGAAAAAAAAATTGGTAGCGACGAAAAAAAAATTTTTCCCCCAAAAACCTGTTAGGAATACGTTTCAGGCAATTTCAAGTGGATTGGTAGTGACTTTTTTTGTGGATTTTTTTCCACTACCGAAACGAAAAAAAAATTGTTCCCCCAAAAACCTGTTAGGAGTACGTTTCAGGCAATTTGAAGTGGATTGGTAGTGACTTTTTTTTTCCGTTTCGGTAGTGACGAAAAAAAAATTGGTGACGAAAAAATTGGTGACGAAAAAAAAATTGGTAGTGACGAAAAAAAAATGTTCCCCCAAAAACCTGTTAGGAGTACGTTTCAGGCAATTTCAAGTGGATTGGTAGTGACTTTTTTTGTGACTTTCTTTTTTCGTTTCGGTAGTGACGAAAAAAAAATTGGTGACGAAAAAATTGGTGACGAAAAAAAAATTGGTAGTGACGAAAAAAAAAATGTTCCCCCAAAAACCTGTTAGGAGTACGTTTCAGCAAATTTCAAGTGGATTGGTAGTGACTTTTTTTGTGATTTTCTTTTTCCGTTTCGGTGGTGACACTACCGAAACGGAAAAAAAAATGTTCCCCCAAAAACCTGTTAGGAGTACGTTTCAGGCAATTTCAAGTGGATTGGTAGTGACTTTTTTTGTGATTTTTTTTCCCGTTTCGGTAGTGACGAAAAAAAAATTGGTGACGAAAAATGACGAAAAATACTGGTGACGAAAAAATGCTGGTGACGAAAAATGACAAAATGCTGGTGACGAAAAATGACGAAAAATGCTGGTGACGAAAAAATGCTGGTGACGAAAAATGACGAAAAATGCTGGTGACGAAAAAATGCTGGTGACGAAAAATGACGAAAAAATGCTGGTGACGAAAAAATGCTGGTGACGAAAAATGACGAAAAATGCTGGTGACGAAAAAATGCTGGTGACGAAAAATGACGAAAAATGCTGGTGACGAAAAAATGCTGGTGACGAAAAAATGCTGGTGACGAAAAAATGCTGGTGACGAAAAATGACGAAAAATGCTGGTGACGAAAAATGACGAAAAAATGCTGGTGACGAAAAATGACGAAAAAATGCTGGTGACGAAAAAATGCTGGTGACGAAAAAATGCTGGTGACGAAAAAATGCTGGTGACGAAAAATGACGAAAAATGCTGGTGACGAAAAATGACGAAAAATGCTGGTGACGAAAAAATGCTGGTGACGAAAAATGACGAAAAATGCTGGTGACGAAAAATGACGAAAAATGCTGGTGACGAAAAATGACAAAATGCTGGTGACGAAAAAATGCTGGTGACGAAAAATGACGAAAAATGCTGGTGACGAAAAAATGCTGGTGACGAAAAATGGCGAAAAATGCTGGTGACGAAAAAATGCTGGTGACGAAAAAATGCTGGTGACGAAAAAATGCTGGTGACGAAAAATGACGAAAAAATGCTGGTGACTAAAAAACTGCTGGTGACGAAAAATGACGAAAAATGCTGGTGACGAAAAAGTGCTGGTGACGAAAAATGACGAAAAATGCTGGTGACGAAAAAATGCTGGTGACGAAAAAATGCTGGTGACGAAAAATGACAAAAAATGCTGGTGACGAAAAAATGCTGGTGACGAAAAATGCTGGTGACGAAAAAATGATGGTGACGAAAAAATGATGGTGACGAAAAATGACTAAAAATGCTGGTGACGAAAAATGACTAAAAATGCTGGTGACGAAAAAATGCTGGTGACGAAAAATGACGAAAAATGCTCGTGACGAAAAAATGCTGGTGACGAAAAATGACGAAAAATGCTGGTGACGAAAAAATGCTGGTGACGAAAAATTACGAAAAATGCTGGTGACGAAAAAATGCTGGTGACGAAAAATGACAAAAAATGCTGGTGACGAAAAAATGCTGGCGACGAAAAATGACGAAAAATGCTGGTGACGAAAAATGACGAAAAATGCTGGTGACGAAAAAATGCTGGTGACGAAAAATGACGAAAAATGCTGGTGACGAAAAATGACGAAAAATGCTGGTGACGAAAAAATGCTGGTGACGAAAAATGACGAAAAATGCTGGTGACGAAAAAATGCTGGTGACGAAAAAATGCTGGTGACGAAAAATGACAAAAAATGCTGGTGACGAAAAAATGCTGGTGACGAAAAATGACGAAAAATGCTGGTGACGAAAAAATGATGGTGACGAAAAAATGATGGTGACGAAAAATTACGAAAAATGCTGGTGACGAAAAATGACTAAAAATGCTCGTGACGAAAAAATGCTGGTGACGAAAAAATGCTGGTGACGAAAAATGACGAAAAATGCTGGTGACGAAAAAATGCTGGTGACGAAAAATGACGAAAAATGCTCGTGACGAAAAAATGCTGGTGACGAAAAATGACAAAAAATGCTGGTGACGAAAAAATGCTGGTGACGAAAAATGACGAAAAATGCTGGTGACGAAAAATGACGAAAAATGCTGGTGACGAAAAATGCTGGTGACGAAAAAATGCTGGTGACGAAAAATGACAAAAAATGCTGGTGACGAAAAATGACGAAAAATGCTGGTGACGAAAAATGACGAAAAATGCTGGTGACGAAAAATGACGAAAAATGCTGGTGACGAAAAAATGCTGGTGACGAAAAATGACGAAAAAATGCTGGTGACGAAAAATTACGAAAAATGCTGGTGACGAAAAAATGCTGGTGACGAAAAAATGCTGTTGACGAAAAATGACGAAAAATGCTGGTGACGAAAAATGCTGGTGACGAAAAAATGCTGGTGACGAAAAAATGCTGGTGACGAAAAATGCTGGTGACGAAAAATGACGAAAAATGCTGGTGACGAAAAATGACGAAAAATGCTGGTGACGAAAAAATGCTGGTGACGAAAAATGACGAAAAATGCTGGTGACGAAAAATGACGAAAAATGCTGGTGACGAAAAATGACGAAAAATGCTGGTGACGAAAAAATGCTGGTGACGAAAAATGACGAAAAATGCTCGTGACGAAAAAATGCTGGTGACGAAAAATTACAAAAAATGCTGGTGACGAAAAAATGCTGGTGACGAAAAATGACGAAAAATGCTGGTGACGAAAAATGACGAAAAATGCTGGTGACGAAAAATGCTGGTGACGAAAAAATGCTGGTGACGAAAAATGACGAAAAATGCTGGTGACGAAAAATGACGAAAAATGCTGGTGACGAAAAATGACGAAAAATGCTGGTGACGAAAAAATGCTGGTGACGAAAAATGACGAAAAATGCTGGTGACGAAAAAATGCTGGTGACGAAAAATTACGAAAAATGCTGGTGACGAAAAAATGCTGGTGACGAAAAAATGCTGGTGACGAAAAATGACGAAAAATGCTGGTGACGAAAAATGCTGGTGACGAAAAAATGCTGGTGACGAAAAAATGCTGGTGACGAAAAATGCTGGTGACGAAAAATGACGAAAAATGCTGGTGACGAAAAATGACGAAAAATGCTGGTGACGAAAAAATGCTGGTGACGAAAAATGCTGGTGACGAAAAATGACGAAAAATGCTGGTGACGAAAAATGACGAAAAATGCTGGTGACGAAAAAATGCTTGTGACGAAAAATGACGAAAAATGCTGGTGACGAAAAATGCTGGTGACGAAAAATGACAAAATGCTGGTGACGAAAAAATGCTGGTGACGAAAAATGACGAAAAATGCTGGTGACGAAAAAATGCTGGTGACGAAAAATGGCGAAAAATGCTGGTGACGAAAAAATGCTGGTGACGAAAAAATGCTGGTGACGAAAAAATGCTGGTGACGAAAAATGACGAAAAAATGCTGGTGACTAAAAAACTGCTGGTGACGAAAAATGACGAAAAATGCTGGTGACGAAAAAGTGCTGGTGACGAAAAATGACGAAAAATGCTGGTGACGAAAAAATGCTGGTGACGAAAAAATGCTGGTGACGAAAAATGACAAAAAATGCTGGTGACGAAAAAATGCTGGTGACGAAAAATGCTGGTGACGAAAAAATGATGGTGACGAAAAAATGATGGTGACGAAAAATGACTAAAAATGCTGGTGACGAAAAATGACTAAAAATGCTGGTGACGAAAAAATGCTGGTGACGAAAAATGACGAAAAATGCTCGTGACGAAAAAATGCTGGTGACGAAAAATGACGAAAAATGCTGGTGACGAAAAAATGCTGGTGACGAAAAATTACGAAAAATGCTGGTGACGAAAAAATGCTGGTGACGAAAAATGACAAAAAAAAAAATGACGAAAAATGCTGGTGACGAAAAAATGCTGGTGACGAAAAATGACAAAAAAAAAAATGACGAAAAATGCTGGTGACGAAAAATGACGAAAAATGCTGGTGACGAAAAAATGCTGGTGACGAAAAATGACGAAAAATGCTGGTGACGAAAAATGACGAAAAATGCTGGTGACGAAAAATGACGAAAAATGCTGGTGACGAAAAAATGCTGGTGACGAAAAATGACGAAAAATGCTGGTGACGAAAAATGACAAAAAATGCTGGTGACGAAAAAATGCTGGTGACGAAAAATGATGAAAAATGCTGGTGACGAAAAAATGATGGTGACGAAAAATGACGAAAAATGCTCGTGACGAAAAAATGCTGGTGACGAAAAATGACGAAAAATGCTGGTGACGAAATAATGCTGGTGACGAAAAATGACGAAAAATGCTCGTGACGAAAAAATGCTGGTGACGAAAAATGACAAAAAATGCTGGTGACGAAAAAATGCTGGTGACGAAAAATGACGAAAAATGCTGGTGACGAAAAATGACGAAAAATGCTGGTGACGAAAAATGCTGGTGACGAAAAAATGCTGGTGACGAAAAATGACAAAAAATGCTGGTGACGAAAAATGACGAAAAATGCTGGTGACGAAAAATGAAGAAAAATGCTGGTGACGAAAAATGACGAAAAATGCTGGTGACGAAAAAATGCTGGTGACGAAAAATGACGAAAAATGCTTGTGACGAAAAATGCTGGTGACGAAAAATGACGAAAAATGCTGGTGACGAAAAATGACGAAAAATGCTGGTGACGAAAAAATGCTGGTGACGAAAAATGACGAAAAATGCTGGTGACGAAAAATGACGAAAAATGCTGGTGACGAAAAATGACGAAAAATGCTGGTGACGAAAAAATGCTGGTGACGAAAAATGACGAAAAATGCTCGTGACGAAAAAATGCTGGTGACGAAAAATTACAAAAAATGCTGGTGACGAAAAAATGCTGGTGACGAAAAATGACGAAAAATGCTGGTGACGAAAAATGACGAAAAATGCTGGTGACGAAAAATGCTGGTGACGAAAAAATGCTGGTGACGAAAAATGCTGGTGACGAAAAATGACGAAAAATGCTGGTGACGAAAAATGACGAAAAATGCTGGTGACGAAAAAATGCTGGTGACGAAAAATGACGAAAAATGCTGGTGACGAAAAAATGCTGGTGACGAAAAATTACGAAAAATGCTGGTGACGAAAAAATGCTGGTGACGAAAAAATGCTGGTGACGAAAAATGACGAAAAATGCTGGTGACGAAAAATGCTGGTGACGAAAAAATGCTGGTGACGAAAAAATGCTGGTGACGAAAAATGCTGGTGACGAAAAATGACGAAAAATGCTGGTGACGAAAAATGACGAAAAATGCTGGTGACGAAAAAATGCTGGTGACGAAAAATGACGAAAAATGCTGGTGACGAAAAATGACGAAAAATGCTGGTGACGAAAAATGACGAAAAATGCTGGTGACGAAAAAATGCTGGTGACGAAAAATGACGGAAAAATGCTCGTGACGAAAAAATGCTGGTGACGAAAAATGATAAAAAATGCTGGTGACGAAAAAATGCTGGTGACGAAAAATGACGAAAAATGCTGGTGACGAAAAATGACGAAAAATGATGGTGACGAAAAAATGCTGGTGACGAAAAATGACGAAAAATGCTGGTGACGAAAAAATGCTGGTGACGAAAAATGACCAAAAATGCTCGTGACGAAAAAATGCTGGTGACGAAAAATGACCAAAAATGCTGGTGACGAAAAAATGCTGGTGACGAAAAATGACAAAAAATGCTGGTGACGAAAAAATGCTGGTGACGAAAAATGACAAAAAATGCTGGTGACGAAAAAATGCTGGTGACGAAAAATGACGAAAAATGCTGGTGACGAAAAATGCTGGTGACGAAAAAATGCTGGTGACGAAAAAATGCTGGTGACGAAAAATGACGAAAAATGCTGGTGACGAAAAATGCTGGTGACGAAAAATGACGAAAAATGCTCGTGACGAAAAAATGCTGGTGACGAAAAATGACAAAAAATGCTGGTGACGAAAAAATGCTGGTGACGAAAAATGACGAAAAATGCTGGTGACGAAAAATGACGAAAAATGCTGGTGACGAAAAAATGCTGGTGACGAAAAATGACGGAAAAATGCTGGTGACGAAAAAATGCTGGTGACGAAAAATGACAAAAAATGCTGGTGACGAAAAAATGCTGGTGACGAAAAATGACGAAAAATGCTGGTGACGAAAAATGACGAAAAATGCTGGTGACGAAAAAATGCTGGTGACGAAAAATGACGAAAAATGCTGGTGACGAAAAAATGCTGGTGACGAAAAATGACAAAAAATGCTGGTGAAGAAAAAATGCTGGTGATGAAAAATGACGAAAAATGCTGGTGACGAAAAAATGCTGGTGACGAAAAAATGCTGGTGACGAAAAATGACGAAAAATGCTGGTGACGAAAAATGACGAAAAATGCTGGTGACGAAAAAATGCTGGTGACGAAAAATGACGGAAAATGCTCGTGACGAAAATATGCTGGTGACGAAAAATGACAAAAAATGCTGGGGACGAAAAAATGCTGGTGACGAAAAATGACGAAAAATGCTGGTGACGAAAAATGACGAAAAATGCTGGTGACGAAAAAATGCTGGTGACGAAAAAATGCTGGTGACGAAAAAATGCTGGTGACGAAAAATTACGGAAAATAATGGTGACGAAAAATGCTGGTGACGAAAAAATGCTGGTGACAAAAAAATGCTGGTGACGAAAAATGACGAAAAATGCTGGTGACGAAAAATGACGAAAAATGCTGGTGACGAAAAATGACGAAAAATGCTGGTGACGAAAAAATGCTGGTGACGAAAAAATGCTGGTGACGAAAAATGACGAAAAATGCTGGTGACGAAAAATGACGAAAAATGCTGGTGACGAAAAAATGCTGGTGACGAAAAATGACGAAAAATGCTGGTGACGAAAAAATGCTGGTGACGAAAAATGACGAAAAATGCTGGTGACGAAAAATGACGAAAAATGCTGGTGACGAAAAATGACGAAAAATGCTGGTGACGAAAAAATGCTGGTGACGAAAAATGACGAAAAATGCTCGTGACGAAAAAATGCTGGTGACGAAAAATTACAAAAAATGCTGGTGACGAAAAAATGCTGGTGACGAAAAATGACGAAAAATGCTGGTGACGAAAAATGACGAAAAATGCTGGTGACGAAAAATGCTGGTGACGAAAAAATGCTGGTGACGAAAAATGCTGGTGACGAAAAATGACGAAAAATGCTGGTGACGAAAAATGACGAAAAATGCTGGTGACGAAAAAATGCTGGTGACGAAAAATGACGAAAAATGCTGGTGACGAAAAAATGCTGGTGACGAAAAATTACGAAAAATGCTGGTGACGAAAAAATGCTGGTGACGAAAAAATGCTGGTGACGAAAAATGACGAAAAATGCTGGTGACGAAAAATGCTGGTGACGAAAAAATGCTGGTGACGAAAAATGCTGGTGACGAAAAAATGCTGGTGACGAAAAATGACAAAAAATGCTGGTGACGAAAAAATGCTGGTGACGAAAAATGACGAAAAATGCTGGTGACGAAAAATGACGAAAAATGCTGGTGACGAAAAAATGCTGGTGACGAAAAATGACGAAAAATGCTGGTGACGAAAAAATGCTGGTGACGAAAAATGACAAAAAATGCTGGTGAAGAAAAAATGCTGGTGATGAAAAATGACGAAAAATGCTGGTGACGAAAAAATGCTGGTGACGAAAAAATGCTGGTGACGAAAAATGACGAAAAATGCTGGTGACGAAAAATGACGAAAAATGCTGGTGACGAAAAAATGCTGGTGACGAAAAATGACGGAAAATGCTCGTGACGAAAATATGCTGGTGACGAAAAATGACAAAAAATGCTGGGGACGAAAAAATGCTGGTGACGAAAAATGACGAAAAATGCTGGTGACGAAAAATGACGAAAAATGCTGGTGACGAAAAAATGCTGGTGACGAAAAAATGCTGGTGACGAAAAAATGCTGGTGACGAAAAATTACGGAAAATAATGGTGACGAAAAATGCTGGTGACGAAAAAATGCTGGTGACAAAAAAATGCTGGTGACGAAAAATGACGAAAAATGCTGGTGACGAAAAATGACGAAAAATGCTGGTGACGAAAAATGACGAAAAATGCTGGTGACGAAAAAATGCTGGTGACGAAAAAATGCTGGTGACGAAAAATGACGAAAAATGCTGGTGACGAAAAATGACGAAAAATGCTGGTGACGAAAAAATGCTGGTGACGAAAAATGACGAAAAATGCTGGTGACGAAAAAATGCTGGTGACGAAAAATGACGAAAAATGCTGGTGACGAAAAATGACGAAAAATGCTGGTGACGAAAAATGACGAAAAATGCTGGTGACGAAAAAATGCTGGTGACGAAAAATGACGAAAAATGCTCGTGACGAAAAAATGCTGGTGACGAAAAATTACAAAAAATGCTGGTGACGAAAAAATGCTGGTGACGAAAAATGACGAAAAATGCTGGTGACGAAAAATGACGAAAAATGCTGGTGACGAAAAATGCTGGTGACGAAAAAATGCTGGTGACGAAAAATGCTGGTGACGAAAAATGACGAAAAATGCTGGTGACGAAAAATGACGAAAAATGCTGGTGACGAAAAAATGCTGGTGACGAAAAATGACGAAAAATGCTGGTGACGAAAAAATGCTGGTGACGAAAAATTACGAAAAATGCTGGTGACGAAAAAATGCTGGTGACGAAAAAATGCTGGTGACGAAAAATGACGAAAAATGCTGGTGACGAAAAATGCTGGTGACGAAAAAATGCTGGTGACGAAAAATGCTGGTGACGAAAAATGACGAAAAATGCTGGTGACGAAAAATGACGAAAAATGCTGGTGACGAAAAAATGCTGGTGACGAAAAATGACGAAAAATGCTGGTGACGAAAAATGACGAAAAATGCTGGTGACGAAAAATGACGAAAAATGCTGGTGACGAAAAATGCTGGTGACGAAAAAATGCTGGTGACGAAAAATGCTGGTGACGAAAAATGACGAAAAATGCTGGTGACGAAAAATGACGAAAAATGCTGGTGACGAAAAAATGCTGGTGACGAAAAATGACGAAAAATGCTGGTGACGAAAAAATGCTGGTGACGAAAAATTACGAAAAATGCTGGTGACGAAAAAATGCTGGTGACGAAAAAATGCTGGTGACGAAAAATGACGAAAAATGCTGGTGACGAAAAATGCTGGTGACGAAAAAATGCTGGTGACGAAAAATGCTGGTGACGAAAAATGACGAAAAATGCTGGTGACGAAAAATGACGAAAAATGCTGGTGACGAAAAAATGCTGGTGACGAAAAATGACGAAAAATGCTGGTGACGAAAAATGACGAAAAATGCTGGTGACGAAAAATGACGAAAAATGCTGGTGACGAAAAAATGCTGGTGACGAAAAATGACGGAAAAATGCTCGTGACGAAAAAATGCTGGTGACGAAAAATGATAAAAAATGCTGGTGACGAAAAAATGCTGGTGACGAAAAATGACGAAAAATGCTGGTGACGAAAAAATGCTGGTGACGAAAAATGACGAAAAATGCTGGTGACGAAAAATGACGAAAAATGCTGGTGACGAAAAAATGCTGGTGACGAAAAATGACCAAAAATGCTCGTGACGAAAAAATGCTGGTGACGAAAAATGACAAAAAATGCTGGTGACGAAAAAATGCTGGTGACGAAAAATGACAAAAAATGCTGGTGACGAAAAAATGCTGGTGACGAAAAATGACAAAAAATGCTGGTGACGAAAAAATGCTGGTGACGAAAAATGACGAAAAATGCTGGTGACGAAAAATGCTGGTGACGAAAAAATGCTGGTGACGAAAAAATGCTGGTGACGAAAAATGACGAAAAATGCTGGTGACGAAAAATGCTGGTGACGAAAAAATGCTGGTGACGAAAAAATGCTGGTGACGAAAAATGACGAAAAATGCTGGTGACGAAAAATGCTGGTGACGAAAAATGACGAAAAATGCTCGTGACGAAAAAATGCTGGTGACGAAAAATGACAAAAAATGCTGGTGACGAAAAAATGCTGGTGACGAAAAATGACGAAAAATGCTGGTGACGAAAAATGACGAAAAATGCTGGTGACGAAAAAATGCTGGTGACGAAAAATGACGGAAAAATGCTGGTGACGAAAAAATGCTGGTGACGAAAAATGACAAAAAATGCTGGTGACGAAAAAATGCTGGTGACGAAAAATGACGAAAAATGCTGGTGACGAAAAATGACGAAAAATGCTGGTGACGAAAAAATGCTGGTGACGAAAAATGACGAAAAATGCTGGTGACGAAAAAATGCTGGTGACGAAAAATGACAAAAAATGCTGGTGAAGAAAAAATGCTGGTGATGAAAAATGACGAAAAATGCTGGTGACGAAAAAATGCTGGTGACGAAAAAATGCTGGTGACGAAAAATGACGAAAAATGCTGGTGACGAAAAATGACGAAAAATGCTGGTGACGAAAAAATGCTGGTGACGAAAAATGACGGAAAATGCTCGTGACGAAAATATGCTGGTGACGAAAAATGACAAAAAATGCTGGGGACGAAAAAATGCTGGTGACGAAAAATGACGAAAAATGCTGGTGACGAAAAATGACGAAAAATGCTGGTGACGAAAAATGCTGGTGACGAAAAAATGCTGGTGACGAAAAAATGCTGGTGACGAAAAATTACGGAAAATAATGGTGACGAAAAATGCTGGTGACGAAAAAATGCTGGTGACAAAAAAATGCTGGTGACGAAAAATGACGAAAAATGCTGGTGACGAAAAATGACGAAAAATGCTGGTGACGAAAAATGACGAAAAATGCTGGTGACGAAAAAATGCTGGTGACGAAAAAATGCTGGTGACGAAAAATGACGAAAAATGCTGGTGACGAAAAATGACGAAAAATGCTGGTGACGAAAAAATGCTGGTGACGAAAAATGACGAAAAATGCTGGTGACGAAAAAATGCTGGTGACGAAAAATGACGAAAAATGCTGGTGACGAAAAAATGCTGGTGACGAAAAATGCTTGTGACGAAAAATGACGAAAAATGCTGGTGACGAAAAATGCTGGTGACGAAAAAATAATGGTGACGAAAAATGACGAAAAATGCTGGTGACGAAAAATGACGAAAAATGCTGGTGACGAAAAAATGCTGGTGACGAAAAAATGCTGGTGACGAAAAATGACGAAAAAATGCTGGTGACGAAAAAATGCTGGTGACGAAAAATGACGAAAAATGCTGGTGACGAAAAAATGCTGGTGACGAAAAATGACGAAAAATGCTGGTGACGAAAAAATGCTGGTGACGAAAAATGACGAAAAATGCTGGTGACGAAAAAATGCTGGTGACGAAAAATGCTTGTGACGAAAAATGACGAAAAATGCTGGTGACGAAAAATGCTGGTGACGAAAAAATGCTGGTGACGAAAAATGACGAAAAATGCTGGTGACGAAAAATGA
This sequence comes from Gymnoscopelus microlampas, assembly GCF_963454915.1. Taxonomy (NCBI): domain Eukaryota; kingdom Metazoa; phylum Chordata; class Actinopteri; order Myctophiformes; family Myctophidae; genus Gymnoscopelus; species Gymnoscopelus microlampas. The sequence continues at coordinate 48,960,072 of NC_139948.1, forward strand.
CGAAAAATGCTGGTGACGAAAAAATGCTGGTGACGAAAAAATGCAGGTGACGAAAAATGACGAAAAAATGCTGGTGACGAAAAAATGCTGGTGACGAAAAATGACGAAAAATGCTGGTGACGAAAAAATGCTGGTGACGAAAAATGACGATTTTTTTTTTTTTTTCCGTTTCGGTAGTGACACTACCGAAACGAAAAAACAATTGTTCCCCCAAAAACCTGTTAGGAGTACGTTTCAGCAAATTTCAAGTGGATTGGTAGTGACTTTTTTTGTGATTTTTTTTTTCCGTTTCGGTAGTGACGAAAAAAAATTGGTGAAAAAATTGGTGACGAAAAAAAAATTGGTAGTGACGAAAAAAAAATTGTTCCCCCAAAAACGTGTTAGGAGTACGTTTCAGGCAATTTCAAGTGGATTGGTAGTGACTTTTTTTGTAATTTTTTTTCTCCCGTTTCGGTAGTGACGAAAAAAAAATTGGTGACGAAAAAAAAATTGGTAGTGACGGAAAAAAAAATGTTCCCCCAAAAACCTGTTAGGAGTACGTTTCAGGCAATTTCAAGTGGATTGGTAGTGACTTTTTTTTTCCGTTTCGGTAGTGACACTACCGAAACGAATAAAAAAAATGTTCCCCCAAAAACCTGTTAGGAGTACGTTTCAGGCAATTTCAAGTAGATTGGTAGTGACTTTTTTTGTGAATTTTTTTTTCCGTTTCGGTAGTGATGAAAAAAAAATTGGTGACGAAAAAATTGGTGACGAAAAAAAAATTGGTAGTGACGGAAAAAAAATGTTCCCCCAAAAACCTGTTAGGAGTACGTTTCAGGCAATTTCAAGTGGATTGGTAGTGACTTTTTTTTTCCGTTTCGGTAGTGACACTACCGAAACGAAAAAAAAAAATGTTCCCCCAAAAACCTGTTAGGAGTACGTTTCAGGCAATTTCAAGTAGATTGGTAGTGACTTTTTTTGTGAATTTTTTTTTCCGTTTCGGTAGTGATGAAAAAAAAATTGGTGACGAAAAAATTGGTGACGAAAAAAAAATTGGTAGTGACGGAAAAAAAAATGTTCCCCCAAAAACCTGTTAGGAGTACGTTTCAGGCAATTTCAAGTGGATTGGTCGTGACTTTTTTTGTGAATTTTTTTTTCCGTTTCGGTAGTGACGAAAAAAAACATTGGTGACGAAAAAATTGGTGACGAAAAAAAAATTGGTAGTGACGAAAAAAAATGTGTTCCCCCAAAAACCTGTGAGGAGTACGTTTCAGGCAATTTCAAGTGGATTGGTAGTGACTTTTTTTGTGATTTTTTTTTTCCGTTTCGGTAGTGACACTACCGAAACGAAAAAAAAATTGTTCCCCCAAAAACCTGTTAGGAGTACGTTTCAGGCAATTTCAAGTGGATTGGTAGTGACTTTTTTTGTGAATTTTGTTTTCCGTTTCGGTAGTGACACTACCGAAACGGAAAAAAAATTGTTCCCCAAAAACCTGTTAGGAGTACGTTTCAGGCAATTTCAAGTGGATTGGTAGTGACTTTTTTTGTGATTTTTTTTTTCCGTTTCGGTAGTGACACTACCGAAACGAAAAAATAATTGTTCCCCCAAAAACCTGTTAGGAGTACGTTTTAGACAATTTCAAGTGGATTGGTAGTGAATTTTTGTGAAAATTTTTTTCCGTTTCGGTAGTGACACTACCGAAACGAAAAATAAATCATTCCCCCAAAAACCTGTTAGGAGTACGTTTCAGCAAATTTCAAGTGGATTGGTAGTGACTTTTTTTGTGAATTTTTTTTTCCGTTTCGGTGGTGACACTACCGAAACGAAAAAAAAAATGTTCCCCCAAAAACCTGTTAGGAGTACGTTTCAGGCAATTTCAAGTGGATTGGTAGTGACTTCTTTTGTGAATTTTTTTTTCCGTTTCGGTAGTGACGGAAAAAAAATTGGTGACGAAAAAATTGGTGACGAAAAAAAAATTGGCAGTGACGAAAAAAAAATTGTTCCCCCAAAAACCTGTTAGGAGTACGTGTCAGGCAATTTCAAGTGGATTGGTAGTGACTTTTTTTGTGAATTTATTTTTCCGTTTCGGTAGTGACGAAAAAAAATTGGTGACGAAAAAATTGGTCACCCAAAAACCTGTTAGGAGTACGTTTCAGGCAATTTCAAGTGGATTGGTAGTGACTTTTTTTGTGAATTTTTTTTTCCGTTTCGGTAGTGACGGAAAAAAAATTGGTGACGAAAAAATTGGTGACGAAAAAAAAATTGGCAGTGACGAAAAAAAAATTGTTCCCCCAAAAACCTGTTAGGAGTACGTGTCAGGCAATTTCAAGTGGATTGGTAGTGACTTTTTTTGTGAATTTATTTTTCCGTTTCGGTAGTGACGAAAAAAAATTGGTGACGAAAAAATTGGTGACGAAAAAATTTTTGGTAGTGACGAAAAAAAATGTGTTCCCCCAAAAACCTGCTAGGTATGCAACCATCTTTCACATGAACAGCTTTGTCTCTGTCTATATCAGTCCAAAGCCCATTACAGTGTCAAAGACAGTACAAAGTACTACTACATCTTCAAATGTCTCCCCTGTTCATCAAGGGAGAGGCCATATAATAGTGGTTTGGCCTTAGGTGTCCCTTACCATGCGGGAGACTGGGGTTCGAATCCCAAACCGGTACATTCAGAAATTTCCTAAAAGAGCCGATCTACAATCTGCACTGTATGACATAATTCTCATACTACATTCATTATAACACAGAGATGTTATTACATCATGACTTAATACATACAGTACCAGTGTTGATTTTGACAGCAAACTTTGATTTCGTTTTAGTCATAGTCTTTTGAATAAAATTCCATTTAGTTTTTGTTATAAAGTCCCAGAGACACTTTCAGGCGCGCTCCCAAAGCGCGTGCATGAGCGCACCCCGCAGGCACAGAACGGGAGCGCGGACACACCTGTCAATCATTAGTGACTCTGTATTCACCGTGCCTGCAGAGGAGTTTGTCTCTACCGCGACGGACTCTCTCTAGTATTGTTATATACTCCTTTATACTATTATATCCTTAACCTGTGTGCGTCATTGAACAACCGTGAGTTGTGCTTTATGTTGATATATGTTTCACCACTTATTATGGCTGGCATATTCTGTTTTAGAGTAACTTTGTGCCACTGTTTGCTTGCCATGTTATCTCTGTGGAATGATGCTATTTTGGTTGATGTTTGGTTAATTATAATTTACCTACATTTACTTATAATATGCCTACATGCATAATCTATATGTATTTATGTGTTTGGACAAAGAGGGAGTTTGTAATGTGTCTCTATTTTAGCTCCATGCTTGGATGCTCTGTATTAGTGCTAATCACTTGATTACTTGTTGCCAACACCTGGCTGCAGTAGGCCTCGTTAAGGGTCCCCTTTGATGTTGCTGCTGTGTGTGTGATTACCCTGTTTAGCCTATTGACCCATTGCCTGTTTGTTTCATCATGTTTGTGACTGATGCCATGTTTAGTGCAGTATGCAGAACTGACTGTATGTACCCCTGATTTATTTCAGACCACACACACCCAATACCTGTCCTGTACCTGTGCGTATCTGTATGCTGCCCATACTATTACTAAGCCTTCAGTAAACAACTTAAACTCCCAGTTGCCTCCTCCTTTGTGTTCTGGCCGACACTCCAGAGCGAGTACTAACTTTGACCTTTACCAGCACCTATCCCTTTATTTCAGTTTTAGTCATATTTTAGTCATCTGAAACGTTTTAGTGTTTGTCTAGTTTTAGTCGACCAACATTTTTCGTCATAGTTTTAGTCGACGAAATCAACACAGCTACATACCACATTAATAGTTGTGTTTGTACCGCCAAAACCTATAACGTGAGAATACGAGTCAACTCGCATACTTGATTACCAAAAACCTCAAAAGGGAAAAGGATGGAGGTTCTCACAGTTTATTGTGTAAAAAAAACTAATCATCTCTAATACAAAAAAAAACAGAGTAGAATATATACATATACATAATATAAAAACAGGTCAAAATAAAGGGTTACATTTTTAGTAGAAAGGGTACATTTTGATATAAGTCATCTTCACGTCTCTCTCGTGTTGACGTGGTTTCCATGGTTTCATGGTTTGAGGAAGAGTCTGGTCTCTCTGTCTCCAAGGAGAAGTCTAGGAGAAAAGAGTCAAATGATAACATTCATTAATCTTCATTTATGTGTCTGTAATTCAGTGGTTACCAAACCTTTAAGCTCGACACCCAAAAGAGATATTTGATGTTTGAAATCTCCCAAATGAAATGGTGTAAACTCAAGTACTGTAGTTAAGTACAATTTTGAGGTATTTGTACTTTGCTAGAGTATATCCAATTTCCAATACTCTTACTTCTACTCCACCACATCTCGGATCCACAAATATTGTACTTTTACTCCACTACAATTATTTGAAAACTTTAGTTGCATTATTATTACAAAACATACATTAACCACTTCAGCCCTATATACATTTCGTCCATTTGAAAATAGCCGATCTACAAGCTCACAATGCGTCGCGACGCAACGTATTGTGAGCTTGTAGATCTGCTATTTTCAAAGATTTTTATACATTTGAAAACTTGTGAAATGGGACATTCTGCATATGAAGTACCTTTCTACTTTTGGTACTTTAAGTCCATTTTGATACCAATACTTTTGTACTTTTTTTTTTAAATTCCGGACTTTTACTTGTAACAGAGTACTTCTACATTGCAGTATTGATACTTTTACTTAAAGTTGTACTAGGTAACTTTTTCAAAAAAACTAAAGTTAGATTTTATATCTTTTGTGAGTGGCAAATGTTTCACAACACCCACTCCATGAATTTCACCCCCGAAAGCCTTTTATAAACTATTTTCTATTGAAACGGTGGCGGGGATGTCATTCCCGCGAAAATGACGTCATCCGGCCAGAAAACAGAAACGGAAATGCCCCGGTTTCCTGTTTGGCCAGGAACTACCTCACCGGTTTCCTGTTTGGCCAGGAACTGCCGCGCTATTAACAAAAAGGAATCTCACGCTGTTTTTAAGACATTATAGCATTTGAAGATGGAAAAACAACAGCAAAATAACACACAGCTCATGGTAACTAATGCTCCACTGGCTATAAGAGAAATGATCCGCAGATAGTATAAAACAATTAAAAGAATGCTTTTTGAAACGCTTCCGCCTTCCGGTGAAAACAAATGGAATTCTGGGTAATGCAGAAATCCACTACAGGCCTGCATTGACGGTAGTGACCAGCAGAGGTTGCTAAAAATCGTTATTTGTGGACCTGCATTATTTGTGGACCTGCATTGTATTACTTTAAGTAAACAATGGGATTATACTTTTTCCACCACTGCCCAGTGGCAGGTCCAGTAGTTTAGTGTGTTGTAAACCTACCGAACCAGTCCAGCTGCCACCAGACCCCCTCCGATGGGGCCCACCCAGTACACCCAGTGGTAGGTCCAGTAGTTAGAGAGCAGCGCCGGGCCGAAGGCTCTGGCCGGGTTCAGACACGTACCAGACACGTCCCCGCTAGGATAGATAAACAAGACAAGCTGACTGTATATTTTCTGTTTGTGACATAACGGTGTTGAGAGAGGTGGAAGAACTACACAGATTTATTTACTTCACCCATTGAGACCTGGAACGCATTATTTTACACTTTGGCTATTCAAAAATAGCAGATATACAAGCTCGTAGCGCGGCACCGAGTGCCGCGCTACGAGCTTGTAGATCTGCTATTTTTGAAACATTGTGAAAATGTGTGCAAATCTTTGAATATATATTGTCTAAAGCGAACATTTTTAACTCTATTCTTTGCTTCTGGGGGGTCCCTGGAACTAAACATTTTGAGATGGGGGTCGGCGGCCAAATACATATCGTTTTGGGGGTTCTTGAGATGAAAACGTTTGAGCACCACTGATATAGAAACATACGTTTTTTTCAGAAAACTGTTGGGATTTAGAACACGTTTGTAGAATCGGCTTCAGGTCTTAATGGGTTAACCCATTTTGGGCGGGAACCCCTATTTGAAACTATACCTTTCAGGACTGGAACCCCTTTTGGGGTTCCTGTCGCTATGTATGTGTTGCTATGTACAGTATATAGCAACATACATTTGTTGTAATTTTTTTACAAATATTTGAAGTTTTTCTGAAAACTAAGATCAGGATTTAGAAGGCGTTTTTAGAATCGGCCTCAGGTCTAAATTGTCTAAGTAAAATACCAGTATCATTTTTTTTTTTAAAGAAGCAACACCAGTATCAATACCATCATATAATAAAACTCTGCTGCAAATAAAAGGCCTGTGTTCAAAATATGACCTGAGTAAAAGTACAAAAGCAGCCATCAAAATATACTTACATTGAGAAAATAAAATAATGTAAAAAAAAATTAACTTTAAAAAGTTTTGTCTTGCTGTTCTACAATTTCACAACACGTTGCACTTATAGATCAGCTATTTTTGAATAGCCAAAGTATAAAATAGGGTATATCAAATGACGAGCATAGGTTTGATAAAGCTGTCAAATAATTTTGGGTGGAGTAAACAGTACAATATTTAGCTCTGGGAGGTGGTGGAGAAAAACGGCAAATATTCAAGCAAAGTAAATGTACCTCAAAATTGTACTATAAGCACATTACTTGGGTAAATGTACTTAGTTACTGTCCAGTACTATAGTGGTGTTTGCATTGTGATAAGCTCTCTGTATAGTTGTGTGGGAAAGGTGCACATAATTATGTTCATATAGGAATTCTAAAACAAGGCCAGGGCACCATAATAACTATGACACTTATCTTATCACACATTTCCATCTTATCTTCATGTCTGGAGTCATTTGTGACTCGAGCAAACATGACATCCTGCACTGTGACATACAGATCTATGATTGTGAGATCAGGTGCATGATATATATATACAGTACACACACATACAAGGCTTTCTCACAGAGCAACAGCAATAGACATTCAATATTCTCTCACCATCTTTAACCCATTAAGGCCTGAAGCCGATTCTACATGTCTCCTAAATCTCAACAGTTTTCTGAAAAACGTATGTTTCTATATCAGTGGTGCTCAAACTTTTTCATGTCAAGGACCCCCAAAATGATATGTATTTGGCCACGGACCCCCATCTCAAAATATATTGTTCCAGGGACCCCCAGAAGCAAAGATTTTAGTTAAAAATGGTCGCTTTAAAAATATATATATTCAAAGATTTGCACACATTTTCTCGATGTTTCAAAAATAGCAGATATACAGGCTCATAGCGCGGCACTCGGTGCCGCGGTATGAGCTTGTATATCTGCTATTTTTGAATAACCAAAGTATAAAATAATGCTTTTTAGCTCAAATCAAAAAATGACACAGATCCTTTGTCGACCCATTGAGGGTTCTCCATTGAGAAAGTAAAGCCAGGGAAAGCATAATAATCAAACATTAATCATATCACAGTATATTTGGAAAACGGAAGTTACTGATTATTTGAAAAAGTTTCTGATAGCACAAAAAAAAAAAACTTTCGATGGATTGTAGCTAAATTAAGCCCTCAATTGACAAAAACTATAAAGGTTTAATTACAAAACATGCATACTGTGTAAGTCATTATGAGGCTTCTTCTGGTCACAATTAATCACTGTTTCAGATTAAGCCACAGGCTCTGTAGTGAGCTAGCCAAAGTTAAGTGTTGTTTTTCTATTATAAATATATATATAAATATTTTTTACTATTACTAATGCTGCTACAATGTCTGAGGAGGACCAAAAATACCAGGTGTCTGTACGCAGTGGTGGAAAAAGTACTCAAATGTTTTACTTAAGTAAAAGTATCAATACTGCAACGTAGAAGTACTCTGTTACAAGTAAAAGTCCGGAATTCAAAAGTTACTTGAGTAAAAGTACAAGAGTATTGGTATCAAAATGTACGTAAAGTACAAAAAAAGCATGGGGAATTTGAAAATAGCAGATCTACAAGCTCACAACGTGTCGCGGGTTGTGAGCTTGCAGATCTGCTATTTTCAAATAGCCCATGTCTGGCATGGTTGGTTAATGGTTAATGTATATTTTATAACGTAATAATTTATATCTGCAAAGTAACTAGTAACTAAATATTTCAAATAATTGCAGTGGAGTAAAAGTACAATATTTGCCTCTGAGATGTAGTGGAGTAGAAGCACGAGTATAGAAAATTGGTAAATACTCCCGTAAAGTACAGTACTTAAGTAAATGTACTTAGTTACTTTCCACCACTGATTATTATTATCATTAAGATGAGTTATTATTCACCCTGCCAGGACGTTGATGATGACGGTGCAGCCCACCATGAAGGGCACCAGGGGGCTGCTGCTCTTGGCGTTCACGGCCCCCAGCAGCACCACCATGGTGACCAGGCACGTCATGGCCACCTCCCCGAACAGGGCGCCGCTCAGCTGGCTCTCAGCCTTCAGCAGGGTGAAGGCGGCGCCCTGGGCCGCGGCGTAGTGCTCCGTGCTGGTCATCGCCTGCATGCCGACATAAAGGTCACAGCTGTGTTGATTTTGACAGCAAATTTTGATCCAGTTTTAGTCATAGTCTTATGAATAAAATTCCATTTAGTTTTAGTCATATTTTAGTCATCTGAAATGTTTTAGTTTTAGTCGACTAAACATCATAAGATTATAGTCGACTAAATCTACAGTTGATTTAGTCGACTAAAATGTATGTTGGCGGTGCCTTGATGGCGTAGTAATGGCTGATTTTACACTTGGTTGCATGCTGAAAATAGCAGATCTACAAGCTCACAACGTGTCGCAGCGCGACACGTTGTGAGCTTGTAGATCTGCTATTTTCAGAGTGCAACACCTGAGCGCAAACAAACATAAAATGACTTGTCTTTTAGTTCTACTGGATCTCTTCTCCACTAGATCCCTCACTAACAATTTAGTCTAGTTTGTATTTGTTGTAAAAGTTGCCACTATATTTAGTCTTAGTTTATGTTTAGTTTTCGTCAGTGAAAAAATGTAGTCGACGTTTTTTCGTCATAGTTTTAGTCGACGAAATCGTCATGGGTCACAACATACAGTCAAATCCTCACACCAAGTGTTGCTTTTAAACCCATTCATTCATCATTTCCATAATTCCCTTCCCGATCACCTGAGATTTCCACACTCACTCCAGAGGTCCACATTGCATCATATACTGTCGGGCCATTCTATGTCACACAAAAATAGCAAAAATAGCAGATCTACAAGCTCAAAACGTGTCGCAGTGCGACGCGTTTTGAGCTTGTAGATCTGCTATTTTTGAATTGGAATCCTGAATTTGTTTTTGCTATTTTTTAATCGGAATTCTGAAAAGAAGCATTTTATTATTTTCATTTCAAATGCATTTAGTTATCCTTATGTTAACTTTATGAACTTAAATACTAAGCATAGCCTATGCTACACATTGGACATAAAAAAGATTTTGTATACTAGTCATGAAGCTACTAATGTAGACTGAAGTAATTAAAGCGGGTCATGTTCGGAATTGTAACAGCTGAAATTAATAATATGTCAGTATTCTGATATTAACTGATATTATTTTTGAAAAATATTGAAGATGTGTGCAAATCTTTCAATATATATATATTTTAAAAATAACGTTTTTAACTCTTTGCTTCCGGGGGGTCCCTGGCACAAAACATTTTCAGATGGGGGTCCGCGGCCAAATTTATATCAATTTAGTGGTCCTTGGCATGAAAAAGGTTGAAAACCACTGCTCTATAGAGATGAGATCACTTCACTCATGGTAGATAAAGACAAAGTCCAGATAATACCACAAAAACTTCTGGATTTTAGATTGAGAAACCTTTTGATAAGTAACTTATATACAGAGAAGGACACTCACTCACCTTTGCCATGGCTGCTCCGATCACCCCTCCCCCCACCTGAGAGGCCAGGTACGGGACCACCATCTTCAACTCCATGCCCCCGCACAGGTAGATGGCCAGGGTGAAGGGGGGGTTGAAATGAGCACCGCTGTATGGGGGGGGGGGAGAACAAAATGAGTTTCAAGGGCAGTGGTGGAAAAAAGTACTCAAATGTTTTACTTAAGTAAAAGTATCAATCCTACATGTACTTGAGTAAAAGTACAAAAGTATTGTAATCAAAATGGACTTAAATTACCAAAAGTAGAAAGTACTCTTTATGCTAATTGAAAATAGCAGATCTACAAGCTCTGCTATTTTCAAATGGCCGAAATGTATATAGGGGCTGAAGTGGTTAAAGGAGGAGTTCACCCAAAAAAAAGACTTATTTTCTATCAATTGCACACCCCATGAAGCCTTGAATTCATGGATTAATTTTTGTTTTTGTGGCATTCCTAAGCCAAGAATTTGATGACCGTGTGTATTTCCGGTAGGAGACACAAAGAATCTACTTTGTGTCTCCTACCGGATACATTAGCCGGTAGGAGACGGGTATCAAATTACTGGCTAGGAATGCAACAAAAACAAAAAATATTCCATGGATTCAAGGCTTCATGGGGTGTGCAATTGATAGAAAATAAGTCATTTTTTGGGTGAACTACTCCTTTAATGTTTTGTAATAATAATCGAAATCCCCAGAGTAACTAGTAACAAAAAAACAAGCAAAAAAATATGTAGTGGAGTAGAAGTAAGAGTACATACTCCAGTAAAGTACAAAAAACACCACTGTTCAAGGGTTAGACGTTTTATGAACTGTTGTTTTTACACACATGCTCTCCTATCAGTCAGGAGTGTGACTTCAATGGCAGCAATCAGTTCAAGATTAGATTAGGCTTGTTCATCCTTAATAACTGTGTTTAAACAGTGGTTGTCAAAGTGGGGTCCCCCTGGGGACACCCAAGGGGGTCCTTGAGAGGGTTCTAGGGGTTCCCCATGTAGCTAAATTAGTTAATATTGCATTAAAATAAATCATTTTGACCTCTTTAACCTCTGTGTACATCGGCTATTTGAAATTAGCCTGCTATTTAAAACAAAGTGATGTTACTGGCACAATATATGTTCAGACGGGGGGTCTGTCCGCAGCCAAATACTGTACGTGTTAATTTCGGGGTCTGTCTGCAGTCAAATACGTGTTCATTTGGGGGTTCCTTGACACGGAAAAGTTTGAGAACCTACCACTGTTGTTAGACTACCAGAGGGCAGCTTTATAAATGCAATATTGTCAATGTCTTGTTTAAAAAAATAAAAAGAATCTATGGAGAGCTGTATTATTTAATGGCTGAATGTTAAAATTGTTCTCCAATAAAAAGACCTGGAACGCATCTGTGTCACTTTAGATGTCTTCGGCTATTCAAAAATAGCAGATCTACAAGCTCATAGCGCGGCACCGAGTGCCGCACTATGAGCTTGTAGATCTGCTATTTTTGAAAAATCTTGGGGGAAAAAAATTCTCAAGTCTCAAAATGTCAAACATGTTGTGATGAGATGCACAGTAGCATGAGAGAAAGGGTGATAAAATCAAATGTCAGAAAACGGAGAATGTTTTTTTCTTTTTACAATGTCTCCTCTCATTACCTTATCTGTACGAGCAACATTTTAACTATCCATGGACGTCACACACATGCAAGGCACGTTTATTTGTGGAGCATATTTCACACACTAAGGCATTTCAAAGTGCTTTACAAAAAGCATAAAAAATACATTTAAAGGTAGGGTAAGTGATATTGTTTGGTTAAAACAAAAGGTTTTTGTTAAAAGGTGAAAGCTTGTGTGATAGCAATCATTGCTATATATAGTGTTTGTTCTCTAACAGGGGTCCCCCATCTCTCCAGCTCTTTAATAAACAGAAAATACATTTTCAGGTGGGTTGCCAATTTGAGCCAATCAAGAGAGAGTATCCATTTGTCTGCTGTTTCATCACATCCAATTTCACTTGTTTAATCTGTATCCTGTGCTAAATTCTCTATCCTGATTGGGTAAAAATTCATTTTCTGCTTAATAAAGAGCTGGAGAGACATGGAGACTCCTGTTACTGAACAAACACTCTATAGCAATGATTACTCTCACAATATCAAGCAATTTGACATTTATTCTAATAAACCAATATCACTTACTCTACCTCTAAAGACGAAAAAAAAAGAAAATAATGGATTATTAGAGCAATAAAATAAAACATAAACCACTATAAAGAACTATTTTTGTTTTATTGATGTAATAATGTGTTATGTATTTAACTGCTTAAACCCCATACTTAATTGACCATGCAGGTCCACTCATGTTCCCCTTATGCTCCAAAATATCTTCACCCAAAAAAAAGCTCAAATGCGTCACAACGTGACACATTTGAGCTTGTAGATCTGCTATGTTCACCCCCACCATAGGGCTCAAGTGGGTTAACCCATTAATACAGGGAACGCAACTGTGTAATCACTTAAACCATTATTTTATACTTTGGCTATTCAAAAATAGCAGATACACAAGCTCATAGTGCCACGCTATGAGCTTGTAGATCTGCTATTTGTGAAAAAAATCGTGAAAATGTTTGCAAATCTTTGAATATAGCCTATATTCTTTTTTAAAGCAAACATTTTTTAACTAAAATCTTTGCTTCTGGGGGGTGGAACAAAATATTTTGAAATGGGCAGGGGTCAAAATACATATAAGATATAGACGTCTATATTATAGACGTCATTTCAACGGCTATAATATAGACGACGGTCTATATATAGACGCTTTAAAAACAGCTAATCAACGTGGTATGAAATATTACGGGACATTTCATCTAGGAAGAATAGATGTTGAAAAAAAAAACACTTTTAGACTAGTTGTAACCCGGTTTTAGCCTAGCCGACATATTTTAGAAGTCTAATAGCCCTAAAAAGGCTCAGTGGGCTTAATTAAGATAACGACTGATGCTCGATTTGTTCCCAAAAAACTTTTTCTCACTTTGCACACATTTATAGGGATAAGGGAAACGCAGGAAGAAGAAGAAAAAGAAAGAGTTTTTTTTCCCTCACCTGATCTCCGCCATGCAGGCCACCATGACGGCCACGGCCAGGCCGTGCACCAGGGCCGGCTGCAGGCGGCCGGTCGTCTCCACGTTCTCGATGACCGACACGCAGCCGATGAACACGAAGAACGTGGTGCCCACCAGCTCCGCCAGGCAGGGCTGGAACATGCGCTCGAACCTGTTGGGAGGGCTGGCCGGAGGTGATGACCTCTTGTTGGAGTCCATCAGAGAGGAGCCCATGTCCCCCAGCTCCATCTTCTCGTCGGCCATATTGGTATTCTGTTTGGTTTATTGTCACATCACAGGTTTACAAAGTTCAAAAATGTCCAATATTTTTACTTCTACTCCACTACATCTCAGAGGCAAATATTGTACTTTTACTCCACTGCTATTATTTGAAAACTTTAGTTACTAGTTACTTTATTAGATTTAGATTATTATCGCAAATCATACATTAACCACTTTCTGCCCTATATACATTTCGGCCATTTGAAAATAGCCGATCTACAAGCTCACAATACAAGCTCAGTCGATGCGACGCATTGTGAGCTTGTAGATCTGCTATTTTCAAAAGAGTTTTACAAATTTCATACATTTGAAAACTTGTGGAATGGGACATTCCGCATAATGAGTACTTTCTACTTTTGGTACTTTAAGTACATTTTGATACCAATACTTTTGTACTATTACTCAGTAAATTTTGAATTCCTGACTTTTACTTGTGACAGAGTAATTCTATAATACAGTATTGATACTTTTACTTAAGTAAATTATTTTTTTTAAACTTTTTCTACCACTGGTTATTTCCATAGAAAGAAGAAGGGGAGGAAGAAGAGGGGGGGGGGGTGCAAGTGGGAAGGGAGATGAAACAAAAGAACAAAATAGCCAAACAACAAGTTATCTACATATTTACACTAGTACCTGAGATAAGATATGAAAAAGGTGCGTGAGCATAGCAGCAATGTATACTGTAGCATGATATACTTATGGAAGTTAGTTAAGGTGCTTAAAAATACATTTAAAAAAGCACAACAAAAGACAGAAGTCAGTGCGTTATACATGGCATTAAGGTGCAAAATGTCAGTGCGTGTCGACCGCATAATCCACATAAGGTGGACTGACCCTGGTATAATCTGCAATTAAGTTCCATGAGGAAGAGCAAAGAAAAAGAGGGGGAGAAAAAAGAAAGTCACTTGTACCTGGTGTAATCCACTAGGTGGGTCCAAGGAAGAGAGAGATCTGCTTGTATTCTGTTGGTTTAGACTGAGAGAGAGAGGTCTGGTTGAATGAGAGGTCTGGTTGAGAGAGAGGTCTTAGAGCGAGAGAGAGAGAGAGAGAGAGAGAGATATCTGGTTGTTGTTGGAGCAGTGAGGATGGAGCTCTCAGTGACTCTGTCCTGAGCGGTGCATCCAGATATCTGCACGCTTGTGCCTACTAATGGTTTGAACTTTGGTTCAAGCCATTGAACCAAACCTCTGGAGGAGGCAGGGCCATTATAGTAGATGTTGCACTCAATCGGTGGCGTAAAGTAACTAAGTACATTTACTCAAGTACTGTGCTTAAGTACAATTTTGAGGTACTTTCACTTTGCTGGAGTATTTCCAATTGTCTATATTTTCATTCTACTCCACTACATCTCAGAGGCAAATATTGTACTTTTACGCCACTACAATTATTTGAAAACTTTAGTTACTAGTTACAACGCGCCGCAATGCGATGCGTTGTGAGCTTGTAGGTCTGCTATTTTCCTAGATTTTAGTACTTTTACTTCTGCATTGCAGTATTGATGCTCTTACTTGAGTAAAACATTTGAGTACTTTTTCTGCTACTGCACCCAATGACTGACCTGCTGTGAACCTTCTAGCCTCTCTCTCTCTCTCTCTCTCTATCTCTATCTCTCTCTCATTAATCTAAGCTAGTTGGACCATCATCACATGATAATCAGGGAAATAACTTCTGCTGACAGGCTGAGATAAAACAGTTTAAATATATGCTAGCGTTGTTGAAACTTAATAATTTACATGGAAGTTAGATAACTATGTTTTTGAAGGAAAAAAAAGGCACTTTTCCAGCACGGCAATAAGGCTGAAGTGGGGTTTTATCAGTGCAAGGTTCTCTGTAATAAAACTCAATGATACGGCAGTTCATGGATGTTTTGGGGGAAATGGGTCAAATACAACTACTGTAGGTTTGGAGAATTCCTGCTTAGATCAATATGAACGCTGTTATGACAGTAAAATGGCATTTTGGAAGGATCATTAAGGCAAGGTTTATTTGTAGCCTATAGCACATTTCCAAGGCAATTATCAAGTAGGCTGTCGAGTCTCCTGATGTGAGGTAACAGGCCCAATTACACGGGTGAATTTTTCTTTGTATAATTATAATTCTGAAATCTGCCATGTATGACGCTTATGGGTGTTTTAGTTATTTGTCTGAATTGTCATGTCCGTTCACTGTCTATGATCAGATGAAATGTCCCGTAATCCCTTGGAAGCATGACACTTTAATAAAGAAACGCCAGGGGTCTTGGACTTAGCCTCGGTCGGGTCGCCTGGAGGAGGGTGTCTGTTGCGAGACCCGAAACACCTGCAGTGACTCCAAGTAACAACACTGATGACGTGTCCAAGTTTGTGCATCCATCAGTAGATGTTTTTTGTTAACTGTTGTATAAAAAAAACGAACGCTGCTTCTGCATTTAGTTTTGACTTTGGAGACAGAAGGCCGACCTTTCCCAGACGACCTGAGAAGCCTGGATGTTTACTGTGACACTAGACCAGGGGTCTTCAACAGGGGGTCCGGTCCTCAGAGTTACTACAGGGGGTCCGCCAAATCTTTGTGATATGATTTTTTTTTTACATTAACCACTTGAACCCAAGCATCCCTTTTCCGTGGAGAACTTTAGCCAAAAATAGCAGATCTACAAGCTCACAACGCCTCGCAGCGTTGTGAGCTTGTAGATCTGCTATTTTTGGCAAAGAGGCTGGAAAAAAGAGCATACCAAGTACAGAGTGAAAGTTTACTAAGTATTGACGGTTTAAGTGGTTAAATGTCTGAAAATACACATTAACATGAATCCAACATCTATGAAAAGCTTTAATCTGCAACACAATTGTTGTATGTAATAAATAGTGGGGGTCCCTGCTTCATCTCTCTCTCAGCTAGGGGGTCCTTGGCCTGAAAACGTTGAAGACCCCCTGCACTAGACAATGGCAACCCCAGTTATTAGATAAGATAATACACAATGATCCTTCTATGTAAAGTCTGCTTTTTGTGTTACAGAAAACACCAGACTGCATCGAATTCCATGACACAGCTAAATCTGTTACCCATACCAATCATTTGCTGATATCTGATTACACATTAATCAAAGGTTATAGCTAGAGATTCATTAAACAATGTTTTTAGTCATTTTGAACCGTCAAACAAACTTGTCCTCAATTAACTCCATGTTTCTGCAACAGTAAACATGGCTCCAGCTCTTAACATTCTTGTAATTGAGTTCACAGCAACGATCTTGACAATCAGGTCAGGTCAGGTTCACGGTGGACCCTGGGCCAGGACGTTACTTCAGGCACGTTTCTTTAAGACCTTGTAAAGATAAAATGGTGTCACACACGGGGTTAATAAGCTAACAACCTACCATACAGTATCAAAGTCAAGGGCAGTTATTGGGCGGTTATAGGTATATAAGTGGTTAGTGTATGTTTTGTAATAATAATCTAAATATACAAAGTAACTAGCAACTAAAGTTTTCAAATAATAGTAGTGGAGTAAAAGTACAATATTTGGGTTTGAGATGTAGTGGAGTAGAAGTAAAAGTATTGGAAATTGGATATATCCAAGTAAAGGACAAATACCTCAAAATTGTACTTAAGTAAATGCACTTAGGTACTTTCCACCACTGACTATTAAGTGCAACTTGCTTATTGACATTGTCCAAACCATTACTACTTCGGTCTACCTTATCACCTACAGACAACAGTACAATCACATCCCTGCTGGCTCGCTCCCAGACATGCAAAGCCATGGCAGCCATTCAGTACAAGTGCTATGTGTTAGATATGCAAATGATTATGTACAGTGAGCTGGTCAATATAGACACCTCAGTGTGGCTGGCCCGTCTGGGAATCCAGAGAATGCCTTGATTGACAATATTATTGATTATACCGTGTAATCTATATGAAAACGTTTCCTATTAAAAAGGTGGTGAAGTGAAGTTTTGTTATTCGCTGATATTTCCTCTCCTCATCTTTTTAGCAGTGGTGTAAAGTAACTAAGTACATTTATGACAAGTACTGTACTTAAGTACACTTTTGAGGTACTTTTACTTTACTGGAGCATTTCCAATTATCAGTACTTTTACTTCTACTCCACTACATCTCAGAGGCAAATATTGTACTTTTACTCCACTACAATTATTTGAAAACTTTAGCTACTAGTTACTTTGCAGATATAAATTATGAAATTATAAAACATACATTTACCACTTTAGCCCTATTTTATACCTAGGCTATTTGAAAATACCCGAGCAACAAGCTCACAACGCGGCGCGATGCGCCACGTTGTGAGCTTGTAGATCTGCTATTTTCAAACATTTAATACTTTTGGTACTTTAAGTACATTTTGATAGCAATACATTTGTACATTTACTCAAGTAAATGATTAATTCCGGACTTTTACTTGTAACAGAGTATTCGGTAGCACTTTACAATAATGACCCGTTATAAAGCATTTATAAACGTTTATAAGTAGTTTGTAGACTATTAACAAATCATTAACAACCTGTTTGTTGACATTTGTAAATGATTACTAAAACCTTTATAACTACAGTTACAAATCATTTGTAAAGTATTAGTAAGTAGTGAACTATTCATGAATAAGCCATTTATATACATCTGTAAAAGATTATTAAATCATTTGTATCATTTGTTTCAAACTCAACGTCTGTGCGGTTTGTCTTCATCACTGAAAATAACGTACATGTAAACTGATGTCATGTGCAGTTGGGGTGAAGAAACACAACCATTTCACTCCTAATAATACCTATTTGATTTGACATCCTGACTTGCTGCTGTAACTGAGGCTTGAACCTGTTACCTGCAGCTCACTAGTCAGTGACTATCCATTCACCTACAGCTGTTTCCTTGGAATCTGTGGTTCTGAAACGTTTTGTTGTCAACCCCCCAAATTGACATGTATTTGGGCAGTGGACCCCAATGTGAAAAGATGTAGTGTCAGGGCCCCCCATGAAAAAGATTTATATTTATGCTGTAACACATTTTTTTAAAGTTATTTGTCTTGTTTGTTGTTCAAGTCAAAGCACCAGGAAGGCTGTACTTGTCAGCCATCTGTTAGCTCAATGGGTTGAGACGCAGTATTCATGATCCAGAGGCCATGAGTTCAAATCCCATTGATGTCTTTCCTATGATTCTTTCCTTTGCAGACTGGCTTCCAGAAGATCAACTGAAAACTACTAGGAAGGCTATATTTGTCATCCAACTGTTAGCTCAATGGGTTGAGACGCAGTATACATGATCCAGAGGCCATGAGTTCAAATCCCATTGATGTCTTTCCTATGATTCTTTCCTTTGCAGACTGGCTTCCAGAAGATCAACTGAAAAGTACCAGGAAGGCTGTACTTGTCAGCCATCTGTTAGCTCAATGGGTTGAGACGCAGTATTCATGATCCAGAGGCCATGAGTTCAAATCCCATTGATGTCTTTCCTATGATTCTTTCCTTTGCAGACTGGCTTCCAGAAGATCAACTGAAAACTACCAGGAAGGCTGTACTTGTCAGCCATCTGTTAGCTCAATGGGTTGAGACGCAGTATTCATGATCCAGAGGCCATGAGTTCAAATCCCATTGATGTCTTTCCTATGATTCTTTCCTTTGCAGACTGGCTTCCAGAAGATCAACTGAAAAGTACCAGGAAGGCTGTACTTGTCAGCCGTCTGTTAGCTCAATGGGTTGAGACGCAGTATTCATGATCCAGAGGCCATGAGTTCAAATCCCATCGATGTCTTTCCTACGATTCTTTCCTTTGCAGACTGGCTTCCAGAAGATCAACTGAAAACTACCAGGAAGGCTGTACTTGTCAGCCATCTGTTAGCTCAATGGGTTGAGACGCAGTATACATGATCCAGAGGCCATGAGTTCAAATCCCACTGGTGTCTTTACTGTGATGCTTTCCTTTGCAGACTAACTTATGTCCAATAACATGACTTGACTTGAGTGGGTTCGATTCCCACTCGAGTCAAGTGTCCCCGGTAACTTGGGGCAACGGATAAATTGACTGATATCCTTAGTGATGCTTCCCTTTGCAGACTAACTTCTAGAAAAACAAGTTAAAACCACCAGAAAACCTGTAACTCTCAGCCAACAGCATAGCTCAAGTCAAGTCAAGTCATGCTCAAGTCAAGTCAAGTCAAGTCAAGTCAAGTCAAGTCAAGTTAAGTCAAGTCAAGTCAAGTCAAGTCAAGTCAAGTCATCAAGTCAAGTCAAGTCATCACGCTCTACCAGTTGAGCTATGCTGTTGGCTGAGAGTTACAGGTTTTCTGGTGGTTTTAACTTGTTTTTCTAGAAGTTAGTCTGCAAAGGGAAGCATCACTAAGGATATCAGTCAATTTATCCGTTGCCCCAAGTTACCGGGGACACTTGACTCGAGTGGGAATCTAACCCACTCAAGTCAAGTCATGTTATTGGACATAAGTTAGTCTGCAAAGGAAAGCATCACAGTAAAGACACCAGTGGGATTTGAACTCATGGCCTCTGGATCATGTATACTGCGTCTCAACCCATTGAGCTAACAGATGGCTGACAAGTACAGCCTTCCTTGTAGTTTTCAGTTGATCTTCTGGAAGCCAGTCTGCAAAGGAAAGAATCGTAGGAAAGACATCGATGGGATTTGAACTCATGGCCTCTGGATCATGAATACTGCGTCTCAACCCATTGAGCTAACAGATGGCTGACAAGTACAGCCTTCCTGGTACTTTTCAGTTGATCTTCTGGAAGCCAGTCTGCAAAGGAAAGAATCATAGGAAAGACATCAATGGGATTTGAACTCATGGCCTCTGGATCATGTATACTGCGTCTCAACCCATTGAGCTAACAGATGGCTGACAAGTACAGCCTTCCTGGTACTTTTCAGTTGATCTTCTGGAAGCCAGTCTGCAAAGGAAAGAATCGTAGGAAAGACATCAATGGGATTTGAACTCATGGCCTCTGGATCATGAATACTGCGTCTCAACCCATTGAGCTAACAGATGGCTGACAAGTACAGCCTTCCTGGTGATTTGACTTGAACAACAAACAAGACAAATAACTTTAAAAAATGTGTTACAGCATAAATATAAATCTTTTTCATGGGGGGCCCTGACACTACATCTTTTCACATTGGGGTCCACTGCCCAAATACATGTCAATTTGGGGGGTTGACAACAAAACGTTTCAGAACCACAGATTCCAAGGAAACAGCTGTAGGTGAATGGATAGAGTCACTGACTAGTGAGCCGCAGGTAACAGGTTCAAGCCTCAGCTACAGCAGCAAGTCAGGATGTCAAATCAAATAGGTATTATTAGGAGTGAAATGGTTGTGTTTCTTCACCCCAACTGCACATGACATCAGTTTACATGTACGTTATTTTCAGTGATGAAGACAAACCGCACAGACGTTCACTGTACTTTAGTACATTTTGTAAACTTATGACTCTGAGTAGAGTATAGCCTGACTTAAACAAACAAATAACAACTTAGTATAGTCAGATTATTTTTTACACAACTTACATTTTGTAATCAAACTACCGAAACGAAAGTTGGTCACCACCGAAACGAAAGTTAAATCCGAAATAATCACTAAGTGTGGAGGCCAAAATCGTCCCCCCAAAAACCTGTTAGGAGTACGTTTCAGGCAATTTAGAGTTGATTGGTAGTACTTTGTAGTGACTTTTTTGGTCCCTAACACCACAAATGGTTTACATACTCTTTACGAATGTCTTACGCATCATTTGCTTAACATGGACATGATAATTCTAGTAATTGTTTGGTGTCTGCATTCATGAAAGCCAGGTAGTTTGCAACAGGTAAGGAGAAAGTCCACATTAACAGACAGTCATAAATGATGAACTGTCTTCACTTTACTGTAGGGCACATAATAACATGTACAAAGGATTTATAGATATTTTAGGAATGTTTTACAAAGCATGTTAAACATGAACAAACACATTAACAGACAGTTGTAAATGATGAACTGTCCTCACTTTACTATAGGGCACATAATAACATGTACTAAGGATTTATAGATACTTTAGGAATGTTTAACAAAGCATATGTTAAACATGAACAAGCTACCAATAGCTTGTATATATTATGTAACATCAGTTACAAATGATTTAATAATCATTTGCAGATGTATTATATATTATACATAAACAAGTTGTTAATGATTTGTTAATAGTCTACAAACTGCTTATAAACGTTTATAAATGCTTTAGAATGGGTCGTTACAAATGCTTTAATAATCTTTTACAGATGTATATAAATGGCTTATTCATGAATAGTTCACTACTTACTAATACTTTACAAATGATTTGTAACTGTAGTTATAAAGGTTTTAGTAATCATTTACAAATGTCAACAAACAGGTTGTTAATGATTTATTAATAGTCTACAAACTACTTATAAACGTTTATAAATGCTTTATAACGGGTCATTATTGTAAAGTGCTACCGAGTATTCCTACAATGCAGTATTGCAACGCTGCTTCTGCATTTAGTTTTGACTTTTGTGACAGAAGGCCGACCTTTCCCAGACGACCTGAGAAGCCTGGATGTTTACAGTGACACTAAACAATGCAACCCCAGTTAGATAAGATAATACACAATGATACCAACAGAAAAAGCAAAACACACAAAACTGGAGGTTGATCTAAAATGTGTTCTCTCTCCTGGTTGGATAACTGTGTTGATTTCGTCGACTAAAACTATGACGAAAAACGTTGGTCGACTACCTTTTTTCACTGACGAAAACTAAATAAAAACTAAGCTATGATGACTAAAACTAAGACTAAATATATTGAAAATTTCGTCAACAAATAAAAACTAGACTAAAATGTTAGTGAGGGACTAGTGGAGAAGAGATCCAGTAGAACTAAAAGGCATTTTATGCTTGGTTGCGCTCGGGTGCTGCGCTCTGAAAATAGCCGATCTACAAGCTCACAACGCGTCGCGCTGTGACGCGTTGTGATGCGTTGTGAGCTTGTAGATCGGCTATTTTCAGCATGCAACCAAGTGTAAAATCAGCCATTATGACGCCATCAAGGCACCGCCAACATACATTTTAGTCGACTAAATCAACTGTAGATTTAGTCGACTAAAATGTTATGATATTTAGTTGACTAAAACTAGACAAAAACTAAAACATTTCAGATGACTAAAATATGACTAAAACTAAATGGAATTTTATTCATAAACTAAATAAAAATTTGCCGTCAAAACCAACACTGTTGGATAACATTGGCGACTCAGCTGAATGTGTGTTCCGTTTTTTTTTACTAAAGAGCTGGATAGACAGGGAGACCACCGTTAATGATCAAATTCTAGCAATGATTACTATCAAAATATAAAGCTTTAACTTTTCATTTGGTTTTAACCTCCACCCCATCCACACTCACAGACAGTCCAACGCAGAGTGGAGTCAGTGCTTTGCGGGTGCAGAGGTCAAATGAGCCACCGCAGAGGTCAGGAATAGCGACAGGGTTCTCACCATCTCTGCTATAGGGCATAGCAGTGGCGGCCATTTTCTGGTTCCACTTCAAAATAGTCAATGCATTTTTCCCAATGACATTTCCAAAAATATTTATATCAATTAATTTAAGCCTATAGAATCAAGCCATCCAGGGTCCTGGTGAATCATGACCATAAAACGTTTGATTCTGTGAAAAAACTTTTTTGAAAACGGAAAAACAAAGGGTATTTATTAAATATAGTACAGTATATCATATAATTAAATATAAAATATGGTCATGATTCACCAGGACCCTGGATGGCTTGATTCTAGGCTTAAATGCATTGATATAAATATTTTTGGAAATGTCAATGGGAAAAATGCATTGAGTATTTTGAAGTGGAACCAGAAAATGGCCGCCACTGCTATGCCCTATTAAGGCTGGGCTTACGTTCTTTCTCTGTCACCGCGTTCAGTGGTGGAAAACACTCAAATTTTTTACTTAAGTAAAAGTATCAATACTGCGATATAGAAATACTCTGTTACAAGTAAAACTCTGGAATTAAAAATGTACCTAAGTAAAAGTACAAAAGTATTAGCATCAAAATGTACTTAAAAGTACCTAAAGTAAAATAAAAATAGCCGATCTACAAGCTCACAATGCGTCGCGATGCGACGCATTGTGAGCTTATAGATCGGCTATTTTCAAATGGCCAAAATATGAATAGGGCTGAAGTGGTTAATGTTTGTTTTGTGATAATAATCTAAATCTGCAAAGTAACTAGTAACTAAAGTACAATATTTGCCTCTGAGATGTAGAAGTAAAAGCATTGTAAATTGTAAATACTCAAGTAGAGTACAAATACCTAAAAATTGTACTTGTACTTGAGTAAATGTACTTAGTTACTTATACCCCTGACCGCGTTGAATGCTGCACCTGCGTACTTGAGAATTCTCCTCAGCAGTGATCACCTGTGTGAGAAGACAAATCATTTGATTCAGTGTGCACACATGTAGGACATATCTAAACATTGATAAGTTTAAAGGGCAAGACCACTTTGGTAGAGGTTTGGGTTGTGTAGTTACCTTGCCATGATGTAACTCCAAAGGTGGGCAAGAAATCAAAAATAATTGCTCCATTGATTAGAAATTGCTCCTCATTGACTTACATTGTACGGTAAAACAGCTCTCAAAGTCACTCTTTTAGCACATAAATGAACGCAAACAAAGTTGATTCAGACAATATAGAACATCATCAAACCCAGTACTGTTTTTTTTTAAATAAAAATGTCAACTTCCTGTTGATTTTGCCATTTTTAATAAGTAGAAAACCCGGACTGGATCGGCGGATCCGGATCCAGATCTTCAAATAGTAAAATCAACAGGAAGTTGACATTTTTATTAAAAAAACAAACAGTACTGGGTTTGGTGATGTTCTATATTGTCTGAATCAGCTATGTTTGGGTTCATTTATGTGCTAAAAGAGTGACTTTGAGAGCTGCTTTACTGTACAATGTAAGTCAATGAGGAGCATATTTTGAATTATCAATTTCTAATCAATGGAGCAATTATTTTAGATTTCTTGCCCACCTTTGGAGTTACATCATGGTAGGTAACTACACAACCCAAACCTCTACCAAAGCGGTCTTACCCTTTAAACCTGCACAATGATGTAAAAAAAAAAAGGAACATTTCCAAACAGATCTATGCCGATGAAAAGAAATCGGAATCATCGAATTCTTTGGAAAAAGGCAGTCCTGTTCTTTCAATAATGTGCCGACCGTTCCATGAACACCATAATAGTCAGTTAATAAGTTAATACACACATTATCTTTCACATCTCTCTAGTCTAAACCCTGTCCTGTGTTTAATGCTTGCTGTATTGCTGCCATTCCACTGGATCAGTATAATTTAATACATCTGATTGAAGGTCCATCTACAGCAGTGGTTCTCAAACCTTTTCGTGCCAAGGACCCCCAAATAGACACTTATTAGACCGCGGACCCCCATTTGAAAAGATATGCCAGGGACCCCCATAAGAGAAGACTTTTACAGCTCTAGCAGTGATTCTCAACCATTTTAATTTCAAGGACCCCCAGTTTGACATGCATTAGGCTATGGACCCCCCATTTAATGGCATTTCTATCTCTGGGACCCCAATTTATATTGTAAAAACAATGTTAATTTAACTCTGAGAGTGTACAAATGGAACCAAATGGACCCGTTAGGGTCCATTTGGTTCCATTTGTACACTCTCTGAGTTACAGACCCATAAGGGTCCATTTGGTTCCTAACTATCCATCATTTAGCTGGGTACCCCCTGGAACTCCCTCAAGTACCCCTGGGGGTCCCCGGACCCCACTTTGAGAACCAATGATCTACAGTACACTCGCTGGTTCAAATCCGGGTTAGAAGAGGAAAGTTACAGAGTGCAGCATCAGTTTAAAATTAACTTAATTTAATGTGTATCTCTTTATTTATTTTGTGAGGGGAAACAATCAAACACGAATCTAACAAACACATCATTCTTAGCTCACTTACAGACTTTCAAGGAAACAAGTGTTTGAATAAACATCTTCTCTCCACTGTGTTATTTTATATCTCAGTGTCCTGATAACAGAGGTAGAAGACAGCCAATCATGATCAGTGTTGCCAGATTCTGTGAAAGAAACAAGCAACCAGGTCTAGGAAAACCAGCCCAAAAGAAGCAACTATGGGGCCACATGAACACTTTAACATATACATCAGCTATTTTCAAATAAAATGTTGCGGGGAAATTATTATAAGCAGATCTGGCAACCCTGATCATGATAAGACAGCACTGTACTATGGACATGCAGAAGGCTCTCTCATACGCGTGACAAAACACGCCTATCCAACCGGTTTGATGCTTTCCATCCAGCTTTATGTCAATGAGTTCATGAGTTTTATTATGCAACAATAACCCACCTTGGCCAGGACCGCCCTTCCCAATCAGCACCCAGTGTTGCCAGAGTCTGTGAGAGAAACAAGCAACCAGGTCATACCGGTTGCTTGTAAACCGGTTCTGCAATACAGAAATACTATAAAATGTACACCATAAAATGTAAAAAAAAAAATGTTGAAAATAGCCGATCTACAAGCTCACGATGCGTTGCAAATGGTCGAAATGTATATAGGGCTGAAGTGAGTAATGTATGTTGTCCCGCACAAAGCGGGACATATGGTCACCCTAATGTTTTGTAATAATAATAAAAATGAACAAAGTAACTAGAGACTGATTTTTTTCAAATAATTGTAGTGGAGTAAAAGTACCATATTTGCCTCTAAGATGTAGTGGAGTAGAAGTAAAAGTACAGAACATTGGACATACTCCAGTAAGGTAAAAAAAATACCTAAAAACTGTACTTAAGTAAATGTACTTAGTTACTTTACACAACTGGAAATGACTGATAGGGCAGTCTTGTATCATGACTGTATAAACATGTAAAGACTGCTATGATGCAAGAGTGACCACAGGGTGGCAGCATAACATTGTTAATGGAAATGGAACAACGGTTCAGGTGACCCCAGTTTCTAACAATCAGCAGTGGTGGAAAAAGTACTCAAATGTTTTACTTTAAGTAAAAGTATCAATACTGCATTATAGAAATACTCTGTTACAAGTAAAAGTCCGGAATTCAAAATGTACTTGAGTAAAAGCACAAAAGCATTGGCATCAAAATGTACTTAGGGTATCAAAAGTAAAACATACTCATTATGCAGAATATTTCATTTCAAGTTTTCAAATGTATTAAAATCTTTTGAAAATAGCAGATCTACAAGCTCACAATGCATCGCATTGTGAGCTTGTAGATCTTTTCTAATGGCCGATCTTTTCGAATGGCCTTGTAGATCTTTTCGAATGGCCGAAATGTATATAGGGCTGAAGTGGTTAATGTATGTTTTGTAATAATAATCAAAATCTACAAAGTAACTAGTAACTAGTTTACAAATAATTGTAGTGGAATAAAGGTATAATATTTGCCTCTGAGATGTAGTGGAGTAGAAGTAAAAGTACTTTAATAAATAATTTATTTATATATATATTTTTTTTATCCCACGATTTTGTAACCCTTTTTACCCGGTGCCAATTTTCTAAGTGATCCTGGGCGCTACACTCCCCCCACAGCCTAGGGAGCCCAGAGCCGAGCTCATGCCTCCTTCAATGCATGAGAGCCAACTGACCTTCTTGTCACCTGACAGGGGAGAGTTTCCCTGGTAGGACGTAGCGTGTGGAAGGAACACGTTATTCCAACCAGTTCCCTTCCCCTCCATCAGGCGCCCCGGCTGTCATGGGGGAGGCAGTACAGCGACCAGGATTACTACATATTTTTGTGAGGGTATTAATTACAAAAGTGTACTTAAGTACAGTACCTGAGTAAATGTACTTAGTTACTTTACACCATGCATGTAGCTTCTAGCTGCTGCACAGCTGTGATGATTAAAGGTCACATAAAATAAACAAGCACCTTTAAAAACAAAAAAAGTTGAATAAATTCTGTTTAATTATTTATCAAGGAAACATAATACCCAACAAAAAAAAAAACCCACGTTCTTATCATAATTAATGAGCAAAACAAGGTATGAATGTTTATCATAGAATGTCCTTTGTTCATTCTCAAGAGATCTGAACTGGATGTGAGCAGTCAATCAAAGTGATGAGATATATACCCTAGCAAAGTAAAGATTGTCACCTGCTGAATACAAATAATAATACAACATGTTTGGATGTAGATTTGAGCCTGAGCAAGTAAATAGTAAATAGCACTGTATTATTATTAAACGTTTTGGTCAAAAATTGATTTGTTTAACCCATTAAGACCGGCGGGAACGCATCTGTGTGTCATTTTTGGATTCCTTTGGCTATTAAAAAATAGCAGATAACGAGCTTGTAGATCTGCTCTTGTTTTGAAAAATCGTGAGAAATTGTGCAAATCTTTGATTATATATATATATTTCAAATATATACATTATGCATTTTTAACTCAAATCTTTGCTTCTGGGGATTCTAAATGTCTTCTAAATCCTAACAGTTTAAAATATATATTTATATGTTGCTATATATCAGTGGTTCTCAAACATTTTTCATGTCAAGGACCCCCAAAATGATCTGCTAAAAGATCTACTATTTTTGAATAGCCAAAGAATCTAAAAAAGATTACACGGATGCGTTCCCGGTCTTAAAGGGTTAATACCAAATGAATCCCTTTTATTAATATAGGCTGTTTTCAGCAGATAAATCATGTCGATTGTAATGAGTTAAATGCAGATTAAAAAACAATTCTACCACAACGCATTGTTCCTTAGGCCTGACACGTTCCATCGTATGATGGCGCCATGCACCGAAAATAGCCGATTTACAAGCTCTCAACGAGGTGCGGATGCGATATGTTGTGAGCTTGTAGAACGGCGATTTTCGGCACGAGGCTCCACCGTCATACCATAAAAGTATAAATCTGGCTTAAAGGACGACTTCACCCATTTTCAACCTGTCTTCATATAATTGGTCCTCACTATTGCTCATGATAATATGGCACCATTTTTGTCGACTCACTCTGTGTCACAGTGGAGGGCTGTGGACAGTTTAGAAACCCGTCTACCAGTGACATCATCGATGGGGAATCCAAGCTAATAGAAACTACAAGCTTTCTTTTTTAATTGGCACAGAAAATGGCACAATTTTATCGGGAGCATTAGTGAGGACCTATTATGTGAAGATAGGTTGAAAATGAAGTCGTCCTTTAACAGTGTGAGGTGAGGTAAGGCTTGTCGAAAGAGGAGCACATCACATTATATGCTGGGAGTGTATAGAGGGAACTTTGTAAAAGTTATGCATTTTGTTGTATTGCACCTGTGCCAAAATATTTGGTCATTATAGCACTCATCGCTCATCGCACAAGCTGAACTAAATTTCAATTCAACTCGTTTTTCTTTGGTCCTTTGATCATTATAGATACAAAAATGCGTAAAAAGATCAGCATTAAAGCAATTATAAAAAGCACTTCTTAGGGCTGAGCGACACATAATTAAGGCCACGTTAAAAAACAGACTTAACATTCAGATCAAAGATAAATATACAGCTGCAATCACCATCTCTTATCACCCCAAATATCTCCACACAAAAAGGAATGTCGTCGAATACAAAAAAAAGGACAAGTTCTCGGGTGTTCTTGTAGACCTATAAGGACAGGATTCTTCACAGAGCAGATGCAACAGTAGCCTGGTAAACCCTCCCTCCAGAAATCTCAATTGTATTCTATTTTCCTGGAATCAAATGGAAATGAGATTTCCGGAGGGAGGGTTTACCAGGCTAATGCAACAGTAGCCTGGCTCCATACCCTGAAATCGCTAGCCTCAAACGAAATGAAAATGCAGTCTGAGTGTCAGGCTAGATGCTAGATGGTTTGAACGTTGCGGGCATCAATTAACTCTTTCACTGCCAGACGTATTTCTGGCTCTGTGCATCCACTGCCAGCGATATTCTGATTTTCTTACCTTTTGAAGTAGTCACAGAATATTTATCTCCAGTATGATCGATCCCCTGATAGTTGGTAATCACGGGGTGTTTCACTGTGCGCCATCTAGTAGAAAAAAAAACTAAAAACACAAACAAGTCGTAAAGGTCGTCTTTGGCAGTGAAAGAATTAACGCTCTGTGTGCTTATTTAAGAAGCGCTCTGGAGAGTATATCCAAAGCCCCTCCTCCGCTCATAAAAAAACACTTTGTGTTGTGACAGAAAGGAAGGTCCAGTCCCGGGAAAGTTGAGGCGACAGTCACAGTGCTGGGAGAACAAACAGGACAGAGTGGAGTGTTCCAGTCACTTTGGGCTTCTAGCTTTGATTTTTTTTTGGAGTTTTGAACATTAAACATGGAAAGTTGTGCCGTGGACCACGTGAATAAAAGAAGGAAAAAAAACAAAAACAGTATTGGATGGATGACAATCTATCGCAGTAGATCCCGCCTGCCATCACATCAGGGTGCTCTCCGATTGGATCTCTGCCTCCGTGGGTGGGTTTAGGGAGGAGGAGTGGGGGGCGGGCTCATGACCGGCAGAGCTCTCCCCCGGTTGGTCCACGGCAATCACGGGTACGAAGGCTCGTCCAATCCCCTTCGTGAAGAACAGCCCTCCATCTGTAAAAAGGCCAATCAGAGTGAGAAGGTCAACAACGGCCCAATCGGCTTCCTCAGAAACGCCTCCAAAAAGAACCAGCCAAACACAAATACCACCAGAAACTGTTTTCTTTTGCCTTTTTTTGAAAAAAGTTCTCCCCAATTTTGTCGTTGCCAATGCCCCTCATGTGTACTGCGGTCCCTGTCGCTGCCAACCCCCGTTCTTCAGAGTGTAGACCAATTGGTTCTTCAAAGTGGCGTCTGTGGACCCCCAGGGGTCCTTGAAGGAGTTCCAGGGGGTCCCCAGCTAAACGATAGATAGTTAGGAACCAAATGGACCCTTATGGGTCTCTAACTCAGAGATTGTACAAATGGAACCAAATGGACCCTTATGGGTCTGTAACTCAGAGAGTGTACAAATGGAACCAAATGGACCCTTATGGGTCTCTAACACAGAGAGTGTACAAATGGAACCAAATGGACCCTAACGGGTCCATTTGGTTCCATTTGTACACTCTCAGAGTTACATTAACATTGATTTTGTAATATAAATTGGGGTCCCAGAGATAGAAATGCCATTAAATGGGGGTCCGTAGCCCAAAAACACTGCCAAGACACCGCTGCCGCCCAGGAATCAAACCCAGGGCCTTTGCAGTGGTTGGCGAGTGTTTTACCTCTACACCACCCGGATACACCAATCAACAAACTTTAATCAAAATGTCACTTTGGTTGGTGTTTGGGTTGTGTGTAGATATCTTGATGCAACTCCACATAATTGGGGAGACACATCCCAGTACAGTTGGTCCGTTGATTAGGAACTGAGATTCCAAAATAGTGTCCTCCTCATTGACTTGCATTGCAGTTAAACTGAAAGTCACTCTTTTAGCACATAAACAGATGCTAACAAAGCAGATTCTGTCAGTGTACAGTACAAAGTTATGAAACCCGGCATGGCATTTAACAATCAAAAATTGAATACAATGACAACTTCATGATGATTTTACAATTTGAATTGGGAAGAAGATCCGGACTGGATACACAGATCTGGATCTTCAAATGGTAAAATCAAGAATTGTACATTTTTATAAAAAAAAAAAGATAGGTGTTGTAATCTTACATATTTGGCAGAATCTGCTTTATTTGTATTCATTTATGTAATAAAAATAGTCATTTTTGAGAGCTGCTTCAACGTGCAGTGTCAAGTCAACTTTGGAATATCAATTTCTACTCAACACACCTAACTATTAAAAGCTAAATTTGAAGTCACATAATGGCAAGCCAAACGTCAACCAAAGTGTCCTTTCGATTTAAGGAATACACAAACGCACGCACGCACAAGCGCGCACACACACACACACACACAAACACACACACACACACACACACACGTCTCTTCTCACTCTGCGTAAGACACTAAGGATTGCTTCCAGTACATCTTGCCGAAGTGACTTTAACTACCGTGCCACGGTGTGAACGACACATCAAGGATTCCAATTCAGATATACATATGTTCAGTGTAAAAGAGCGTATCCTTGGTGTGTTAATCTTTAGATGCCACAACTCCTCTGTTTTTTTCTAGATGTAACCCCATGTCAGGAGCACTAGAAAAAAATGTGTACAGCGTCCAGTTGGAAATAATATTTGTTAGTTAGTTAGTTAGTTAGTTAGTTAGGTTAGGCAGTTAGTAAAGCAAAGGCAGGCGTTATATTGTTGACAGCCACAAGCCAACCCAGACCTCAGCCTCAGCAACCACATGCATGTTAGTAGGCCTGTCACTCAATTATTACATCATGGCCTGATGGCAAATGTTTGAGCTAATTTATCGTATCATTATCTTTGTCGTTGCCCATGTGATCTTTTGACATGGAAACCCTATTTTGGGCATTTAGGTTAAAATATTTCAAGAATGTCGAAAAACGTTTTTCTTTTAATTTATTTTTTACGAGTAGTGTAAATCAGTGGTTCTCAAACTTTTTCATGTCAGGGACGCCCAAACTGACAATATATGCTAGGGACCCTCATCAGAGAAGATTTTTTACGGCTCTAGCAGTGATTCTCAACCATTTATTTTCAAGGACCCCCAGTTGGACATGCATTAGGCTACGGACCCCCATTTAATGGCACTCTGACCTCTGGAACCCCAATTCACATTGTAAAATCAATGTTAATTTAACTCTGAGAGTGTACAAATGGAACAAAATGGACCCGTTAGGGTTCCATTTGGTTCCATTTGTACACTCTCAGAGTTACAGACCCATAAGGGTCCATTTGGTTCCTATTCATCATTTAGCTGGGGACCCCCTGGAACCCCCTCAAGTACCCCTGGGGGTCCCCGGACCCCACTTTGAGAACCACTGGTGTAAATAGCAGATCTCTACGATGCGTTTTGAGGTTGTAGATTGCTATTTTGCTCCTTTTTTTAAATTGTACGGCCTTTTTGGCTACAGTACTTTATTTATTTTTGATTAGGTCAGTCAGCTTAGGTTTCATGATCATGACAGCCCTACATGTTAGCAACTGTTGGAGAGCAAGGATTAGTGGGTTTAGTTATGCAATATACTGTACCGTACATAAAGGTACAGTACGTATACAATATACTGTACCATAAATAAGTTACAGTACGTGTACAGGTATATTGTACACACACACAGCAACACGTAACAGCACACAACCGCATTCTCTTCTGTCATTTGTCTTTCACCCTCCATGACACACACACACACACGCACACGCATGCACACGCACACACACACACACACACACACACACACACACACACACACACACACACACACACACACACACACACACACACACGCACACGCACGTGCACACACACACACACACACACACACACACACACACACACACACATATTTGTATTACTATACTTGTGAGGACATCAACACTTTAGGACAGCCATGTTATGAATGCCATTTAAAAAAAAAAAGTAATGCCATTTTTAACCGTAAGCCTAAAGCCGAAAAACAGCCGATCTATAAGGCCACAACGCGATGCGTTGTGGGCTTATAGATCGGCTGTTTTTCGGTGCATGACACTGGCGCGGAACTAAGTATAAATCATGTTTAACTCTAATTCCAATCCCTAAACCTAACCTCTAAATGTCTAATCCTGACCTGAATGTTTTTCGAATTGTAAACGTATTTCTAAAAAAGTTTTTTTTTAACTATAAAACAACCATTTGTCTTGTGAGGACCAGGAAAACGGTCCTCACAATGTATATTTCTTCAAATTCTACTATACTTGGTCCTCGCAAGTATAGTAATACAAACACACACACACACACACACACACACACACACAGCAAAGACACACAGACTGCATACATGGACACAACAAGACATGCAAGCCGGTGGAAGGTGTTTAACACGTCAGCCAACCATTAACCATTACCTTACCATTGCCTGCCTTTCAAAGCTCATCTTACAGGCAGGCCGACACAGCTCAGACATCTGCAATGGTTACATAATTTTCCCATCATGCATTGCTTCTGAACACCACAGTTACATTAAAAAAGTGCAACAAGAAGACAAAGAAGCCAGAATTAGTCATCATGATGAACTGAGATCACATGACACCCCCGGGCTCATGGTGTCAGCAGGCAGTGCTTTCAGTCGTTACAGTTCAGACTAACAACATTAAAGAGAGTTAGTGACCATTATTATTAGGGGACTGCAGGCTCACTCCCAAGGCCTCCATCGTAGTCTGAAGACTCACCTCACCCCTAGCACTTACCCAGTGGCGTGCACAGACATTTTGAGGGGCAGGTGCTCAAGTAAATTATACTTTTTTTTGTTGACTTGGTCTGCTCTTTTTTCCCTCTACACCTATACCTCTTTGCCAAAAATAGCCGATCTACAAGCCCACAACGCCTCGCGCTAGATCTGCTATTTTTGGCTAAAGTTCTCCTCAGAAAAGGGATGCTAGGTTTCGAGTGGTTATGGTAAAAAGAAAAATCATATCACACAAAGATTTGGCGGACCCCCTGTAGAACTCTGAGGACCCCCTAGGGGTCCCGGACCCCCTGTTGAAGACCCCTGCTGTAACCTTGGAAAAAAAACTGTTTTTTTTTCAAAAGGGCACTTCTGGTCAAGAGGGCAAAGGGCAGGTGCTCTAGCACCACCTAGAGTCTATCTGTGCACGTCCCTGCACTCACCTCCCCCCCTAGCACTCACCTCACCCCCTAGCACTACCTCGCCCCCTAGCACTCACCTCTTCAGGCTGCACCTCACCCCCTAGCACTCACCTCTTCAGACTCTAGCTCACCTCCACCTTTCATAGACCTGGTCGCACAATCTTTTATTAACTTTTTTGATCCCACAATTTTGGAACCCATTTTTCACCCAGTGCCAATTGCGCCTAAGCTTGTAATCCTGGGCGCTACTCTCCCTCTGCCACCCTGGGGAGAGCCCCGAACTGAGCTCATGCTTCCCTCAATGCATGAGGAGCTAGCAAGCCCCTTCTTATAACCCCGACAGGGGGGAGTTTCCCCGGTAGGACGTAGCGTGTGGAAGGAACACGTTATTCAAAACGGTTCCTTTTCCCTCCATCAGGCGCCCCGGCTGACCAGGGGGAGGCAGTATAGAGACCAGGATTACGGCATGTTTTTTTGTGAGGGTATCTACCCTAGGGCACACGGGGAGAACATGCAACCTCCACACAGGAAGGCCCTTTCGCCAACCCCACCTAGGGTATGGGCGCTGATGACGCGGAGGAGAGGACACGCCCACAGCGTCCCCAGCGGGAATCGAACCCAGGGTCTTCTAGCTGTGAGGCGACATCGCTACCGGCTGCCCCACCGTGCCCCAAAATATCGCAAAATCTGACAACACTACAGCCAGACTGAAAAGCTAAGTGAAAAAAACAAAAAACGTCAGCTGAACGGAGTGAGTCAGTCCATTCCAGTGAGTCAGTCCATTCCAGGCTGTGACTGTTTGCCTTGTTGTTCACTGACCCTTCTGGCCGATCTAAGCCGTCACAGCGGTCCCACAGTGGTGGAATGAACTCCGCACTGATGTCAGGACAGCAGAGTCACTGCCCATCTTTCACCGCAGGCTGAAAACCCACCTCTTCAGGAAACACTACCCTGACCCTTCCTCTTAGCCTTGCCTACTTGATGTCAATTAGTTGTACAAGCTCTTGTTTTATTGGATCTTGTTTATTTGTTACACTTATTTGTTTTAGCTCTGGTTCATTTGATTTTCCTATTTTGTCTCATCTGTTTAAGAAAGTAGGTAGCTGATATATTGCACTTTTACCTTAGCGCTAGGTATACTCTTAGTTGCTTGTTTGAGAAGAGAATGCACTTAAGGCTTCTGGTGATTAGTAGTTTCCTTGTCTACCTATGTTGAATGCACTTACTGTAAGTCGCGTTGGATAAAAGCGTCTGCTAATAGACTGTAATGTAATGTAATGACTAGAGCTCATGTTTACACTGACCCTCACACTTGTTAAGTGTCTCTGGATAAGAGCTTCTGTCTGCTAAAAGCCTTAACTGTACAAGTTGTAATTGTAATTGGCTTCATGTTAGATATTTCCGCTCCCATCTGGATGTGATGAACGCTCCAGTAGTGGAAACGTTCTGACTGTACGGACTGGACGGTAACTCCAGCCAGCAACGCTGCTGCTGCTGTGACCACAATGGAAAGAAGCTCTCCAGACGTTTAGTGTTTTTATCCTTTTGACAGATATGTACAAATACCTGTTCATGAAAATGCATTTTTGTCAATACAAATGGCAATCGATCAAACAGTTGAGTTTCCTCAAGAGAAAAAACATTTCACACACGCGCACACACACACACACACACACACACACACACACACACACACACACACACACACACACACACACACACACACACACACACACACACACACACACACACACACACACACACACGGGGGGGGGGGGGGGGGGTGTAATTGATTGTAAAAACATCTATTCAAGTAGTAGTAGGTGTGGCTGCTGCTCAACGTTTTCTAATGTTAATAGGCTCTATGCACAGCAGCCATATTGGAAAGAAATTGGGCCTCTTCCTTCACAGGTCGGATATTTAAAGCCTTTTTTTTTAGCTTAAAAAAAAGGCTTTAAATGTCCGAGTTTGCTCCAGTGCCATCTTCCTCTACAAGTCTTCAGTGGTGGAAAAAGTACTCAAATTCTTTACTTAAGTAAACGTACTAATAGTGCAATTTAAAAATACTCTGTTACAAGTAAAAGTCCAGAATAAAAAAAGTACAAAAGTATTGGCAAATAGCCTAGGTATAAAATATGGCTAAAGTGGTTAATGTATGTTTCATAATATCATAATTTATACCAGCAAAGTAACTAGTAACTAAAGTTTTCAAATAATTGTAGTGGAGTAAAAGTACAATATTTGCCTCTGAGATGTAGTGGAGTAGAAGTAAAAGTATTGGAAATTGGAAATACTCAAGTAAAGTACAAATACCTCACAATTGTACTTAAGTACAGTACTTAAGTAAATGTACTTAGTTACTTTCCACCACTGCAAGTCTTGCTCCTGAGATGCACGGATCAGCCTGAACTTGGCCTCAAGTTCAGTCTAAACGCTGAACGCCAGAGCGAAACCTCTTCTCCGCACGTTTACCTGTTATGATCTTGGAGGCGGAGCCAAGGAACCCGCCGTCGTCGTCGTCGCCGTCGTCATTGGTCGGCGGCGGCTGAGGGGGCGGCGCCATGTTGGGCCTGGGGCGGGGCTTGGGGGCGGGCCTGGAGGGGCGGGGGAGGGACCCCGTGGGGTAAGGGTTCTGCGGGAGAAGAGAAGAGGAGGACGACTGGTGATGAGGCGTCGTCTGGGCGTCGCCGTGCTGCTGAGGGGGCGTGTCCGTGTCCGGAGGGGTGGGGCTCGGAGTGCTGCTGGGCGGAGACGACTCCGACTCCCCCTGGTGGTGGTGGTGGTGGGGGGCGGCGGCTGGCGGAGGAGGCTGCGGGGGCGGGTGGGCGGGGGCGTGGATGGGGCTGTCTTTACCGGCGTGGCGGCGGGGGGCGGCGGCAGGGTGCTGATGCTGGGGGTGGGGGGATCCTCCGGTAGGCGGGGTCTGGTTGCTGAAAGGGCTGGCCTGTTTGGGCGGGGCCGGGGCCTGTTTCTTGGTGCCTGCAGGGGGAGGAGCCGGAAGAAAAAAATAAATCAGTGCCAGTGGTGGGAAAGTACTCAAATGTTTTACTAGTAAAAGTATCAATACTGCAATTTAGAAATACCCTGTTACGTCAAAGTCCCGAATTCAAAATTGACTTAAGTTAAAAGTACAAAAGTATTGGTATCAAAATATACGTACAAAAGTAAGCTCACAATGCGTCGCATCGCGACGCATTGCTTGTAGATCGACTTGTAGATCGATTAAGAGATTCAAAAAGGAAACGCCCTCGGCCTCAGTGACTCACCTCTGCGCATCAGGTGTGGGCTGGGCCCCCGCGACCCCCCCTGAGAGTGGGGGGTCCCCGCCGTCAGGTAGACCGATCCATTCCTCTGTGGAGGGGGGGTGGAGGTGAGCTCACGGGCCGGGCTACAGCGGAAAAAAACACAAGAAGCGGAAAAGTCAACAACTTATAAAATAGGGCCGACTAATAGATGTGGTCTAGTAGAAGTTTTCACTTAGATTAGTTGCTGAAAAAAAAAATATATAAAAACAATATATAAATAAACAAAACAACAACAGAACATGCTCCTCAATTACTTGACAAGTCAAAACAAAAATTGATAGAACAATCAAATAACACATTCAATTAATAGCTGCGACAATCATCTAATTAGCATTCAACACGTCAGCTCTGACGCCGCGACAGTGTTGATTTTTTATTTTTTTACCTACATTTTCATCCCACGATTTTGTAACCCCATTTTTTTACACCCAGTGCCAATTGTCTATGTAATCCTGGGCACTACCTTCCCTCTGCCAACCTAGGGAGGCCAGGGCCGAGCTCATGCCTCGTTCAATGCATGAGAGCCGACAGTGTTGATTTTGACAGCGAATTTTGATTCGGTTTTAGTCATAGTCTTTTGAATCAAATTCCATTTAGTTTTAGTCATATTCTAGTCTTCGGAGATGTTTTCGTTTTTGTCTAGTTTTAGTCGACTGAATATCATAAGATTATAGTCGACCAGATCTACAGTTGATTTAGTCGACTAAAATGTATGTTGGTGGTGCCTTGATTGCGTCATAATGGCAGATTTTACACTTGGTTGCATGCTGAAAATAGCCGATCTACAAGCTCACAACGCGTCACGCTGCGACGCGTTGTGAGCTTGTAGATCTGCTATTTTCAGAGCGCAACACCCGAGCGCAACCAAACATAAAATGACCCGTCTGTTAGTTCTACTGGATCTCTTCTCCACTAGTCCCTCACTCACATTTTAGTCTAGTTTTTATTTGTTGACGAAATTGTCAGTATATTTAGTCTTAGTTTTAGTCATCATAGCTTAGTTTTTATTCAGTATTTGTCAGTGAAAAAAGGTAGTCGGCGAACATTTTTCGTCATAGTTTCAGCCGACGAAATCAACACTGCGCCGCGAGAGAGCAACGATGCCTTCAACTCTTCATGGCGTTGACATGGAACAGCGCTTATGATGCACGCTGTCACAAACGTTTTGTTTGATTTGATACAGACAGACAGGAGGAGGATTCAGACAGACGGGAGGATGATTCAGACAGACGGGAGGATGACGCAGACAGACAGGAGGAGGATGCAGTAAATTATGAGTCTGACAGTAAGATTTTTCTTTCGGGAGCTTTTGATCAAAACCGATTTCGCCGATGCGTGCCGCATGCAAGGTGAGATGCGACCGCAACGGGAAAGGCTTCCAAGCACGCGGTATGCATGTCATCCAGCAAGTTAGACCACATGCCAGCCAGATAGACAGACAGACAGACAGACAGACAGACAGACAGACAGACAGACAGACAGACAGACAGACAGACAGACAGAAAGGCAGACAGGAAGGCAGACAGACAGACAGGCAGACAGGAAGGCAGACAGGCAGACAGGCACATTAAAATCACCCCATCGTGGAGGGCAAGGATAACAGCTTCCTGTAAACCAGTGGTTCTGGAACATGTTCACGTCAAGGACCCCCAAAATGTATATATATATTAACTCAAGGACCCCCATTTTAAAGGATTTTGTGCCAAGGATAATAATAATAAAATTAATTGTGTCGTAAAATGCCACAAATTTCAAATAGCCAAAGTATAAAATAGGGTTCCAGTGGTTAACACAGTGTTGTTGGGGATGTGTTAACCCCCCCCCACCCCCCACCCAAGGTCCCCTGGGGGTCCCCAGAAGTAACTCCACTGTAAACAATCCACTTCCTCCGGAAGCCATTTGGAGATGAATTTAGCATTAATATGCATGAAGCTGAACAAAGCATCATTATTTCAATGGCGGTCGGGGAAACAGAAACGTCAACGTTGCCTGCACGTACACACAGCGAACACCAAGACCGATTAAAGGTCAATCAAAATGAAGGCTGTGCGAGGGGTTTGTTTGCAGGTGAGCTGTGGCAGGACGGACGGGCTGGCAGGAGGGAGGTATAGGGTGTTAAACCCACGCCACCTCAACGCCGCGACTTCCTTTTCTTACCTGCCCTCCTCTGAGATGAGATGGTTTAGAGGCTGAAGAAGCGGCGGCACTGTTGCTACCTGGAGCCCACCACCAGAACCACCACCACCACTCTGCCCACCAACACTAACACCTCCACCTCCAGCTCTCAGGCCAGGCTGCTCAGCCTCTGTGCCTCTCTGCAGGGACAGAGGCTGGTGCTGAGGCTGAGGGTCAGTCGGGGGCGGGGCTTCCAGAGATGGAGCCACTAGTGATGATGATGATGATGGGGGCTGGAGGAAGGTGGGCGAGTTAAGCTGCTGTGGCTGCTTTCTAATGACAGTGCCGGTTCTACGCGGGGCGGGCTCTGGATGTTTGTTAACGATGCTGGGGAGGGGAGGGGAGAGAGTTAAGACACACACACACACACACACACCATGCACCATCAGAGAGAGAGAGAGAGAGGGGGGGGAGAGGGGGGAGGGAACGATATGTGAGGTCAGTTTTTATGCTTTGCGCGAACGACGCGTCACGCGACAAAAGTGACTTCAAAGTGACAATAAGTATGTCGCATTACCTCTGGGGAAAAAAACGAATCGTCGCAGCCTGGCGTCTTCTTCATAACATGTACGGTAGGCTCATATTTGGTCAGGAGGATGAAGTAAGCTCCGTTACCACGATATACAAGACTACGTTTACTTCCTTGTTTACATCATTTACAATGTAGGCATTTAGCAGTAAACTAGGATCATAGGTAAACCAAGAATCAGTCTAAACAATAAAATATATTAAAAATAAATCTGTACATTTGAGACGCTGTCTGCGAGAACGTGGAGAAACACGTAGGGGTCAAAGCATAAATAGACATAGAGGTCTGATTTATATGTTGTTGAGTGACACGATGCACAACTAAGTATACATCAGGTGTGAGACAGAGAGGGACGGAGAGAGAGAGACTGACAGACTGTACTTCCTATGTTAAAGCAGGTTTAAGTGATTTGTTTTGTTAAGATAAGTACTAAATAGCTCTATTTTAAGATAGTAATAATTGCTATAATGTTTGCTATAGTGTCAGAGACAGGGGGTCGTCCCTGCCTCTCCAGCTCTTCAGTGAACAGAAAACAAATGTTCAGGTCAGGATACCGGTTTTATCATATCAGGAGAGACAGAACTTATAAAGGATAGAGGATAAACAAATGAAATTGGAAGTGATGAAAGCAAAATAAGCAGACACAACTGTAACACTGTAACAGTGATGAATGGTCTATGTGGGGTTCTCCCTCCTGATTGGATAAAATTGGTATCCTGCCTTTAAAGTGTATTTTCTGTTTTCTAAAGAGCTGGAAGGAAGGACCAGAACACTCCGTAACGATGATGACTATCGGAATATAGAGCTTTAACTCTTTATGTTGTCTTCCCCCAACCAAAATATATCACTTACAACCCCTTTAATACCTGGTAATGAATATGTTAATGATGTGTTGCTTACATCACTGTGTACAATACTGCCCTGCCAAGGTAAAGAGCAGTAACTACGAAATCAAAAATCACTGAAAAATGGGTTTAAAAGTGAGATGAGATATGAGATAGATGAGATATCGGCATATAAGTGATATTACACTAATTGTGCATCTGTTCTTGAGGTAATTGTTTATCCCCCAAAATCACAAAGGCTAATTTGACCTTTGGGATACACAAATAAGTCGGCGTGTCCAAAAACGTAGTTACTGCTCTTTACCTTGGCAGGGCAGAATAAGGTCAGTGTGATGCAGCCTGCCAAGTTTTTACCCTGCTGTAGTTTTTACCCTGAAGTGGAAAACTACTAGCCTGGTAAACCCTCCCTCCAGAAATCTCATTTCCATTTGATTTCAGGAGTGAGTCTGGCCTGATTGACCATGCTGCAATATTGGCTGTGGGCTGGAGTTGGGCGGGAGTAATACCGTTGACTGACAACCCCTTCAGCCAATGATCGTTTTTCCCCTTCAGCCAATCAGCAGTTCATTTTTACCACCTCCAGACTATGTGACGCAACAGGACTTTTGAGACGGCCATGCCCAAAATAGGTTGCCTTATTCGGATAAATGCGTGGCACTGCCTGCCCCTCCCGGTTCTCTAAATTTGTATTTCTAAATAGGCTCTGTCATGATTAATTGACCACATATATGAAGTTAAACAACTAAATTCTATCCAAACGATATCTCAAAAGTAAATTCCGTGCCTCAAAAACAAAGTTTGAGAGCGTTTTAAAAACGAAAGTAACTGGCCACAGAAACAATGGTGGATCGTTCCATTTTTGTCGGCTGCCCTCGGTCCCATTCGGGCTCACTCGTACTCGCCACCTGATTGGCCAACTGTCGCTGTCAATCACAGAACGATGTGCGACGACACTGATAGGCTCGTCAGTTTGGCGTACACAGCCAATATTGCAGAATGGGCGTTCATGCCAGACTCACTCCTGAAATCAAATGGAAATGAGATTTCCGGAGGGAGGGTTTACCAGGCCAGAAAACTACAACTACTACAAGCTCAGCCTATAGGGTTTCATGCTCATTTTACAGTAAACTCAGTAAAGAGATAAGTGCACAAAGCAGGAAGTAAAACCCAAAGCAGAACACGATGACCGTGAAGCCTATTTTATGCTCCGTCGCACGGCGGTGTCGCATACAGGGACGTGCACAGATAGACTCTAGGTGGTGCTGCCCTTTGCCCTCTTGACCAGAAGTGCCCTTTTGAAAAAAAGAAAAAAAAACGTTTTTGTTTTTTTTTGTTTTTTTTCCAGTTTACAGCAGGGTTCTTCAACAGGGGGTCCTCAGAGTTACTACAGGGGGTCCGCCAAATCTTTATGCGATATGATTTTTCTTTTTACCATAACCACTCGAAACCTAGCATCCCTTTTCTGAGGAGAACTTTAGCCAAATATAGCAGATCTACAAGCCCACAACGCCTCGCGCTGCGAGGCATTGTGGGCTTGTAGAGGTATAGGTGTAGAGGGAAAAAAGAGCAGACCAAGTAAACAAAAAAAAGTATAATTTACTTGAGCACCTGCCCCTCAAAATGTCTGTGCACGCCACTGGTCGCATACTTAAAAAATTGCCGATCTCACAACAACACCGCATCTGCAACGCGTTGAGAGCTTGTAGGTCGGCGTTTTTTTTCCGACGTGAGACCCTGTCGTGCGACAAAGAATCAACTCATCCAGTGCCATTGACGTGTACACGTCCATTTTTTCCAAAAGCCCAGAGTGCCAAAGACGTGGAACCAGTCCAAACCGTTTTTTTTTTCAGTGTCTACCACTAGATGACGCTGTTCCACAACCTATGAGCCACCATTTCAGGTTCAGTCACAGAGAGATCTAGGAGATAACGTGATCACAAGATCTACTGCTCCATTCACTTCCTGGTTAGTGTATGTGGGTAAACGTCTGTAACTTGAGTTCCTTTTTTCCCCCTGCATTTTTTGACGAGATATGCTATTGTCAACGGCCTATAACAAGCGAATGAGGGGTCGTGGTCACATTTTCTTTTTCTCCGCGGAAGCACGGTGAAAGCCTCTGTGATTAGCAACTTTTGGGGGGGTCGATCATATTGGATATAAATATTCTGTGACTACTTGAAAAGGTAAGACATTTTTTTAATCGCTGGCACTATTGGCAATTATTTATTTATTTACTTGGCACTGCCACTGAATGAGTTAATTGGGCTTCACAGTCATCATGTTGAAACTCTACGCTCTTCGCAAACGGAACGACACAGATGCCACTAAACACCAACTAAAGTGAAACAGAGGAAACCCACAGAAACCATACAGGAAGCAGCCTACACAGACAAAAACCTATAGGCTTTAATAGAACAGAACAGTGAGTTAAAGGCCATTATTACACAGAAGGTACAAAGTCATCCACAGTCACAAACATCAACTGAAGACATTGTGCAACAGGTTTTCTTTGGTGTTCCAAAAGTATCTAAATCAGTTGTCCAAAAAAATCCTTTAGGTTTAAAGCTCCTTCTGACTGGTACAATCTACCTGTTCATAATTGGTCAATCAACGTCTTTTAAATTGTTTAAAGCGGTGCTGTCCTCTCGCCTTGAAATTCCTTCATAATTTCTTTTAATTATCATTATAACAGATCTACGACGCAATGATCAATTTATGTGCTCTGTGTGTATTGCTGTTATTGTTGTGTTATTGTAGTATGTTTGTTTTCTTTCTTTGGTCGATGTTAACAATTAATCTATAATCGATTCATTGCCGTTAAGAATTTACTTGATTAAATGTATCGATTTTCAATTAATTTAAATTGAATTTATTGGGGGGAAAACTTTTTTTTTCTTTTTTGGGGCTCGTGAAAGTTAGAGGTATGGTGTGTGTGATTATATCAAATGTGAGTTTACCATAATCACAGTAATCCTTAATCATATTCAAGGGCTTTTGGAGAGAAATGAGACAGACTCCATAGATAGAGCACTGCAGAGGGGAGGTGTGTGTGTGTGTGTGTGTGTGTGTGTGTGTGTGTGTGTGTCTGTGTCCAGCTGATGCTCGTTGATGTTCGTTAATGTTATAGACATCATATATTGAGGATATATATTGCCTTTTGAGCTTTACGCTAACACCCTCCACAGTTGTAGTGTTATATTGCATACATTGGTATTTGGGAACAGCCCTATACATCACACAAAGTGATAGATCCCAATAATACTCCAAGAGGTTCAAAATGGTTTCCCTTTAACCCCATTCAATCCGGGAACGCATCTGTGTCATTTTCACATTTATTTGGCTAAAAATAGCCGCGATGGCCGAGCTATATAAAAATAGCAGATATACAAGCTCATAGCTCATAGCACGGCACTATGAGCTATGAGCTTGTCTATATGCTATTTTTTTTTAATCGTGGAAGATTTGTGCAAATCTTTGAATATATATATTATTTTAAAGCGAACATTTGTAACTCAAACTTTGCTTCTGGTGGGGGTCCCTGGAACAAAACATTTTGAGATGGGGGTCCACGGCCAAATACATATCTAAAAATGTTTTCTAAATCCT
Source organism: Gymnoscopelus microlampas (assembly GCF_963454915.1). Lineage (NCBI taxonomy): Eukaryota > Metazoa > Chordata > Actinopteri > Myctophiformes > Myctophidae > Gymnoscopelus > Gymnoscopelus microlampas. Next base: position 49,004,488 of record NC_139948.1, read on the forward strand.
AACAGTATGTTGCTATATCAGTGGTGCTCCAACTTTTCCATGTCAAGGACCACCCAAAATGATATGTACTGTATTTGGCTACGGGCCCCCATCTCAAAATATGTTGTTCCAGGGACCCCCCAGAAGCACAGATCGGAGTTAAAATGTTTTGCTTTAAAACATATATATTTTTTAGATTTGCACAAATTTTCCACGATTTTTCAAAACATGTATAACAGCAGATCTACAAGCTCATAGGAGCTTGTAGATTTGCTATTTTTTAATAGCCAAATAAATCTAAAAATGACACAGTAGCCTATGCGTTCCTTAATGGGTTAACTGAAATGCATGGAAGAGAAGTGAACATTCACTTCTTCAGGTTCATCACCAACCATTCATTGTGAAAAACAACATAGCTTATCATCTTCTAACCCCAAATAACAGTGCTAATAGTACAGTGGTTCTCAACCTGCGGGTTGCGACTCCTAGAAGGGGTCGCCAAATCATTTGGAGGGGTTGCCAGATGCGTTGCTGAATGTGCTAAAAAAAACTACTGATTGTTTTTTTTTAATAATAAATAACATTCAGTAGAAGCACAAATCAAGAATATTTAATTAGCAGGCATGATTTCTTAGGAGAAGTGAGAGCGAGCGAGGAAGTGTGTGGGTGTAGGCCTGTGTGTGTGTGTGTGTGTGTGTGTGTGTGTGTGTGTGTGTGTGTGTGTGTGTGTGTGTGTGTGTGTGTGTGTGTGTGTGTGTGTGTGTGTGTGTGTGTGTGTGTGTGTGTGTGTACACTGAGACAGACCGATCACACTGTCTCTATGCACACTTCCCTTTTATGCACCATGACCTAACGTGCTTCGTCAGTCTTTAAGAAGCGTGTTTACTCTGTCGCTATGACATGGAACGGTAGCTCTCAACAGCCCTGAGACAGTGGATGGAGCTTGCCGTTAGATGTACCAAACACGTGTCACCCCGCCAGTATCTCCCACCTGCACCATGAGAAAAATGTAAAGGCACACAGCGACGCAAATACCTGAAGCAGTTTTTTTAAATGGTTCTGTGGGGCCAACATGGCTGCCCGCTGCGAGAAGAGATGTATACAGTAGAGAGATGACGTGTGAAAAATGTTGGTCGACTACCTTTTTCACTGACGAAAACTAAATAAAAACAAAAAAACTATGGTACGATGACTAAAACTATGACTAAATAAATTGTCAATTTCGTCAACAAATAAAAACTAGATGAAAATGTTAGGGAGGGACTAGTGGAGAGCAATTCTATTTGCTTTGAAAATAGCAGATCTACAGCGCTGCGACGTGTTGTGAGCTTGTAGATCGGCTATTTTCAGCATGCAACCAAGTGTAAAATCAGCCATTACGACGCCACCAAGGCACCGCCAACATACATTTTAGTCGACTAAATCAACTGTAGATTTAGTCGACTATAACATTATGATATTTAGTCGACTAAAACTAGACAAAAACTAAAACATTTCAGATGACTAAAATATGACTAAAACTAAATGGAATTGTATTCAAAAGACTATGACTAAAACTAAATACAAATGTGCTGTCAAAATCAACACTGCGACACTGCGTTAACCTATATTAACTGTAGATATAGTTGTTTTTTACTAGTTTATTTAGCTTATTATTATAGCAGTCTGTATGCATGCAGACACACAGTGTGTGTATGTTGTCACAGTAGATCGTGAGTCGTGAAGGGAGGGGGTGGGGAGGGGGGGTTGCAAGACTTTTTGCGGGGGTCGCCCTCCAACCAGGTTGAGAACCACTGCTGTAGTGTAAAACCAAACAAAAAGACACACATCCTGTCGTCACTGTCTGGCAGAAACCTTGTATCTGGCGTATGCCTATACTTCCTCATCACTACAGTGTCACACGAGTAGAAAAAATAACCAATCTACAAGCTCACAACACTCTGTGATGTGACACCATAGATCTGCTATTCTTTTTATATATTTGAAAGTGTGTTATTGAACTTTTTTATTCGTGGGCAAAACTTTGAATATATATATATATATATATATATATATATATTTTAAACCCAACATTTTTAACAAGATCCTTATGACTAAACAACAAGGTTCTTTTCGTCCCATAAGAAAAGTAAGCGTTTTGGATTCGGTTTCTCCCAGACAGTGACTATAGTGATGACGGGCCTGACTTCACTCATCATGGCACACTGGGGGGGGCGGGGGGGGGTTGTCACCGGAGACTACAGGGTGGTCTGTCTGCGGAGCAGCAGCCCTAATAATAAAGTTTGGACGCTCTTCGTGGGCAGGAGGGGGAGGGGGCGTCCCGCTGACCGTGACCGACTCGTCGGCCGCCACATAAAACGCAGCCGTCGCGTTGTCGCCCCCCCCGCCCCCCCGTGACTCCGCCTGCCTGCCGCCGCCGCTGGCGGGCGTGGTGCTGCTCTTATTGGGGCGGGGCTGGTGGAGCGGGGCGGGCAGGCTGAGGCTGAGGCGTGGCCGGTGGTGGGACAGGTACCTGTCTTTACGGGGGGTGGTGGTGGGGGTGTGAGCCGCCGCGTCCCCCCCGCTGCTGTCCTGGCTGCCGGGGCGTCTGCGGTCCAGGCCGGGGGTCTCGGCGGAGGAGTCAGGGGTCTCCGGGCCGAACATGTCCGACACGTTGAATTCCACCTCTGGATGGAGGGAGAAGGAGAGATGATGGTGATTATGATGATTATGTTTTTATAACGTCCTAAAATCTGCGTGATGTAAAACTGACATTAACTCAGGGGTCTTCAACGTTTTCAGACCAAGGACCCCTTGGCTGAGAGAGAGAGAAGAAGCAGGGACCCCTCCACTACATATTGTATAACATTGTGTTGTAAATTAAACATTTTCATACATTTCTTAGACAGCTTCATAGACTTTGACAGCACTATCATCAGTGTATGATCGATTAATGTGTATTTTCAGACATTTAACCACTTGAATATTTAGTCTTTTTTTCCCTCTACACCAAACCCATTAGCCAAAAATAGCAGATCTACAAGCTCACGACGCCTCGCGCTGCGAGGCGTCGTGAGCTTGTAGATCTGCTATTTTTGGCTAATGTTCGACTCAGAATAGGGATGCTGGGGTTCAAGTGGTTCATGTAAAAAAACATGATCCTATCACACAACGATTTGGCGGCCCCCCTGTAGTAACTCTGGAGACCCCCTGGGGGTCCCGGACCCCCTGTTGAAGACCCCTGCATTAACTCATTGAGCCCGAGGCTCAGCCTGCCATTGACGAGTTGACGAGTGTGTGGTGTTTTCAATGTTTTACACTAGAGGGCGCTGTTCGCCAACCTATGAGTTGATCCCTATGACTTCTGGAGAACAGTAGACCTTGGAAATAATGTGCTCACCGATGTAATGTTAAAGGATTTATAAAAATCAATTTTTCTGCTGCTTTTTGGTGAAAACAAGCTACATTCAACTGCCCACAACTATGGAAGGGATTATCACGGCACCAACACATGTTTTTCTCAGATTCTACGAGACTCTGCTACGTCTTTTAACCCTTTAAAGCATCGGCGGGTGGATCTTTGTGAAGAAAAATATTCTATGATTTTTCAATGGTTAGTAAAAACTCTCGGAATCGCTGGCAAGGGCAGCCATAGATGATGTTTAACTCTGGTTAATTACAATGTAAATAAGTAAAAAAAACGTGTCAAATAAAACGTTCCCTACCTTCGGGGAAGAACCAATCAGCGTGCGTGATGATGGGCTCTATGATGGTCACTGAGTGAATCGAGGTCGCTGCCGCCATCTCTGCCAGAGTCCTACACACACACACGCACACACACACACACACACACACACACACACACACACACACACACACACACACACACACACACACACACACACACACACACACACACACACACACTTAGAACCAATAGCCAACTTACTAACTGAATAATCGAGAAGCCAGTGGTATAAAGTAACTATAACTAAGTACATTTACTCAAGTACTGTACTGTAGGTTCTCTCACCCTTCAGTCTTGGCCCACAGCAGGTTGGGTCCCAGGACGATGGCGATGTTACTGGGGGTCATCTTGTTGATGTCACTGTCCTGAGACAGCTTAGACAGGAACTTCACCAGATACCTGCAACACACATGACACGCATCTTATTAACCACTTACACCCTTTAAGACCGGGAACGCATCTGTGTCATTTTACATTTCTCTGACTATTAGAGGAGAGGAGAGGAGAGGAGAGGAGAGGAGAGGAGAGGAGAGGAGAGGAGACTACCTGAAGTTGGCCTTGTGGTTCTTTGGTAAACCGTCACATACCACCCACAATGCCTGAAGCCTCTTGTCTGGGTCAGACACACTGAAAACACACACACACACACACACACACACACACACACACACACACACACACACACACACACACACACACACACACACACACACACACACACACACTTACTCTTTACGAAAAAACTAACATCAAGGAACACTTTGCCTGAAGTATGCACAGTGCGTGTGTGTGTGCGTGCGCGTGCGCGTGCGCGTGCGTGTGCGTGTGTGTGTGTGTGCGTGTGTGCGTGTGTGCGTGTGCGTGTTCTTACTTGGATGCTTGAATCCACTCATCATACAGACTAAAGGTCATGAGAGGTTCAGGGAGTTCACGGAGGTAGGACTTCAGAGCTCCTAAACCATGAGAGCAGAACAACACCAGACACTGTTAACCAGTCCCTCAGGGCTCTGTACTAGTGCATTTTCTGTTTTCTGTTATTGCGGAAAAAGCCTTCGCAGGAAAAAGCCAATGGACAAACACGCAACGTGGGCCAGTGGTGTAAAATAACTAAGTACATTCACTACTGCTTTACTTAAGTACACTTTTGAGGTATGTTTACTTTACTGGAGTATTTCCAATTAGCAGTACAAGGTCAACTAAAAGGAATTAAAAAACCTAAGAAAGCTATTGGCTTGTTTCCATTGGGGTCCTTTGTACTCAATTCATAGTGACATTAAATGACAGACAGATATACACAACTATGCAGAACATCATATAAACAGTTTAAAAATAAGAAAAACTGAAAAATATGTACAGTAAACATTTCTAGGGGGGGGGGCTTGGTTTTGACTTTTACAGGGGCCAGTTTAGAATTGCAGCCTCCTGAAGGTATTTTTTTAGGGCAGTTTTGAAGGAGAGTAGGGTTCTACACTCCTTCACTCCTTTTGGTAGGCATTCCACATTTTGGTGGCATAGAGAACAAATTCAACCCCTTGTTTGTGCCAAATCTGGGTTGGACGTGATCAGTGGAGCTACCCCTGGTGTTGTTGCTGACTTCATTTACGTTTTTGAAGTATTAAGACAGGTACATGGGTATCTTAATGTTGTGGTGTATCTTGTAAACCAGGCCCATTGCAAGTTGCTGTACTCTGTCCTCAACCCTGAGCCATCCGACCCTAGCAAAGTGAGCAGGGGTTAGATGAGTTGTAGGGTTGAGGACAGAGTACAGCAACCTGCAATGGGCCTGGTCTACAAGATAAGAGTTTTAATACCAGGTGCTCGAAGAGCGCCTGAGTCTACAGACAGACTGGGACATCGTCCGACACCTAAGTGACACCTATTTGTCATTGGCTGTCCTGGCTGTCCTTCACTCCTTTAAGCCAATGGCGACACGAATGGGGAGACAGCCCGCCCCCCGCAGTAACCGTGCTCCGCTCCCCTCATTCACAGACAGTGCAAGTTTTACTGCAGCCTCAGGCAGGAGGGTTAGCCTAAATGCTAGCGTGCTTCATTAGACCTAGTTTGGCTATGAAGTTATTATTTGGCCATGTTCACACTGACTTCAATCTTCGCTATTGTTGGGAAGACCCGTGTGGTGTCAAAAAATGTTGCCACCACAACAAGCAATCCAAAAAACAAGTGATCAGGTCTATGAAAACAATCACACACACACACACACACACACACACACACACACACACACACACACACACACAGCACCTGGTAGAATATGACTTTTGTCATTTCGTTCTTGTTATTATTATTATCATCATTAGACACTGGACCACATGGTGTGTAAAAAACGGGTCGTACCAGCTACAGCATGGGGGTCAGAGTAGAACTCTGACAGGGTGGAGGTGGAACAGTCCAAGGCTGCCTTCAGCTTCTTCAGTTTAGAAGCCCCTGCTGCTATCCTGAAGAGACCCTGTACAAAGAAAACAGTTTAGAAGCCCCTGCTGCTATCCTGAAGAGACCCTGTACAAAGAAACACAGTCACATATCCTGTGTAGAGACATAACATACATGAAACACTTCAGCCATATGTAAACTTTGGCTATTTAGCCAAACTACAAGCTCTCACGATCTTGTAGATCTGCTACTTTCAAAAGCCTTTTACACATTTTAGACGGGGCATTCTGCATAACTAGTACTTTTACTTTTGGCACTTTAAGTAGAATTTGATGCCAATACTTTTGTACTTTTACAAAAGTGTACATTTTGAATTCCTGAACTTTTACTTGTGACAGAGTATTTCTACATTGCAGCATTGATACTTTTAACTTTTAAGTAAACAATGTGAGTACTTTTTCCACCACTGAGTGTCACAGTGAGAGGCTGTCTGCTTTCAGGACTTAATATTAGACGAGCGTGTCTGGTTTTCATGAAATGAAAGAGGAAGTGATGATGAGAGGAAAGCTAGAAGCAGCGTCCACCTGTCTGTCTGCCGAGCAGCACGGAGTCATATGGCTGTTTGTTACAGTGGTGGAAGAAGTACTCAGATATTTCACTTAAGTAAAAGAAGCAATACCACAATCTAAAAATACTCTGTTACAAGTAAAAGGTCTGTGTTCAAGCAGCGTGGTTTCCGATCGCAATTTTTTTTTAAATGGCTGTGTCAAGTTGTCAACTGTGTGCTGTGCTGCACGTGGGGGTATTGGCCTCAGTGTTTTGCCTGGAGGCGGACACCTCTCAATATTTTTATGAAAATTAAGGCAAAAAAAAGATTTTGGCGTAGACGGAAAAAAGTGGCAAAAGTTACGGTTGTAACTCGGTTGTAAGTCCAGTTCTCTGACTACAGGGGTTGAAGTGGTTAAAGGGATAGTTCACCCTTTACTTTTTTTCTATGGATTCATCACCCCATGGAGACTTGAATTAATGGATTTCATTTTTTGTCTCATTCCTAAGACAATAATTTGATGACCAGCGGACCGACAGGCAGCGGTTCCGGTAGGAGACACAAAGGAGACTCTTTGTGTCTCCTACCGGAACCACTGCCGATCATCAAATTATTGTCTTAGGAATGAGACCAAAAAAAAAATATATATATATCCATGAATTCAAGTCTCCATGGGGTGACTAATCCATAAAAAAAGTCATTTGGGGGTGAACTATCCCTTTAAGTCCTGCCGTTATATTTTGACATGTGGAAACCAGACTCTTCACAATGTGTTCTGTGTGCTGAAGACCTTGTGTTGTTGTGTTGTCATGTCAGATTTCCACATGTCCTCCTCACTACAGAATGATAGGATCCATGTTAAATATTGACAAAGTTCCAAACTGATTGTGAACCAGGGACCACCCAGCCTGACTAAAGAATCAACCTGGGGACCACCACGGTTGTTGTGTTGTGTTGTGTTTGTAACACTTGATATGATATTATTGTATTGTATAATATTATATGATATTGCATTATAATCTGCTTATAGGTAACACTGACACTGTATAATTTTAGTTTTAATACTCATAATCCATCCGATCCGATGCATGCTACTTGGCCTCGGTGTTCCGAACAAAAAATAAGTCGAAATTTCAACTGCCCATAGCGGCCGAACGGTAAGGCTGACAGAAATGGCAGTGGGTACGTTGGATGCGACTCAAAGTTACCTTTACTCAGGTATCTAGTTGGTCGTCACCGTCCGACCTTCCTAAAAAAAAAATGCCGAAAATGGCCAAAACTCAAACATTGAAAAGCGGCGAAAGTGTCAGTTTTCAAGATTTTTTGGCCATTATCTCTGTAACGGAAGGTCCAATCTACTCAGTTCAAAGCGTGTTGGATCGTGACTTTAATGACATTTAGCGCATTATAACATTTTTTCGTTTTTGGGGGGTTTTCGGGTCGAAAGTTATGGTAATTATTCGGGCCGGGCCAGTTAGGGCCCAGTTAGGGCCGGGCCTTAATTTTCAGGCCCGCTGAGAGCTCTTCTCCATACCTCCTCCTTCATGCCGCTCTCCAGGAGCATCATGACGCAGGCCTCGAGGGGCAGGGCGATGTCTCTGCCACTCCTCTTCAGGTGCTCCTCCAGGGACGTGCCGTACGCCGGCTTCTCCATCCACGTGTCTGACAGGAAAAACCACAAAGCAACGGAACGATTAGATGTGGATGAAAGACACACATTCTACAAAACATCAACTCCCATCAACTTCCGTTTTGCCTGTAAAGCCTAGCTAGTAGTGATGTCCGGGTCGGGTTTTTTCATGACCCGCCCCGCCACGGAACCCAATCCGCCTCAACTCGCCCCGCGAACCCATATATACATCTATGCCTCAACCCGCCCGCAACCTGCGGTAAAAAAAAGAAATCGGTAAATTCATGAAGGAAAATAATCTTCAAGTATACACCCCAAGTGTATTCAAACTGTTTTATTGTTATTATTATTATTATTATTATTAGGAATAAAGACAAAACAAGAGCATGTGATTTTTATTTATTTTTTTGCGTGTGAGAGGCTGACCCGCGCACCCGCAGCCCGCATAATTGCCTCTGAAATCCTGACTCGACCCACCCGCGCCGCGGGTTGACCTGCGGGTCCTGCGGGTTATGGGTCGGCCCGCTCATCACTACTAGATAGGCACCGAGTGCCGTGCTATGATTTTTTTTTTTTAAATCTTGAACTTTCAAACATTTGAATATATATATATTTTTTTAAAGGGAACATTTGTAAATTCTCAATTCTTTGCTTCTGGGGGGGGGGGGGGGGGGGGGGGGGGGAGTACCTGGAAAAACATATTTTGAGATGGGGTCCTCGGCCAAATACATATCATTTTGGGGGTCCTTGACATGAAAAAATTTTGAATATCCAAATAAATCTAAAAATGACACAGGTTCTGCTTTTGATATCCACCCTCTGGACATTATTACTTTTATATTGCTGGTGGGGGGGATGTGTTTTTATTTAATCCCTGCTTCTGGTCAGGACATGAATGAAATACGTTCATTTCCTTTTCACAAACTAAACCCCCGGCTTTAGAGTTTTCACTTTTAGGAGGCCAGTAAAAACAAGAGCAGCACAGGACGAGGACTGCCAGTGATGTAAAGTAACTAAGTACTTTTACTCAAGTACTGTACTTAAGTACAATTATGAGTTTTTTTTTACTTTACTGGAGTATTTCCAGTTTTCAGCACTTTTACTTCTATCTCAGAGGCAAATATATTGTACTTTTACTCCACTACAATTATTTGAAAATGTTAGTTACTTAGTTAGATTTTGATTATTATTACAAAACATACATTAACCACTTCAGTCCTATATACATTTCGGCCATTTGAGTGAGCTTGTAGATCTGCTATTTTCAAAGGATTTTTATACATTTGAAAACTTGTGAAACGGGACATTCTGCATAATGAGTACTTTCTACTTTTGGTACTTTAAGTGCATTTTGATACCAATACTTTTGTACTTTTACTCGAGTACATTTTGAATTCCGGACTTTTGCTGAGTATTTCTACAATGCAGAATTGATTACTTTTACTTAAGTAAAAACATGTGATGCAGTCTGGCAGTCCCGCCTGAAGACAAGCTGTTACACAGATCAGTACAGACGGTCTGGCATGATGCAAGCGGGCGGCACTTACAAATCCATTTTGATTCAGAGAAAAGGACTGCATGGCGATAAATCTGTCAGAGATGGAAAAGTCTGTCTGTCTGTCTGTCTGTCTGTCTGTCTGTCTGTCTGTCTGTCGGTCATAGCGTCCCTCCAGAAAGGCTATTATCAGACTTTCCCCGTCGCTGATATATCCCCCCCGGTGATGATGGCCATAAGTTACACTAGATTAAACTCCCCCTCACTTTCCCCAGCCTCCACAGCTCCCAGCAGGCCTGTGTGTGTGTGTGTGTGTGAGGAGAAGCGGCGCGCGGGCGCCGGCGCTAACCTCTTGACTGTCTGCAGTCTCATGAATATTAACTTATGCAGATATGACACACTCCCACCAGCGACCTATCGCCGCGCTGCAGGAGCCCCTGTGTGTGTCGTTTTCATTAACGACATTAACGTTTTCATTAACGTCCGTCCGTCCGTCCGTCCGTCCGTCCGTCCGTCCGTCCGTCCGTCCGTCCGTCCGTCCGTCCGTACCAGTGTTGATTTCGTCGACTAAAACTATGACGAAAAATGTTCGTCGACTACCTTTTTTCACTGACCAAAACTAAATAGAAAATAAGCTATGATGACTAAAACTAAGACTAAATATATTGACAATTTCGTCAACAAATAAAACTAGACTAAAATGTTAGTGAGGGACTAGTGGAGAAGAGATCCAGTAGAACTAAAAGACAAGTCATTTTATGTTTGGTTGCGCTCGGGTGTCGCGCTCTGAAAATAGCCGATCTACAAGCTCACAACGCTGCGACGCGTTGTGAGCTTGTAGATCTGCTATTTTCAGCGTGCAACCAAGTGTAAAATCAGCCATTACGACGCCATCAAGGCACCGCCAACATACATTTTAGTCGACTAAATCAACAGTAGTTTTAGTCGAATAAAATCTTATGATATTTAGTCGACTAAAACTATACAAACACAAAAACATTTCAGATGACTAAAATATGACTAAAACAAAATCAAAATGTGCTGTTAAAATCAACACTGGTTCTATGGGAGCTTTGTCTGTCTGTCTGTCTGTCTGTCTGTCTGTCTGGACGCTTACCTTGTTGTAACTGGATGTTGGGGATCGCTGTCTCTAAGGCCGCCAAGGACTTCCTGTGGTAATCCGCCTGAGACTCTAACAACTGACACGCACACGCACGCACGCACGCACGCACACACACACACACACACACACACACACACACACACACACACACACACACACACACACACACACACACACACACACACACACACACACACACACACACACACACACACACAATCTCAACATGGGCATTGCAAAATAAAGAGAAGACATCTGTGTATCGTAAACAAGACATAGCCTATCAGGAAATAGTGCTAAAATCACTGAATAGACTAGATTTCAGTTTAAAAAAATCATTAAAGTCCAATAAAATCTTCCATATATGAACCCTAGCATCTCTATGGTCAGAAAATAGAAAACAGAAAACAGAAAAGGGCAGATCTACAAGCTCGTAGAGTGACCCGCTGCGAGCTTGTAGATCTGCTATTTCTTTTGAGAGATCGTGAAAATGTGTGCAAATCTTTGAATATATATATATTTTTATGCGATTTTTTTTAAAACTCAAATTTGAGAGGTATAGACCATTGGCTCTCAAAGTGGGGTACCCTAGGGGTACTTGAGGGGGTTCCAGGGGGTCCCCAGCTAAATGATGGACAGGAACCAAATGGACCCTTATGGGTCTGTAACTCAGAGAGTGTACAAATGGAACCAAATGGACCCGTTAGGGTCCATTTGGTTCCATTTGTACACTCTCAGAGTTAAATTAACATTGATTTTACAATATAAATTGGGGTCCCAGAGGTATAAATGCCATTAAATGGGGGTCCGTAGCCTAATGCATGTTATACTGGGGGTCCTTGAAATTAAAATGGTTGAGAATCACTGCTAGAGAGCCATAAAAACCTTCTCTTATGGGGGTCCCTGGCTTATCTTTTCAAATGGGGGTCCGCGGGCTAATAAGTGTGAATTTGGGGGTCCTTGCCATAAAAAATTTGAGAACCACTGGTATAGACTAAGTATAGACCCTGAGGGACCCCCCCCCCCCCCCCCGATCAACTGAAGTACAGCAGATTGAAGTAGTTAATGTTACAGTTGTACTGAACTCACCGTGAGATAGTAGCGTGCGTAGTCGCTGTCTTTAGAAGCAAAGTTGTACATGTCAGCAGAAAGCTGGTCCTGTTGGGAAGAAGAGAATATATAACATCCATCCGTACGCATCAGCAGTGTAGTTACTTTGTAAAGTATACATTAACCACTTCAGACCTATGCTTTGGCAATTTGAAAATAGCCGATCTACAAGCTCGTGACGCGTTGTGAGCTTATGTAGATCTGCTATTTTCAAAGGATTTTACACATTTGGAAACTTGTGAAATGGGACATCGTGCATAATGAGTACTTTTACTTTTAGTACTTAAGTATATTTTGATGCCAATACGTTTGTACTTTTACCCAAGTACATTTTTAATTCCGAACTTTTACTTGTAACAGAGTATTTCTCTCTTGATACTTTTACTTAAAGGACAACTTTGTTTTTTTACAACCAAGGTTTATATGTTAGCTTGTAATTAAAGTAAATAAAAGATGAGTGTTCTTTTTTTTTTCATTTACTGCTTTCTATAGTTTTAGCAATTTTCGCGATATTTTTTACAGTGGGCAGGGGCATTCTGTCCGGTGGCTAAATATGCCTTTTTTACACAATAAAAAAGGTCCTGTGGTCTTTGATGGCCAGATGTGAGTAATTGGGGGCTAGAAGAGCTACTGTAAATAATAAAAAAGAAAACGCTGGGTTATTGTGTAAAAAAAGGCATATTTAGCCACCGGACAGAATGCCCCCGCCCACTGTAAAAAAGATCGCGAAAATTGCTAAAACTATAGAAAGCAGTAAATTATGTTTTTTTTAACACTCCTCTTTTATTTACTTTAATAACAATCTAAAACATAAACCTTGGTTGTAAAAAAACAAAGTTGTCCTTTAAGTAAAACATTCGAGTACTTTTTCCACCACTGCGCATCAAGTGATGTGGGTGCTAACCTAAAACCCCCTGTGTGTTTTTTCATAACAGGCATTGATGGAGTCCAGATGACAAGGCAATGGAACTTTAATTACACGCTCCTAATAAGCGGTACAGAACCACAGGTCCTGTTACAATGACTGCCCTGTTCATCACATACAGGAGAGGAGAAGAGAAGAGAAGAGAAGAGAAGAGAAGAGAAGAGAAGAGAAGAGAAGAGAAGAGAAGAGAAGAGAAGAGAGGGCCCCTTGGCCCCTGGAATGTACAGCGTTTTGGATTTAAACTTGGCTCTACTGCACACATGGGCAACATACGGCCCGGGGGCCGGACCCGGCCCTTTGACCATCTTAATCCGGCCCGCCAAGTCCTCAAAGAAAAACAAAATGTCCCCCCCAAAAAATATATATTTACATTCTAAAAGGCTGCCATATGTTAATGGCTTTGAGAAAAAAATATTTAACTCGACTCCAATTAATAGTAATTCATATTTACTATTTGAGTACTATACCTACTTGCATTCCTCCATCCGTATGTACTCAAATGTTTTATGTTTATAATGTAGCAATGAAACAGTCAACCTTGAGTCCATATTTATAACATAATGCAATGTGTTTGATCAGTGACCTATGGAGTGGTGCATATCAGACAAGATAAGATACTGTCTAAATGTATAGGCTCATTTAAAAGTTGATACGGCATTGACGTGGATTGTTTTATGCAAGTAATCTTTTTATTATAAGGCCAGAGTACACCAGAGTGACCTATTTGCCCTTTTGGGACACTAATAAAGACCTTGACCTTGAGAGTGATACAGTACAGTACAGCTGTAAAAAAAAAAAAAGAAAAGAAAATTATTGTTGTGAAGACAAGTACCTTATTGTAGTAAGGTACTGACTATCAAATTCATGTAGTTTTAACATAATTCAGCACCATGTGTTTCACGTTTCAATTCAATTGTACAATGTGTGGCCTTTCACTCACTTTATCGAAGTCAGTATGGCCCCCTGGAAATAAATCTTGCCCGCCCCTGCTCTACTGTAAACGGGGAGGGAGGGGGCCCCTCCAAGGTCACGACGAAAAGCTAAATAGGTCTCGTCTTGTCTCGCGCCAAGTGAATTATGGAAATTCAAACAGTTAAACGAAGCAAGGAAGACAAGAGCTTAACCCATTGAGACCTGAAGCCGATTCTACATGTCTCCTAAATCCCAACAGTTTTCTGAAAAACGTATGTTTCTATATCAGTGGTGCTCAATCTTTTTCATGTCAAGGACCCCCAAAATGATATGTTTTTTTGGCCGCCGACCCCCATCAAAATATCTTGTTCCAGGGACCCCCAGAAGCAAAGATTTGAGTTTAAAAATGTTTGCTTTAAATATATATATATTCAAATATTTGCACACATTTTCACGAATTTTCAAAAATAGCAGATCTACAAGCTCGTAGCTCGGCACTCGGTGCCGCGCTACGAGCTTGTATATCTGCAATTTTTTGAATAGCCCAAAGTGTAAAATGATGCTTTTTAGCTCAAATCTAAAAATGACACAGTTCCAGGTCTTAATGGGTTAACCACATGAACTTTCAAACTTCTTTTTGGCTCAGGACACCCCCGTAAAGAACTTTTTACATCCACGGCACTCCTGAATGACATTGTTGTTACTTTACAGCACCTTATAGGCTATTCATGTCACATTACAGTACATAAATATGAAGATAGTTTACACCTCATTTGGCCAAATGGATACATGGAGACAAACCCTGTTCTAGAGGTATAGAGATGCATTAAGGCCATTCAGACCGGGAACGCATCTGTGTCACTTTAAGATTTCTTTAGCTATTCAAAAATAGCAGATCTACAAGCTCATAGCGTGGCACCGACCGAGTGCCACGCTATGAGCTTGTACATCTGCAATTTTTTGGAGGGGAAAAAAATCTTGTAAATGTGTGCAAATCTTTGAATACACATTCTTAACTCAATCCTGGGGGGGTCCCTGGAACAAAAACATTTGGTAGCTTGTAGCACGGCATGAGCTTCTGCGAAAATCTGCGAATTTTGAATAGCCCAAAGTATTCATTTCATTTCATTCTATTTATTTCAATTATGGTTTACATGATTTTACATATTCCATAAATGAAAAGGAGCAGGAAGAAGATACATCTTATTTATACCAGCCCCTTTCTACCATTAAAATCATCAAATAATATCCTATCCTACCAACCAACCAAAATAAAAAAGGAGAAAACTAAACAGAAACAACGAAATGAGAAAAACAAAGAACAAAAGTATGAGAAAATTACTATTTACTAAAATTATCATTATTTTTTAAGTATTAAAAAAATGTATAGCAAAAAAAAATCTGTTCCCGGACTGAATGGGTCAAAGCGGAGGCTGAAACATAATGATTGTGTGTTTGTTTACCTTGCATATTTCTACTCTATTGTGAGCCTCCTCCATCTCGTCTTTGAGGGAGTCCAGTTTAGCTGCCATGGCCTGGTTGCTGGACTTCGTAGCCTGGTACCACCTGCACAGACAATTAAATATTTTCTTGAATGAAATATTTTCTTTTCTGGCCAAAAACTGTATTTTAGACGTGTGGTGGGGGGCTCAGAGTGTTCCCACTAAGTAGAGCAGTGGTTCTCAAACTTTTTCATGTCAAGGACCCCCAAATTGACACTTATTAGCCCGCGGACCCCCATTTGAAAAGATATGCCAGGGACCCCCATAAAGAAGATTTTTTTTTAGCAGTGATTCTCAACCATTTTGATTTCAAGGACCCCCAGTTTAACATGTATTTAGGCTACGGACCCCCATTTAATGGCATTTCTACCTCTGGGACCCCAATTTATATTGTAAAATCAATGTTAATTTAACTCTGAGAGTGTACAAATGGAACCAAATGGACCCGTTAGGGTCCATTTGAGAGTTACAGACCCATAAGGGTCCATTTGGTTCCTATCCATCATTTAGCTGGGGACCCCCTCAAGGACCCCTGGGGGTCCCCGGACCCCACTTTGAGAACCAATGAAGTAGAGTATAGGCTTTCAACTCCATAAACCCGTCATTGTTTTGCTAAGTAGCAAAAGTGTATGTTTTATTTTTACTACAGACGAGAGGCTATGCAGCCTGTGGTGCTTGCGCAAAGGCTCGAAAGTTCCATAACGTTAAGGAGAACTCCTTCTAACGCTATGGACCAGAGCTAACAGAGGGGTGTGAGTCAGAGGACAGTATACCTGGACCTAGCTGAGTCGTAGTCCAGGACCAGCTTGGACAGCTGCTTCCTCTGTTTCAGTATGTTGGGAATGTCCACCTGGAACAACCCAACAAAAAGGGTTAAGAATGCGTCATGCAACATAGCAACCACTCTGTGTTGGAACAAACCCTTCTCTCCTGCTCTTTAGTAAAAAACAATTCAACCCATTCAATCCGGGAACGCATCTGTGTGTCATTTTAAGATTTTTTTTGGCTATTCAAAAATAGCAGATCTACAATCTCATAGCGTGGCACCGAGTGCCGCGCTATGAGCCAAAGACTTGTTGGTACCAATAGGAGAGATAAAAGGAAAACGTTGATCAGAATAACAATTCTTCATTCTCTAATTGTGTTAGACTTCTTGTACATTAAGTAATGCAGATGTTTAACAATAATGTAACTCTTGAGAGCGTGAAATGAAACCAAATGGACCCGTAAGGGTCCATTTGGTTTCATTTTACGCTCTCAAGAGTTAGAGATTTGGTTAGATTTGGTCCAATTGGTTACCAACTCTCCATCATTTAGCTGGGAACCACCTGGAACCCCCTCAAGGCCCACTGGTGGTCCCCGGACCACTGGTTGAGAACCACTTGGTTTAGTAGTGTAGTTGTGTTGTTTTTTACCTCAGCCAGTTGGTAGAGAGGTTGTGTAGTTGTGTATTGTGTGTAGTTGTTTACCTCAGCCTGTTGGTACAGAGGTTGTGTAGTTGTGTAGTTGTGTATTGTGTGTAGTTGTGTACCTCAGCCAGTTGGTACAGAGGGTCCAGGATGTCTCTCTCTATCTGTAGTTCATGTTCCATCAGCTCAGAGGCCAGGGTGGTCTCTGCCTGTCCACACACCTCCATCATCTTACTGCTCTCACACACACACACACACACACACACACACACACACACGCACACACACACACATACGCACACACACGCACACACACACACGCACGCACGCACGCACGCACGCACGCACGCACGCACGCACGCACGCACGCACGCACGCGCGCGCGCACGCAGAAAAGAGTGGAGAGAGTGTGAGGGTGAAGTTTTCATCAACACATTCATGATGACCATGCTCAGACCAGTCCTACTGGACTAGGCGTCCGTCCATCCTTGTGGTGAACAATAGTCTCCATACTCACCCAATCAGGCTCTCGTCCCCCAGCTGGGCGCCCCCGTCCTGCATGGTCTGGCACAGTGCCATCAGGGGCAGCTTCTTCTGCGGTGGGCCCCCGAAAAAAGAAATAATGCACCATGATGAGCATGCTGGGAAATGTGTGCAGCGCTATGAGCTTTTTATCTGCTATTTTTGAATAGCCAAAGTATAAGATAACGGTTAAAGTGGTTAACTTTTAAAATGACAGATTCTTTCCCGGTCTTAAAGGACGACTTCACCGCTTTTCAACCTATCTTCATATAATTGGTCCTCACTAATACTCATGATAAAATGGTACCATTTTTTTCTACTAGGTCTGTGTCTCATAGGAGGGCTGTGGACAGTCCAGAAACCTGTCTACCAGTGACAATCATCGTTAGGCATGATTTTCACATTTTTTATTTAGATTTTTATTAACACGAGAACAATGGCTTCTTTTATTGCATTGCAACTTTCCAGGAATAGAAAGCCTGCAGTTTCTATTAGCTTGGATTCCCCATCGATGATGTCACTGGTAGACGGGACTCTGAACTGTCCACAGCCCTCCTCTGAGACACAGACCGAGTAGAAAAAAATTGTACCATTTTATTATGAGTATTAGTGAGGACCTATTATATGAAGATAGGTTGAAAAGCGGTGAAGTCGTCCTTTAAAGGGGTTAATCGTGTGTCAGTTGCTGAGACATGCTGAAGCACATGATGTTGATGAGACAACGTGGGCAACGACGTCTGTCCTTGTCAGCGTCACGTCTGTGTGCGTTTTGTGTGGCGTTGGTTTTTTGTGTTCCCGTGCTGTAGTGTGCCTTGTTTCAGGGATAGACAGACAGTGTGCGGAGTGATAGTGACTATAGGGTGGGCCGGGCCTGCATGCACACAGCGGAGATGTTTGGCACACGTCCAGGGTTGAATATCTTTCTCCTGAGTCACTGTGTGTGTGTTATGTAAGGAGAGAGAGATACTATGTGCTGATATAAGAATAAGAGGTATTTGTACTTTACTTGAGTATTTCCAATTTCCAATACTTTTACTTCTACTCCACTACATCTCAGAGGCAAATATTGTACTTTTACTCCACTACAATTATTTGAAAACTTTCGTTACTAGTTACTTTTCAGATATAAATTATCCTACTATAATTCTAGTGACCTCTGTCTGTAGTGGTAGGTGAGTGAGTGAAGCTACCCGGTTCTCCTCAGTGGCTGGACCAATTGCTCTGATTTTGCACACAGCCATTGACCATTACCATCTGAACTTAACTGTGAAGCCCGTTTTTCAATTTCATCAAATCTCAGCTTCTTATTAGCGTTTATGTGTCAAACAATGTCGCCTCCCGGGTTGCCAGATCATGTGCGCATATCCCCCCACGGATGCGTCGACCGGGTATGGTCTAGTTATATTATAAAACATACATTAACCACTTTAGCCCTATTTTATACCTAGGCTATTTGAAAATAGCCGATCTACAAGCTCACAACGTGTCGCGATGTGACACGTTGTGAGCTTGTAGATCTGCTATTTGAAAATATTTAGTACTTTTACTTTTGGTACTTTAAGTACCTTTTGATGCCAATACTTTTGTACTTTTACTCAAGTAAATTTTGAATTCTGGACTTTAACTTGTAACAGAGTACTTTTATATTTCAGTATTGGTACTTTTAAGTAAATCATTTGAGTACTTTTTCCACCACTGAGACACAGCAGCTCAGCAGGAAACACACAGCTTAAAAACAACCATGACTTATCTGTCCTTATCGCTTCATTTCTCCAGGGGCAAAACGTTCTCAAATAAGCCAATCTCCACAGCGTTCTAACACACGCTGTGGAGCGGGTACGGAGGAGGACCTTGGGGGGGGGGGGGGGGGGGGGATCAGCTTGAATAACTTGGTTTGAAGATCCTAAAACTTCAAACCCAATCCTAACTTTAAAGGACCACAATGTAAACGCTTTGTGAGATGTTTCACGATTGTCAACCCTTTGGGCAGGGCCCTGATCCAGAAAAAGGCTGAGAACCACCGGTTTAGACTTTCTGTTAAGCTTAAGCAGCAGGGACGTGCACAGATTCTAGGTGGTGCTAGAGCACCTGCCCTTTGCCCTCTTGACCAGAAGTGCCCTTTTGAAAAAAGGGCACTTTTTCAGTTTACAGCAGGGGTCTTCAACAGGGGGTCCGGGACCCCTAGGGGGTCCTCAGAGTTACTACAGGGGGTCCACCAAATCTTTATGTGATATGATTTTTCTTTTTACCATAACCACTCGAAACCTAGCATCCCTTTTCTGAGGAGAACTTTAGCCAAAAATAGCAGATCTACAAGCTCACAACGCCTCGCGCTGCGAGGCGTTGTGAGCTTGTAGATCTGCTATTTTTGGCAAAGAGGTATTTTTGTGAGCTTGTAGATCTGCTATTTTTGGCAAAGAGGTATTTTTGTGAGCTTGTAGATCTGCTATTTTTGGCAAAGAGGTATAGGTGTAGAGGGAAAAAAGAGCAGACCAAGTAAACAAAAAAAAGTATAATTTACTTGAGCACCTGCCCCTCAAAATGTCTGTGCACGCCACTGTTAAGCAGCAGCGTCTTGATGAACAGAGGAGCAGTGTTGATTTTGACAGCAAATTTTGATTCAGTTTTAGTCACAGTCTTTTGATTTTTCAGAGCGCAACACCCGAGCACCACCAAACATAAAATGACTTCTACTGGATCTCTTCTCCACTAGATCCCTCACTAACATTTTAGTCTAGTTTTTATTTGTTGCCGAAATTGTCAATATATTTAGTCTTGGTTTGAGTCATTATAGCTTAGTTTTTATTTAGTTTTCGTCAGTGAAAAAAGGTAGTCGACCAACATTTTTCGTCAATAGTTTTAGTCGACAAAACTGTGCAGAGGAGTGGAAGGAAGGAATAGGAGGAATGAAGGAGGGAGGTCCTTACGTGTCTCTTCTCCGAGTCGGTCCCCACTTGACCCTGCAGGCAGGACACCAGCCTCTTGTGTGCGTTGTGAGACACCAGGCGCACCAGCTCCATCCGCCTCTCGATCTGCAAAACACACACCACAAGACAATCCTCAGTGAATGACAACAGCCCCACTGTAGAAATAAGTAGTATAAGATTATATACTCAGACAGTACTGGCAAAGATTTGTAAAAAAGAAGGGGGGAAAAAGTGCAACGAGCTGTCGAACACTTTCACATTTTGGTCAGAATTTGGTCAGAATTTATTGAGAGGAGGATAGCCCCTTTAGTCAGGGCTGTTAGCAAAAAAATGTGGACACGGCTGACAAAAGCGCCAATCTTTTTCTACATGCTCTCCATCACCATAAGTGTCTTTTTGGACGGGGAGCCACGTCATCAAGATGGCAGAAGGCGGCCATCTTGGATTTCAAAGATGGCCACCATGTAATATCTATGAGTGCCAATATCTCGGCTTCCAAGCCACTTAGAAGTTCAATCTTGGTGTCAAAATATTTATCTTTGGGGTCGAGGAATTTGATAAAGCTATTGAGAATATCAGCAAGTGACTATTTATGCCAATATTTGAACAATTGGTTCATTCTGGCAATTAGTCAGGTCGCTTAGGTCCAGATGTGGACACAGCGAAGAAAAGCACCAGATTCTTTCCACATGCTCCCCATCACCATAACTTTAAATATTTGGTAGGAGCCACATCATCAAGATGGCCGGAATGCGGCCATCTTGGATTTCAAAGATGGCCACCATGTAATAGCTATAAGTGCCAATATCTCGGCTTCCAAGCCACTTAGAAGGTTCATCTTGTTGTCAAGGAATGCATTTAAGCTATTGAGAATACCGTGTGACCTGTCCGCCCCCAGCAGGCTCTCCTTTCCCCGGGGTGAGCTGGTAGAGCGAGGGGCCTGCCTCACTGAACATAAACAGTTTTAACTATATCCTTTTATTTCCGACCATATCTATGCAATGTTCTTGCCAAATCACCATTAATATTACATATACAGCCTTTATTTAAAAAAATAGATTTTTCTTTCGGAAACCGCATCTCCGTGCCTGCTGCGAGCAGCGGGCTGACTTTTTTGGGGCTGAACGAGCTAGTCCACGCCTACTCAGGTCCTGCTGTGCTCTGATTGGCTAGAATTGCGCTTCAAAACGCCTACTGTTTCTAGGCTTCAAAAACAAAAGCTTCAAAGCTCGGGTCTGGGGAGAAAAAAAGCACGCCTTAACATTAATCATCAATCAGCATCACTCACTGAAACTCTTGTCACACTGTTTACAGTGGAAAGGTTTTTCTCCGGTGTGGACACGCTGGTGTTTCTTCAGGTGACCTATCTGATTGAAACTCTTGTTACACTGTTTACAGTGGAAAGGTTTTTCTCCAGTGTGAACACGCTGGTGTTTCTTAAGACTATCTAAGACACTGAAACTCTTGTCACACTGTTTACAGTGGAAAGGCTTTTCTCCCGTGTGGATACGCTGGTGTCTGTTCAGACTACCTGACTTACTGAAACTCTTGTCACATAGTTTACAGTGGAAAGGTTTTTCTCCGGTGTGGACACGCTGGTGTCTGTTCAGACTACCTGACTCACTGAAACTCTTGTCACATAGTTTACAGTGGAAAGGCTTTTCTCCGGTGTGGACACGCTGGTGTGTCTTCAGGTGACTTATCTGATTGAAACTCTTGTCACACTGTTTACAGTGGAAAGGTTTCTCTCCAGTGTGGACATGCTGGTGTCTGTTCAGACTACCTGACTTACTGAAACTCTTGTCACATAGTTTACAGTGGAAAGGCTTTTCTCCAGTGTGAATACGCTGGTGGTTCCTCAGACTACCTAAGAAACTGAAACTCTTGTCACATAGTTTACAGTGGAAAGGCTTTTCTCCCGTGTGGATACGCTGGTGTGTCTTCAGATTACCTAAGACACTGAAACTCTTGTCACATAGTTTACAGTGGAAAGGTTTTTCTCCGGTGTGGACACGCTGGTGTATGTTCAGACTACCTGACTCACTGAAACTCTTGTCACATAGTTTACAGTGGAAAGGTTCTTCTCCGGTGTGGACACGCTGGTGTTTCTTAAGACCATCTAAGACACTGAAACTCTTGTCACATAGTTTACAGTGGAAAGGTTTTTCTCCGGTGTGGACACGCTGGTGTCTGTTCAGACTACCTGACTCACTGAAACTTTTGTGACACTGTTTACAGATGTGAGTTTTCTTTCCTTTGTAAATCGTCTGATTTTTCTTTACATCTCCTGGTTGAGTTAAAACCTCGGTAAACCGTTGATGACTTTGAGATTTTGGTGGGTCTGTGTCTCCTTGTTTCCGGCTGGTTACAGAGCTGACTATTTGCTGACGGGCCTCTGAGCAGATATGTCCATGCCTCAGCGTTTGGCGGTTGAGGTCGTCGTGGCTCGGATGAGACGTGAAGGTACACTCAGAAGAGGAGAGCTTAGTCTGGGAGGATTGGGACCACACTCCTCCCAGGAGTGGCGGTTCATGGTCAGCGCTGCTGCTGTACATGGACTGTGATGGGAACAGAGTTGTAGGTTCTGTTGAGGCTGGAAAATGTGCCCTCTCTATCTCCCTGTATTTTTTGTCTACCAAAGTTCTGTATACCTTTCTCTCACAACACGTGTGGACACAGCATCTTCTGGTCTAGAAGTGGAAGTCTAAAGTAACTTCACACCTCATATATCTGAGCAGAGCTTTGGTCTGACCTCACTCACAACATAATCGGTTGCCATGCATGCCTAGCAACACCGATGTGTGCAGGATGCCGCCCCCTCCATAATTGGGCAAGAGTGATGTCATCAATATGACATCATCACCATGACGGCAGAGATCCACATCGAAGCATGTGTTTCTCATTTTGTGTGTTTATCATTTACTAATTAGTCAAGTAAATGACAGTTTAAGTTAAGTTTGCGGTACAACACGATGTGGTTTAAAACGTCTCGCGAAGCTCAGCAACGGGTGATTATGACGCACCGCTCGTATCAGATATATTGCCAGAATGAACCAAATGTCCAAATCATGGCGGAAATAGTCACTTGTTGATATTCCCATGGTGGCCATCTTTGAAATCCAAGATGGCCGCCTTCTGCCATCTTGATGACGTGGCTCCCCGTCCAAAATGAAACTTATGGTGATGGAGAGCATATAGAAAAAATGTGGCGCTTTTGTCAGCCGTGTCCACATTTTCCTAAAATCTGGTCCTAAGCAACCTGACTACTTGAGATGCAGCATCTCATTTTAGAGGGGGTCCGATGCACATAAAACATGCACGTAAAACATTACAGTACAAATACACAATACACAATACACACATGTAGAGACACAGTGAGCTTGCTCACCCTCTCCCACCCACACCCCTCAACTCATTTTAAACAAAGAAGTGGAGAATACAGTACTATGACCTGTATCAAAGACGGAAATAAACGTAAGTACAAGGAGTGTTAAAAGCATGAACAGGTAGTTTCGAGATGTGAATACACGGAAGTCCTGAAGCGGCCAAGAGAGGTAACTGATCTGAGAGAAAGAGGAAGATTATTCCAGCCACATGAGTGCGTTTTGTGTTTGCATGTTACAACCTCACGTATGGTCTCTCAAACAGAACTTATTTCCACAGGGTTTTTTAATCCCTTCAGTTGAGGGAATGTAAAGGAATAAGTTCACCCAAAAAAAAATCTTAATTTATTTTTTTCTATCAATTACACACCCCATGAAGCATTGAATTCATGGAGATGTTTTTTTTTATGCATTTCTAAGCCAATAATTTGATGACCGGGTGTATTTCCGGTAGGAGACTCAAAGAGACTCCTTTGAGTCTCCTACCGGATACATTAGCATCTTTCCGCCGGCCCCTCCTTTTTTCCCTCTATACCAATTCTCTTAGCAGATCTACAAGCATAGCATGGGTGCTGCAAATTTGCGTCTTTTTTTTTTTTTTTTTTTTGTTACTTTAATTCGGTTCATTCGGTTCCAGAACACATATTACACTAAATCCCCCCAAATAACAACCAACATTAGGTAGATTAATGCAAAAATGTTTTTAATCATTTTATTTATTTATTTATTATTTTTATTTTTTTCATAAATTATTTTCAAGGGGTGCTGCAGCCCCCCTCCCAGCACCCCTACTACTTCCCGCGGTAATGTCTTCAAGAGCGTGTAGATCTGCTATTTTCACCAAATGTTCCACCAATTGTTTTTGCTGAATGTTCCCCTATATTACGACACGCCCAGAATCCTCATCATGACACTATACTGTACAGTATGTGGTTGATTTATCGCTGAGCAGGCATTTTGTTCGTTTTCTCACCCACCCACACACACACTCACAGTTTCCTGTCAGACGAACAAACACGAGCCATATATCACACAAACATGGCTGTACCCAAACCACCGCCTGTCCGTCCATCTTACAATTTTTCCGTTCCAAAAAATGTCAGGCATTTAGTACAGGGGTCTTCAACAGGGGGTCCGGGACCCCTAGGGGGTCCTCAGAGCTACAATAGGGGGTCCGCCAAATCTTTGTGTGATAGGATTTCGTTTTTTTTACATTAACTTGAACCCTAGAATTCATTTTCTAAGGGGAACATAGCCAAAAATAGCCGATCTACAAGCTCTCAACGCCTCGCACTGCGAGGCGTTGAGAGCTTGTAGATCGGCTATTTTTGGCAAAGAGGCTATAGGTGTAGAAGTA
The DNA here is from genome assembly GCF_963454915.1 of Gymnoscopelus microlampas. Classification (NCBI taxonomy): domain Eukaryota; kingdom Metazoa; phylum Chordata; class Actinopteri; order Myctophiformes; family Myctophidae; genus Gymnoscopelus; species Gymnoscopelus microlampas. Next base: position 49,029,424 of record NC_139948.1, read on the forward strand.
AAAAAAAATAAAAATCTGAAACACAATGTTATACAATATAGAGGGGGTCCCTGCTTCATCTCTCTCTCAGCTAGGGGGTCCTTGGCCTGAAAAGGTTGAAGACCCCTGATTCAGTAGATGCTCTTTATCCAGAGCACCTTCATTGGACACCCTCTCAACCATAGACATATAAAGGTAGACGCCTCCTCTGGCTCTGAAGCGTGTGTATCTCGGACGCACTTCCGCTTCCTCTATGCTTGTGGGGGCCAGCTGGAAACTTCCGTGTGCGTCACAGAAGGGGGCGTTCGGTAGGCCAATCAGAGGAAGGTGGGGGCGGGACAACTAGATTCTGACAAGTCCTGGAAAAGACGCGCTGTGATTGGCCAGTAGTCAACTCGCTGTGATTGGCCAGTGCCCGTCCCCCCCGGAAATATGGTGGCCACCATACCAAGCACGTCGCTCCAATGAACTGTAGAGGCCAATGAGGTATCTAGGTTTCTATATCTATGCTCTCAACGCCTCGCAGCGCGAGGCGTTGAGAGCTTGTAGATCTGCTATTTTTGGCAAAGAGGCTATAGGTGTATAGAGGGAAAAAATAGCAGACTAAGTAAAACATTTTTTTTAACTGAAACACAATTTTATACAATATAGAGGAGGGGGTCCCTGCTTCATCTCTCTCTCTCAGCTAGGGGGTCCTTGGCCTGAAAACGTTGACGACCCCTGTGTTAATGCATTGAGTTGGAATACTTTTTTCTTAACTCAGCTTCTTGTGTAACTTTTTCACAGTAAAAAGATTCAGGATTCAAGATTGCATTTTTTTCTCGTTCGTTTTCAATCTGCAAGAAGCAGTGCAAACGTGGAAAGGAAGTGAAACTGCTGTCGCTTCCATTTTTCATGTGACATGCAAGGGCTTTAACAAGAACAGAGCTTGTATATAGTTACGTATATATAATATCGTGGCGGTCAGGTGGAAACCTCATAAAACGGTTGCTTTTCACGATTCAAATACAAAAATAGCCGATCTACAAGCTCAAAACGCGAATACTGAGCTTGTAGATCGGCTATTTTTGTGTGACAGGATGACAAAGCACGGCATTCATTTATGAAAAAGCAAACATTTAACATTTTTTACTGAAAATCTTTGCTTCTGGGGGTCCCTGGCACAAAACATTTTCAGATGGGGCTCCGCGGCCAAATGTATATAAATGTAGGGGTCCTTGGCATGAAAAAGGTTGAAAACCACTGATATAATGTATATATATATATATATATACACAGTGTATATGCACGCACACACGCCTTCTCTTATGGGGGTCCCTGGCTTATCTTTTCAAATGGGGGTCCGCGGGCTAATAAGTGTCAATTTGGGGGTCCTTCACATGAAAAAGTTTGAGAACCACTGCTCTACTCTACTGTTTTATGTGTTTTCAGTCGTCAGGTGTTTTTTGGAAAAAAATCCTCTTTATTCAGCCTCTGGGCACTCTGATGCCTTGTGTGGTACCGTATGACGGTGATGTCATTATTGGTTGAGAGTGCTAATGATCCTATAGGTTCAATATCCAGTGGTGGGAAAAGTACTCAAATGTTTTACTTAAGTAAAAGTACAATATGTGCCTCTGAGATGTAGTGGAGTAGAAGAAAAAGTATTGGAAAATGGAAATACTCAAGTAAAGTACAAATACCTCAAAATTGTACTTAAGTGCACTACTTGAGTACATGTACTTAGTTACTTTACACCACTGAATGTAATATGTATTGGCCAAGCCGATAAATGGGTCTGGCTCTGGTATAAAGGTTTGCCCAGAACACTGCTTTTGACATTCCGTCATATTCTCTCTCTCTCTCTCTCTCTCTCTCTCTCTCTCTCTCTCTCTCTCTCTCTCTCTCTCTCTCTCTCTCTCTCTCTCTCTCTCTCTCTCTCTCTCTCTCTCTCTCTCTCTCTCTCTCTCTCTCTCTCTCTCTCTCTCTCTCTCTCTCTCTCTCTCTCTCTCTCTCTCTCTCTCTCTCTCTCTCTCTCTCACACTCATACAGATGTTGCCGGGGGCCAGCTGACCACAGCTGGACTCGGCCTCCCTGCCCAGCGGAGCCAATCGATTCGCTCCCCGTCCGGCAGATCCCAGGCTGTGATTAACGCGCGGAAGTCTAGCCTAGCCTAGCGCTGCATGCTATCTCTGAAGTCCAGCCCATTGGATCCAGATCTACAACACTGGGAGCCAGAGAGGAGCCAGACAGACAGACACACAGACAGACAGACAGACAGACAGACAGACAGACAGACAGACAGACAGACAGACAGACAGACAGACAGACACACAGACTCGGTGCCGTGCTATGAGCTTGTATATCTGCTATTTTTGAATAGCCCAAAATATAAAATATTAAGACCTGGAACTGTGTCATTTTTAGATTTGAGCTAAAAAGCATTATTTTACACTTTGGGCTATTCAAAAATAGCAGATATACAAGCTCATAGCGCGGCACCGAGTGCCGCGCTACGAGCTTGTAGATCTGCTATTTTTTTTAAATCGTGAAAATGTGCGCAAATCTTTGAATATATATTGTTTTAAAGCGAACATTTTTAACTCAAATCTTTGCTTCTGGGGGTCCCTGGAGCAAAATATTTTGATGGGGGTCCGCGGCCAAATACATACATACAATACAATTTTGGGGGTCCTTGACATGAAAAAGATATGAGCACCACTGATATAGAAACATACGTTTTTCAGAATACTGTTGAGATTTAGGAGACATGTAGAATCGGCTTCAAGTCTCAATGGGTTAAAGTGGTTACACAGATGCGTTCCCGGTTTGAATGTGTTAAAATAAAATGAAGTGGAAATATGGTGCGGAGGTTGAATCAGGCGTGGTGGCGGAGTGGAGTGGAGGAGTGCTGGCGATAGATAGGGGGATGAAATGAAAAAGAGATTAAATAGAGAGGGGTTGAAGGAGAGAGAGACAGGAACAAATAGAAAAAGAGTGAGTTTATGGGATAGATGAGACACCGGGGAGCAGAAGGGAAAGGCTGCTGCATGGAGGCAGACAGGAAGGAAGAGGGATTAGACGTGGAGATGCAAGAAGCCATGTTTTGATCCAGACCAAAGAGAGTACAGTACAGCCCTAGGCCTACTGAGGAAACACACGCACGCAAACACACACACACACACGCAGGCTCTATTGAGAATTGCTATTGCTATCTCACACTCTCTCTCACGCACGCACACACACACGCACAGCATATTCCAAAGATCCTTCATCTACAATTTTTCTCTCTGATTTGCATGATTGCTGGTGCAGTCTCTCTCTCCTGCTGCTTTAGCAACACATTGCCTTTAACCGCTTCAATCCGGGAAGACACACACACACACACACACACACACACACACACACACACACACACACACACACACACACACACACACACACACACACACACACACACACACACACACACACACACACACACACACACATGTTCCAAAGAATAACAGCCATAGACAGTAAGAAATATGGACGAAGGGAACGGTGACATCACCCATTGGTTTCTACAGACCATAAATGAAGCAGGAATTGTTCAGGAACGTGCAATCCGCCATCTTTAATATATACCATTGGGCACGTCGGAACTCAAACGCTATTGCTTGAGACCAGACGTGTGACCAGGGGACCGGAAAACAATCCCCAAAGAATGCTATTGGTTGGGTAGCTTGTCAATCAAGAGCGGGGCCGGGGAGTGAATGCTATTGGTTGTGTAGGTTGTCAATCAAATCATCCCGCCCCTCCTGGAGCATAGCCTACTTTATCGTCAATTTTAGAATAAATGGGACCATAATTTAGCAAAACGCATATCATGATGATTGAAAGGAGACTTTAAACTAGCGACTGGAAGCATATAGTATTTATGACAATTTTTATTAAGGTAAGAAAATCTAGTCTAAAGTTCGTCAAAAACCCATCCGCTTACAATGAGAGAATATTCCTTCTGATACCTGCAGGCCACCTACAGGCCATTCATATGAACTGTCTCTCTTCCGTATCGGCCTCATTGTAAATATGTCAGGCTGGCCCCTTGATAACAGCCAGTCTCTCCTCTGTGTGAGAGCAGGCAGGCAGCCATGTAGAGCTGTCAAACAAACCTTGTCTCTCTATTTCTCTCGTACTATAGTAAATAATCTGGCATGGGGTCTGTCTGTCTGTCCAGCTCTCCTCACCTCTCCATTACTCCTACAGTCAGGAGGAGGACTTGTCTAAACAAGATAAAGACCCCAGGCAGGGCAGGGCAGGGCAGGGCAGGCACGAGCATGGACGACTATGGAAAAAAATGGAAGTGTGAGAGAATGGAGCGTCAACAGTAACACAGCTCTGTGGAAACCAAAGAGTCACATTTCAACAAACTGGACGGTGGAAACATGAGGGGAAAGAAAATGATATTGTTTTTTCTGTCTTGTGTTTTTTTTTTGGGGGGGGGGAGGAGAGATAAGCTTTATTCCTGATGTTAGACTATAGACCCCCGAAGTCTGACGTAATTTACACATCCTACCTGGTTCGCGGTTTTCCACCCCATTCTGAATCCCCATAGACGTGTTTAATATCACGTCAAATACAGTAAGAACGGTGTTCCAAAAATAAACAAATGATCCCGGCGGTTTTACTCTTATGGATATGAACTGAAGCATCAACTGACGGTGAGAAAACGATAATGTTACTTCTGCCGAATTAGTTACATTTTCACCAGAAACAGACTGTATCAAATATAAGTGACTGACTATCATAAACGATACAGAACCTCCTCCCTGACAATATCTCCAGGACAGTTTGTTTATTTTTGGACCACAATTCTTATATGAGACGATTCTAAGATGACCCAATGTTATTCTCCATAGAGAAATGACTTTACGGCCCAGGGGATGAACAAGTGACGTCAGGACTTCTGTACTCTATAGGCTCTATGCACAGCAGCCATATTGGATAGAAATTGGTCCTCTTCCTTACTTCCTTCACAGGTGTTACCAATGATACAAATGAAGGTTCTGTTCCATTTAGTGTATAGCACAGTGGTTCTCAAACTTTAATTTCAAGGACCCCCCATAACTTTGAGAGTGTACAAATGGCACCAAATGGACCCGGGAGGGTCCATTTGGTTCCATTTGTACACTCTCAGAGTTACACCCCCTCAAGGAACCATGAGGGTCCCTGGGCCACACTTTGAGACCCACTAGTGTTTCCAGTGAGCCAACATGCACAATATCAGCACCCCTGACTCTGTTTGACCAGAATGGAACATTAGTATCATTGGTAACACCTGTGAAGGAAGTAAGGAAGAGGCCCAATTTCCTTCCAATATGGCTGCTGTGCATAGAGCCTATTTGTAGACAATTTGTAGAATCGGGTTCAGGTCTTTACGCATTCAGTGCCATTGACGTATAATCCGTCCAATTTTAATGCGAGCCGAACATTTACTGCTCCATTCACATCCTGGTTAAAGTATTTGGGGAAAAAGCCTGTATCTCTGCTCCTGTGTTTTACTATGCATTTTTTGGATAAACATGCTATTTTCAACGGCCTATAACAAGCGAAAGATGCCTATTTTCTCCCCCAAAGAAGCACAGTGAAACCCTCAGTGATTAGCAACCATCAGGGGATCGATCATACTGGAGATAAATATTCTGTGACTACTTGAAAAGGTAAGAAAATCGAAAAAAATCTCTGGCACTGGGCAAACACAGCCAGAAATAAGTCTGCCTGAAATAAGACTGAATGAGTTAATGCAGGGGTTCTCAACCAGTGGTCCTTGAGTGGGTTCCAGGTGGTCCCCAGCTAAATGATAGATATTTAGGAACCAAATGGACCCTTATCATAAGGGTCTTATGTGCCTGTAACTCAGAGAGTGTACAAATGGAACCAAATGGACCCTAAGGGGTCCATTTGGTTCCATTTGTACACTCTCTGAGTTAAATTAACATTGATTTCATAATATAAATTGGGGTCCCAGAGATAGAAATTCCATTAAATGGGGGTCCGTAGCCCTAATGCATGTCAAACTGGGGGTCCTTGAAATGAAAACGGTTGAGAATCACTGCTAGAGCCGTAAAAATCTTCTCTTATGGGCCCTGGTATATCTTTTCAATTGGGTGGTCCGCAGGCTAATAAGTGTCAATTTGGGGGTCCTTGACATGAAAAAGGTTGATAACCACTGAATTAATGGGTTAATACCAGAGTGTATCGCTAGTGATCTACTGCAGAATGTAAACGTAAGAATCAATGAAGTGATTCTGGTGGTGTAGTGTAGCCCCCAAATAGACCATGATACAGATGAAACTGAACAGGCAGAACATCTGCAACGGTTTCCCTTCCAGATGCTGACAACTCTAACTATATGACATATCCTCCATTAAACGTTTCCCTTCCAGATGATTACAACTCATATGACATATCCTCCATTAAATGCAGACAAATGTATAGTTTAAATTATGCAGCATGTGCGTTACTAATGCATACAGTGTGTGTGTGTGTGTGTGTGTGTGTGTGTGTGTGTGTGTGTGTGTGTGTGTGTGTGTGTGTGTGTGTGTGTGTGTGTGTGTGTGTGTGTGTGTGTGTGTGTGTGTGTGTGTGTGTGTGTCTGCACACAAACAGGCCAATTGAATTCCACCCACAACAACTGTTGTTGCAGGAATGTGACTGACTAACAGAGCTTGGCTCTGGGCCAAAGGTCAATTCAGCAAAAAGCTGATGTTGAAAAAACAGACAGACAGACAGACAGACAGACAGACGGGAAAAAGTACAGCTATACAGTACCGCTCCAAAACAAACATTGTGGGGTCCTATTCAAAGTTTGTATGAAACTAGACCATACCCGTAGGGCACACATGGGCAACATACGGCCCGGGGGCCGGACCAGGCCCTTTCACCATCTTAATCCGGCCCACCAAGTCCTCAAAGAAAAACAAAATGACCCCCACCAAGAATGTACATTCTAAAAGGCTGCCGTATGTTAATGTTTTTTAGAAAAAAACATTTAACTAGACTCCAATTAATAGCAATTAATATTTACCATTTGAGTACTATACCTACCTGCATACCTCCATCCGTATGTACTCAAATGTTTTATGTTTATAATGTAACAGTGAAACAGTCAACCTTGAGTCCATATTATTTATAACCTAATGCAACAGTGAAACAGTCAACCTTGAGTCCATATTTATAACCTAATGCAATGTGTTTGATCAGTGACCTATGGAGTGGTGCATATCAGATAAGATGCTGTATACATTTATAGGCTTAAAGTTGAAACGGCATTGACGTGGACTGTTTTATGCAAGTCATCTTGTTATTGTAAGGCCAGAGTACACCAGAGTGATGCAGTACAGCTGTACAAATAAAAAATAAAAATGTTTTAACAGAACAATTTCCAGTTACAACATTTTGTAACTGAAAAAGATTGTTGAGAAAGCAAGTACCTCATTGTAAAGTAGTTCAGCACAATACTGTATCTGGGTTTCAAGTGTCAATTCAATTGTACAATGTGTGGCCCTCAATCACTTTATGGAAGTCAGTATGGCCCCCTGGAAAGAAATCTTGCCCACCCCTGCCGTAGGGGGATATGAGCAACCAAGGCCCGGTGAAGGGCGCAGGCGAAAGTACATACCTTGCTGCTTGTTTCTCGCGCGAAACCTGGAAACGTTATCTCCCATTGTTTGACACATAAACGCTAATAAAAAGCTGAGATTTGATGAAATTGAAAAACGGGCTTCACAGTTAAGTTCAGATGGTAATGGGAAATGGCTGTGTGCAAATTCAGAGCAATTGCTCCAGCCAGTGAGGAGAACCGGGTAGCTTCACCGGGTAGCTTCACCACTACAGACAGAGGTTACTAGAATTATAGTAGGATAACAGCATCTACAAGCTCACAACGTGTCACACCGCGACACATTGTGAACTTGTAGATCTTTGTCTTATTTCTTTATCGACTTTTAGGACTTGTGTAAACATCTGATTTGGGTCATTTAGGTAGAAATATAGAACATTCTAAAGGGTCCACAAACGTTCAAGCACCTGTAGATAGTACATACATACGTACATGTACCGTACACGTATGTATGCATACCTGTATGTACACATACAGTACTGTAGTACATCTACTGTACAGTATGTACGTACAGTACACACACACACACACACACACACACACACACACACACACACACACACACACACACACACACACACACACATAGAGTAGATGCAGAGAGTAGAGAGTAGAGAAAGAGAAAGCACCGTGCTCTGCATTCTGAAGACGGGTTGGGTCACTGTGTGTTCTCTGGCTGTGTGTGTGTGTGTGTGTGTGTGTGTGTGTGTGTGTGTGTGTGTGTGTGTGTGTGTGTGTGTGTGTGTGTGTGTGTGTGTGTGTGTTTGTGTTTGTGTGTGTGTGTGTGTGTGTGTGTGTGTGTCTCTCTCCTCAGTTGACAGGCCTATAGGCGTGCACATGATAGGGTTCATAGTTCATACTGTAGGTGTTGCAGATCATAAAATGTGATCTTATGAGGGCCAGAGTATTGCGGTACTGTATGTGACACGCACACACACACACACACACACACACACACACACACACACACACACACACACACACACACCAGCAAAAGCTCCTGTAATCCTTAGAGAGTCAATTCCTCAAGTTCAAGGTCACCACATACTGCCAACAGTCTGTCTTGATTAGTTCTTGAGGAAGGTTCTAGAACTCATTTTTAATCTTCATGGATTGAGTAGAAAACGCACCGTGACACATATTGGCTCTAACACACGGACCGCTGTGGTGATGACATCACTGACTGAATGAAAGTCGACCCCAGTAACGCTTCGGTCGTACATGATGTCTCTACCAGAGGCTGGACAGGGATTGGACAGGGATTGAATGAAAGCAGTATTTTGACCAACCAAAAGAATGTTCAAAACCAATGTACTCCTGTTGCCATTCAACTTAATCTTCATGGATTGAGTAAAACGCACCGTGACACATATATTGGCTAACACACACACGGACCGCTGTGGTGACATCACTGAATGAATGAAAGTCGACCCGAGTAACGCTTCCACTGCCAGCAGTCGTACTCCAACCCCCGTACACACAGCGCTACACAATGTCTTCACCAGAGGCTGGACAGGGATTGAATGAAAGCAGTACTTTGACCCACCAAAAGAATGCTCAAAACCAATGTAAGCCTGCTGACATTCAACTTAATGCACTGTAATATTCCACCCGTCTTCACATACATGACCTACCCCTACATGAACATGTGTGTACTGTATGCAAGCAGCTTATGCTAATAATGTTAGCATGAACACTGTGCCAGCAATATGCTCATTTCAGACTGCAGCACACTTACAGACGGCACACTAACACACTGTGGGTCCCACATGATTTTGAGGGGGTCCACAGATGACAGTAAAGTGCCAATTTAAGGGGGGGGGGTCAAATATCCCCAGTTCAAATATGATTCTTATGGGGGGTCCCCAGTTCAAATAGGATTATTTTGGGGGGTCGCGGCCTGAAAGGTTACAGACTGATGGTATTAACTATAGGGTCATATTCACCTGCAGTAGGTCATCGCTCAGCACCTCCGTCTTCTCTGCTCTGTGGAGGGAAACACAGGTCGGAGGTTAAAGGTCACGCAGGCAACACGTGGAGGTTGACTTGAAGCAAAGGCACTAGGGTTTATGGGTACTGGGCTTAATGGGTACTGTTGTGTTGTTGGTACTGGTAGAGTAATTATGAGAGGTTTGTGTGTTTGTTTTAGTTTTTTTTTAACTCTACCAGCCATCACAGTAAACCAGCCACTATATATAATTACTTAAAAAAAAACTAACTACTTCAACCTGTATGTTTGCAAATTGCACAAATTGCCTCAAAGATAGCTCAAGGACAATTTACTGAGGATTTGAACACAAATGAGTCAGAGCAATGTGTTCACTGGTCACCTTGATAACTCCTCTTATCTGGTATGTGAATTCATGGCATGACGACCGGTCTCCAAATGTGTAAATGCTTTCATGATGAACACATAACTACACAACGTTTTATTTGTATACTCTATAGGCCAATTATTTGTTTACCAACATTGAGACTGGACGCACGGGTGACTGTTTCATGTAATCAATTCCCAACAAAACCCCCCAAACCTGTTTTGGGGTGCGCTGGTTTCACTTCATTCAACCCCCTCTTGTGTGTTGGCTAGTGCGAGGTGCGTGCGCCCTAGCGAGACATATGTACTTCACCCCACAACGGTATTACGCGCCGAGAACAGCTGGCATACAAGCTAACAACCACGTCGCGGATGCGACCGCTGTGAGCTTGGAGGTCTGCTATTCTCGGCCGTTCTCTGCGCGCGACACCTTCGCGGGACGGAGCATAAATTAGGCTTGACGGGTAGGTTCTGGTGCCATGATCATAGAGCGCTCCCTCAGTTCTTATGACAGTAACTAGAGGTGGGGTTTGGGGGACAACTGCTTTGAATTGTTATTATTGTTTACTCACAACAGAAACCAAGGAATATATTATTTCAAGAGCGAGAGATCACAGTAAAAATCCTAAGCATTCTTCCACCATACTGGGAGAAAAACAGCACCTGAAAGTTTGATGGGATGCATTTTTACACGTGAGGGCTCCCCCAGAGTTAGTGTCGAAGCGTCCTTGAGCAAGATGTTGAACCCCTAATGCTAACCTTAGGTTGGTGCCTTGCGTGGTTTCCTCCGCCATCGGTGTATGAATGTGTGTGTGAATGTGTGTGTGAATGGGTGTGTGAATGGGTGAATGTAATGCACAGTCTATGTAAAGCGCTTTGGATAAAAGCGCTATATGAATGCACCATTTACCATTTACCTTTTACCATTTTACCATTTACCATGCTGGTAACATGCAGTTTGAACGCTCTCTGTGGGCCCAACAGCACTTGGAACTATTCTCTTAAGAGCAACTAAAGCAAGAGCCAACTTGTAGTAAAACATGCAGCTGAAATAGCAAGAGGAAAGTAAACTCTCCACGCCTGAGCCAATAACATGACAGTCCAACCGCTCTCACACATGCACTAAAAAACAAAAAATGACGCTATGTATTGATACAGAATTGTTACATAGTCTGTATGTATGAATGATTATTAGATTTATGTTTTTTTTTTTTTTATCTTTACAAAAGAACAGCATGGTACATCAATAAAATAAAAAAGAAATATTCCTTTTGAGCATTTTGAGCAAGTCTGTCTGGACTAACATGAAGACTTTGTAGCCTACTGTTATACAGTGGTGGAAAAAGTACTCCATTTCTTTACTTAAGTAGGCATCAACATGTACTTAAAGTACGAAAAGTAAAAGTACTCATTATGCACGATGTCCCATTTCAAGTTTTCAAAAATATTTAATTTTGATCTGTTATTTTCAAAAGGCTGAAATGTATATAGGGCTGAAGTGGTTAATGCATGTTTTGTAATAATAATCAAAATCTACGTAGTAACTAGTAACAAAAGTCTCCAAATAAATGTAGTGGAGTAAAAGTACAATATTTGGATCCGAGATATAGTGGAGTAGAAGTAAAAGTATTGGAAATTGGAAATAGTCCAGTAAAGTACAAATACCTCAATATTGCACTTAAGTAAATGTACTTAGTTACTTTCCACCACTGTTATATGAATAACAAAAATCTGTGGAATGTTCATTAGAATGTCTCTCGCCAAATACTTTGAACGTCATATTGTGAATGTGTTTGTTTTTAAACCCCTGGCAAAGAATGGGCCTCTATAGCCCCCCCCCCCCCCCCCCCCCCACACACACACACACACATCATACCCGAGCCACTTAAACAGGTCTGTGAAGCCTGTGGCTGTTTTCCATAAAGGAGGACCTGTTTGATCCCTGCTTTATGACACACACACACACACACACACACACACACACACACACACACACACACACACACACACACACACACACACACACACACACACACACACACACACACACACAGAAAAGGTACTCAAGTTCTTTACTTAAGTGAAACAATACTGCCGTATAGAAATACTCTGTTACAAGTAAAAGTCCAGAATTAAAAATTTACTTGAGTAAAAGTACAAAAGTATTGGCATCAAAATGTACTTCAAGTACCAAAAGTAAAAGTATTAAAAAGTAAAAGTACTAAAATGTTTGAAAAGCATATCTACAAGCAACGCGTCGCGATGCGACGCGTTGTGAGCTGGTAGATCGTCTATTTTCAAATAGTAGTAATTGTAGTGGAGTAAAGGTACAACATTTGCCTCTGAGGTGTAGTGGAGTAGAAGTAAAAGTATTGGAAATTGGAAATACTCAAGTAAAGTACAAATACCTAAACATTGTACTTAAGTAGATGTACTTAGTTACACACACACACACACACTTCCTGTTGCGTCATGTCCACCTAGTTTTGTTATGACAACAAGGACACTAGAGGTGTGTGGGTGGGGTGTGTGTGTGTGTGTGTGTGTGTGTGTGTGTGTGTGTGTGTGTGTGTGTGTGTGTGTGTGTGTGTGTGTGTGTGTGTGTGTGTGTGTGTGTGTGCGTGCGTGCGTGCGTGCGTGCGTGCGTGCGTGCGTGCGTGCGTGCGTGTGCGTGTGACTCAAACACAGCACATGTATGAGGAAGAGTGTGAACTGATTCAGCACTGTGACCTCATTCCATAACCTTTAAGTCTGAACAAGCCAAGCCAAGGCAACACCTACATGACTGTGTTTCTGAACACACAACACAACAACACATGCTCTCAGCTCTGGAAACTATGAATTAGGGCTGTTACCCGACTCAGGAAGGATTTATCTGGGAATATTTGGAATACCTGACCGGTTTTGTACATGCATTATATGCACCATATATATATATATTTTACTCTACTCATCAGGAATATTTTTGGAATATCTGGCCTGATTTCCTATGTCTTCCTTTCGATCACTGGCCTTCTTCTTCTCTTTGCTGAAAACTATTCCTTGATGGGAGCTTTGTACGAAAAATAATTTCAAGTCAACCAATGTTTTGATGCGACACTAAAGTTGAAATTTAGTTGATGTCGGAATAAACAACCGTTACTACTGTACAGAGTTGATTTTGACAGCAGATTTTGACTAAATCTACTGTTGATTTAGTCGACTAAAATGTGTGACGGCGTCGTAATGGCTGATTTTACACTTGGTTGCATGCTGAAAATAGCCGATCTACAAGCTCACAACGCGTCGCAGCGCGACGCGTTGTGAGCTTGTAGATCGGCTATTTTCAGAGCGCAACACCCCGAGCGCAACCAAACATAAAATGACTTGTCTTTTAGTTCTACTGGATCTCTTCTCCACTAGATCCCTCACTAACATTTTAGTCTAGTTTTTATTTGTTGACGAAATTGCCAATATATTTCGTCTTAGTTTTAGTCATCATAGCTTAGTTTTTATTTAGTTTTCGTCAGTGAAAAAAGGTAGTCGGCGATAATTTTACGTCATAGTTTTAGTCAACGAAATCAACACTGCTACTGCTATATGTGCTGTATTGCTGTCATCGATGCCTGAGGAAGAGTTATTACACTAAATAACGCATTGCTGAGAATAGTCTGTCATTTTTAAGCCAAATTGTTTGTTCATTTGCCTGAACAAAAAGTTGTAAAATAGCCGTTTCAAGGCATTAAAACTATATGTTTTGCATTATACAGTGGTCTCCATCCTCTACCGTTTGTTTTTAACACTGCATATGCAAAACAACAATAGCTAGGTGTTATATCAACACAGATGTACTAATGTGGTGTCTGATTGCTGGATCCAGTCACAATGCAGCTCTTACGATGTTTTACCAACGGTACCACTTCACAGAAATTAGGCTAGAAAAATGTTTCTTCTGACAGTGATTACCTTGGTTTACAGAAGACAGCCGTGCTGGAATAAAGCCAGCTATCCAAACACCGAGAGCAAGGCCTCTATTACTGTTGCTGTCGCAGCATTTAAAGAGGTAAACAATTAGATTACATTTTCCACTATTCACTGATGTTACAAAACAGGCCTCCATTTTCTTAAACGACGTAAACACTTTAATTTATATCAACCACTTTCAACCTTGCGTGTCATTGTATTGTTCAGTGTTGATTTAGTCGACTAAAACTACGATGAAAAATGTTGGTCGACTACCTTTTTTCACTGACGAAAACTAAATAAAAACTAAATAGAAACAAAGCTATTATGACTAAAACTGAGACTAAACATATTGACAATTTCGTCAACAAATAAAAACTAGACTAAAATGTTAGTGAGGGACTAGAGGAGAAGAGATCCAGCAGAAGTCATTTTATGCTTGGTTAAGTTCTGAAAATAGCCGATCTACAAGCTCAACGCGTCGCGCTGCGACGCGTTGTGAGCTTGTAGATCGGCTATTTTCAGCATGCAACCAAGTGTATAATCAGCCATTACTACGCCATCAAGGCACCACCAACATACATTTCAGTCGACTAAATCTGTAGATTTAGTCGACTATAATCTTATGATATTTAGTAGAGTAAAACTAGACAAAAACTAAAACATTTCAGATGACTAAAATATGACTAAAACTAAAAGGAATTTGATTCAAAAGACCATGACTAAAACTAAATACAAATGTGCTGTCAAAATCAACACTACATTGTAGGCAACAAAAAAAAGGCTCTATGTCGCTGGCAGGAGAGTCAGTAGCAAAAAAAACACAAGTGTGTGTGTGTGTGTGTGTGTGTGTGTGTGTGTGTGTGTGTGTGTGTGTGTGTGTGTAGGAATTAATTGACATCCTCTGAGACACTGAGGGCCCTATTTTGCGTGACTTAAGTACCGCCACAGGTCTTATTCCTTAATTTAAGACGTGGAGGCGTGACCAGTGCCATGTTGCTATTATGAGTGTGGTAATGTGCACAATGCACCAAGGCGCTATGCCAGGGGTGGGCAAGATTTCTTTCCAGGGGGCCATACTGACTTCCATAAAGTGAGTGAGGGGCCACACATTGTACCATTGAATTGAAACTTGTTAAAACTGCATGGATTTGGTAGACATGCCAGACTACTTTACAATAAGGTACTTAATTGCTTTCAATCAACAATCATTTTCAGTTACAAAATGTTGTAACTGAAAATTGTTCTGTTATTTTTTTTTTTTTTACAGCTATACTGTATCACGCTGGTGTACTGGCCTTACAATAAAAAGATGACTTGCATAAAACAATCCACATCAATGCCGTATCAACTTTTAAATGAGCCTATACATTTATACAGCATCTTATCTGATATGCACCACTCCATAGGTCACTTTTCAAACACATTGCATTATGTTATAAATATGGACTAAAGGTTGACTGTTACATTATAAACATAAAACATTGAGTACATACGGATGGAGAAATGCAGGTAGGTAGCCTAGTACTCAAATGGTAAATATGAATTACTATTAATTGGAGTGTAGTTAAATATTTTTTTCTAAAAAACATTAACATATGGCAGCCTTTTAGAATGTATATTTTTGGTGGGGGTCATTTTGTTTTTCTTTGAGGACTTGGCGGGCCGGATTAAGATGGTAAAAGGGCCGGGTCCGGCCCCCGGGCCGTATGTTGCCCATGTGTGCGCTATGCGGTAAAACAGCCCTGAATTAGTCATGGGTGTGTTTGGGCCATTCCCTTTAAGATCAGCGCAAGACATTACATTACAGTCATTTAGCAGACGCTTTTATCCAAAGTGACTTACAATAAGTGCATTCAACATAGGTAGGCAAGGAAACTACTGATCACCAGAAGTCTTAAAGTGCATTCTCTTCTAAAACAAGCAACTAAGAGTATACCTAGCGCTAAGGTAAAAGTGCAATATATCAGCTAGCTACTTTCATAAACAGATGAGACAAATAGGAAAATCAAATGAGCAAGAGCTAAAACTAATAAGTGTATCGACTAAACGAGAACCAATAAGACAAGAGCTCGTACAACTAATTGACAACAAGTAGGCAAGGAGAAGAGGAAGGATAGTGTTTCCTGAAGAGGTGGGTTTTCAGCCAGCGGTGAAAGATGGGCAGTGACTCTGCTGTCCTGACATCAGTGGGGAGTTCATTCCACCACTGTGGGGCCAGAACAGACAAAAGCCGTGACCGTGTAGATCGGCCAGAAGGACCACTGATTGAGCAACGAGGCAACCAGTCGCCCCGAGGCGGCAGACCGAAGTGGTCGGGCAGGGGTGTAAGCAATAGGGCTGTCAACTTTACTCAGAAATGATATTCGAATATTGGTCCTAAAAATTGGCAGATATTCAAATATATTCGAATATTATTATTACAATTATAAAAAAAATGTACATTTTTTTGTTGTTGACAGAAACAATACAAAAAACAATGTTTCGAGTGCTCAGATCCAATAAAACATATCTTTTGTTTGTTTTTATAACTTGATACATTGTTTTTTTGTATTGTCCCTGTCAAATAAACATATATATATATATATATGTATATATATTTTTTTAATATTTGAATATTAATTTCCATATTCGAATATACATATTTTCCCTATATTTGAGGAATATTCGAATATTAATTCACCAGCCCTAGCAAGCATCGACCATAGCATAGCCCGGAGGTAGGAAGGAGCTGTTCCTTTCACTGCCCTATAGACGGATTTCCGCGCGACGTCATCACAGAGCAGAATGCGCAATCTGCGCATGCTCGGGGGAAACGAATTGTTGCGCCGTTCACTCTGTTGTTATATTCGGGAGTTAGCTAACCATAATTCTGCTATTATAGGCATAATAGGCATAATGCTGCTATTATATACAAACAGATCCAACTTCCAACAAATCATTTTTATTGAGTAAACAAGGTATTACAAACTGCATAATTTAATCTACTTTCATTAAACCTGGTGAAGATCATTTCTTTTATGAATGGACATTTGACCAGAGCTGCTGCGGGTAATGGCGCCCTCTATAGGCTTAGTTGGCTTACCCCCTCCTCTGCGCGGTCATATCCTCTCAATGTTTACAAACATGAAACCCGTCTATAGGCTAGCACCAGGGTCTTAAACTGGATGCGAGCCGCTACGGGGAGCCAGTGTAGAGAACGGAGAAAGACACAGTGCTATTGTCCGTGCGTTACGCGGTCAGAGCAAAGCTCAAATTGAAAGGAGACAATATCTAACTCTGAGATGTAGTGGAGTAGAAGTAAAAGTATTGGAAATTGGAAATACTCAAGTAAATCACAAATACCTCAAGTACAGCACTTGAGTACATGTACCAAGTTACTTTCCACCACTAATGTATGTATACATTATCGCATCCTCCTGTGAGACATCATTATCATCATCATCATCATCATCATACCACTCCCAGTCTCTAGGGGTTATAATAAGGGGAAACAGTACATTTCTCTGACTTTTTTTTCCAGTGGTGGAAAGTAACTAAGTTCATGTACTCAAGCACTGTACTTAAGTACAATTTTGAGGTATTTGTATTTTACTTTAGTGTTTCCAATTTCAAATACTTTTACTTCTACTCCACTACATCTCAAGAGGCAAATGTTGTACTCCACTACAATTATTTGAAAGCTGTAGTTACTAGTTACTTTGCAGGTATAAATTATTATATTATAAAACATACATTAACCACTTCAGCCCTATTTTATACCTATAGGCTATTTGGAAATAGCAGATCTACAAGCTCACAACGCGTCGCATCGCAACGCGTTGTGAGCTTGTAGATCTGTTATTTTCAAACATTTCAGTACTTTTGCTTTTGGTACTTTAAGCATATTTTAATGCCAATACTTTTGTACACAGGCCTTTTACTTCTAACAGTATTTATTTTATTATGTTGTGGTATTGCAACTATTACTTAAGAAAAAATATCTGAGTACTTCTTCTTCCACCACTGCTTTTGCATGTATGCACACACACACACACACACACACACACACACACACACACACACACACACACACACACACACACACACACACACACACACACACACACACACACACACACACACACACACACACACACACACACCAATAAGGAGGTCTCCAGTCTCGACAGACCCCTTTTATCTCCTCCCACCTTTAAACCCAAACAGACCTTAAAGCTCACTGGGATCAATTAACTGGCTCCCACATCACTAGAGCCATTACCTAATAATGCATACTGAACACACACACACTTTATGGTAC
The DNA here is from genome assembly GCF_963454915.1 of Gymnoscopelus microlampas. Lineage (NCBI taxonomy): Eukaryota > Metazoa > Chordata > Actinopteri > Myctophiformes > Myctophidae > Gymnoscopelus > Gymnoscopelus microlampas. The sequence continues at coordinate 49,047,604 of NC_139948.1, forward strand.
TATGGAATAGTCTTCCAAGTCATGATATTCGTAACACCAAAGAAAAAGCCTATTTTAACCCTTTAAGACCGGGAACGCATCTGCGTCATTTTAAGATTTCTTTGGCTATTTGGCAGATCTGCTATTTTTTTTAAGAAGTCGTGAAAATGTGTGCAAAAAAAAGCTTTTTAGCCAGGGATCATATATCCGTGATTTAAAATCCACCCGTTCACCGCCATTCACGGATATGTCCGTGATTTCTTTTTAAACGGGAAAAACATCCAGAACCCAAGATAACGTGATCCGAAGATTTACTGCTCCATTCACTTCCTGGTTAGGGATGGAGCTCGTTAATTTTTATTGATAATGAGCACCTTATCAAGCCTGCTTATCGAACCGAGCTTTTATCGAGCCCACTATCGATCTTTTTCTATTATTAAGAAAAAAGACGTGAGGCGAAAAATTCTGAACAGAACCGGTATCTTTTTTCATTGGCCAGTTGTGACAGTGAGTTTGTGGCTGACCACTATCTAAAATTAAATGAAGATGACAAAAGTAAAAAATATTTTTGCCTATCATTAAAACAAGCATTCATATAATGTGCAATAAGTGTTAAATGGCTTTATAGAATAGTACTGTAATAATTACTATAAAATCTCCATGTCTCTTCAACTTTTTATAAACAAAAAATGCAGTTATTTTTTCTATTATTTTTTCTTTGTTTTAACCAAAATATATCACTTGCACTACATTTTACTAGGGCCTTCAAATGCAGTACTTTTCTAACAGACAGAAGGCAAGTGACCTTTTTACTTTTGGAAAATAATATTGAAGAAACGGTTAATGTGTGTACTGTCACTTTAAAAGTGCAATGTATACTTCATCGTACGACGGTGTCACGCACCAAACATGGCCGATCTCCAAGCTCACACCGCGTCTGTTCGCACCACGTTGTGAGCTTGTAGATCTGCCATTTTCGGCAACGATAGACTGAGGGACGGACAGCGCTGTTTGGCACAACTTGCAGCTATCAATACACTTTTAGACCAACATGTTTGTGCCAGCGTGGGTGATTAGATTTATTTCTTGATCGCCTCTTGTTTTGATAGTTTAGACATGACGTCATGGGCCGCTACACTCGATAACAGGCTCGACAAGCCTAAAGCTTATCGAAAACCGGGTCTCGTTAAATTCATGCCCGGGTATATAATGGACCCGGTTTTCGAGCTCCATCCCTATTCCTGGTTAACTTATTACTTTAAAATACTGTATCTCTGTCCTGTGTGTACTTTGTGTTTTACTATGTATTTTTGGCGAAACATGCTATTTTCAACTGGGTATAACAAGAGAAAGGGAGGTCACAATGACATTTCTTTTTTTCACGGAAGCACAGTGATTTCCTCCGTGATTAGCAACCATCAGGGGATCCATCATACTGGAGATAAATATTCTGTGGTTCTTGAAAAATGTGTCAGAATCAGGCCTGGAATTTCGTCATTTTAGGGGCAAGGCCACTTGGCCTTTGGTGTTGTAATTCTTTGGAGGGCACAAAGGCCAAATGCCAGGGCAGGAAGGCCGCCGTCGTGAAATTCCTGCCCTGGTCAGAATGCTTAAAAATGCTGGCAGAAGCTACCTTTCAGTATTAGAAAGCCCCTGGCAGTGAATGTGTTAATGTCTTGGGACCCCCAGGTAGACTAGCTGACGATGAGGCCATCAGTATAAATAAACAAATAAACAAATGGAACCAAATGGTTCCATTTGTGCACAGGGTTGTGAAATGGATAAATGAACACTGAGGGTTTTTACTGTGTAACGCTGAGATAAGCCATGAGAGTGTAAGTTACACCCAGGCCATAATGTTCTTACCTCATCATCAGTGTAGGAAACCTACTCCCCCAGTTATGAGAGAACGCCACAGGCCCTTTCATATGTGTGTGTGTGTGTGTGTGTGTGTGTGTGTGTGTGTGTGTGTGTGTGTGTGTGTGTGTGTGTGTGTGTGTGTGTGTGTGTGTGTGTGTGTGTGTGTGTGTGTGTGTGTGTGTGTGTGTGTGTGTGTGTGTGTGTGTGTGTGTGTGTGTGTGCGTGTGTGTGCGCGCGCGCGTTTGAAAATTGACTTTTAGAAGTTTGGTTTAGGGATTAGACCAAACTCAAATGTTCTTGAGTAAAAGTATCAATACTGCAATATAGAAATACTCTGTTAAAAGTAAAAGTTCAGGATTCAAAGGTGACTTGAGTAAAAGTACAAAAGTATTGGTATCAAAATATACGTATAAGGTACAAAAGTAAAAGTACTCAGTATGCAGTATATGTCCCGGCCATTTCGCACGTTTTCAAATGTCCAAAGATGCGACGCATTGTGAGCTTGTAGATCTGCTATTTTCAAATGGCCGAAATCTATATAGGTGTTTTAATAATAATCTAAATCTACAAAGTATTTAGTAAATTACATTTTCTAAAATAACTGTAGTGGAGTAAAAGTACAATATTTGCCTCTGAGATGTAGTGGAGTAGCATAAAAAGTACTGACATTTGGAAATACTCCAGTAAAGTCAAAGAAATACCTCAAAATTGTACTTAACTACAGTACTTGAGTAAATGCACTTGGCTAATTTACACCACTGTCAACCGAAAATACATATGGAAAGAGAAACCGACAATTTGAACGTCAACCGACTTAATTTAGCTCAAATGCGTGTACACAGGTATAAATATATATACTGTATATATATATATACTGTACAGCATCAACGAATCGACACGAAAACATTCTGTTAGTCTGACTACAATGGCGGGGATGTGCCAAAATAGCAAGCTCATAATATTTACAGTACAGACCTTGTCAGAGAACTATGAGGGCAGTGTGTAAAAAAGTGTAAATAATCGTTCATTACTCATAGTCGAGATGAACGTTTAAAATAATCGTGATGCGCGTGCGTGCGGTGCACGTGCGTGCTTGGCAGTGTTGTTTTTGACAAATTTTGATTCAGTTTTAGTCATAGTCTTTTGAATCAAATTCCATTTAGTTTTAGTCATATTTTAGTCATCTGAAATGACTAAATATCCTAGGATTATAGTCGACTAAATCTACAGTTGATTTAGTCGACTAAAATGTATGTTGGCGGTGCCTTGATGGCGTCCTAATGGCTGATTTTAAACTTGGTTGCATGCTGAAAATAGCCGATCTACAAGCTCACAACGCGTCGCTCTGCGTAGATCGGCTATTTTTGAAAAATCTTGAAAATGTGTGCAAATCTTTAAATATACATATTTTTTAAAACCAACATTTGTAACTCAAATCTTGGCTTCTGGGGGTCCCTAGAATATATATATGTATATATATACATATATATACATATATATACATATACATATATATATTTCTTTCTTTCTTTCTTTTTTTCTTTTCTTTTTTTCAAATATTTGCAAAAAAACACGATTTCCCCCCCAAAAAAAAGCAGATCTAATTTTTGAATAGCCAAAGAAATCTTGAAATTACACAGATGCGTCTCGGTAGACAGAGACGCATGTAACATGTAACATTTCACCTAAAACGCTGTGCGATGATAGCATGACATGGCATTATTGCAGACTGAAATATCTCTACAATATGGAGTGATCTGATTACAGAGGAGCTTGGGGCCCTGGAGGTCAAAAAGGCTTCACAGGCAATTTTTAGATTCCTATCAATATTGAATTAGCATTGATTAGAGCTGAGCACACAGTGGAGGAGGAGGCTGGTCAGGGGAGAGCATTCTAAGAATAGGATTCCTCCAAGTGCTGGATGGAGCCAAAGGGTCCTGGGAGCCGGCTGGCTGAGCAAAATACATTTTAAAAGAAAAGTGAGCTTGTAGATCGGCTAAAGCTGGATTTTCCACTGGTTTTGCTTGACACTGACACTCGGTGCCGCGCTATGAGCTTGTATATCTGCTATTTTTGAATAGCCAAAGTATAACATAATGGTTAAATGTGCTCTATAAATAAAGTGGATTGGACAGATGCGTTCCCGGCGGTTTCCCGGCTTATGGACGGTGGACACAGACAGTTATGTCAGGTCTTACCAATAACACGAATAAAATGGAGGTTTCAGTTCCGCTCTAGTGAGTATGTGGGTTTGCTGATGCAGGAAACCAAGCCGGTTTCACTGCTCTTTATTATGTACACCAACATCATGTCCTCAGGCCAGTGACACTACAATACAATGGAATGGAATGGAATTCAATTAAATTCTCACCCATCTTTTGCTAGTCCTGGCATTCGTCACATTTCACAAAGTTAGCAAGGTGCCGTCAAGAAATGGCAATGTCATTTAACCACTTAAAAAGGGATAGTTCGCCCCAAAAAAAAAATGTTTTCCTATCGATTCATCACCGATGTAGACTTGAATTCATGGATATGTTTTTGTTCTTGTCGCATTCCTAAGACAATTTGATGACCAGTGCACCGGTAGGCAGCCGTTCCGGTAGGAGACACAAAGGAGACTCTTTTGTATCTCCTACCGGAACCGCTGCCGGTCATCAAATTATTGGCTTAGGCATGCAAAAAAGAAAAAAAACATAATATTCAAGTCTCCATGTGGGGTGATGAATCGATAGAAACAAAAAAGTCAATTTGGGGTGAACTATCCCTTTTTTTTAACTAATTTTTTGTAACCCCTTTTCACTCGGTGCCAATTATCTAAGTGATCCTGGGCGCTACACTCCCCCCGCCAGCCTAGGGGGCCCAGAGCCGAGCTCATGCCTCCTTCAATGCATGAGAGCCAACTGAGCTTCTTGTCACCTGACAGGGGGGAGTTTCCCTGGTAGGACGTAGCGCGTGGAAGGAACACGTTATTCCAACCAGTTCCTTTCCCCTCCATCAGGCGCCCCGGCTGTCATGGGGGAGGCGTTATAGTGACCAGGATTACTGCATGTTTTTGTGAGGGTATTACCTACCCTAGGACAGTGGTTCTCAAACTTTTTCATGTCAAGGACCCCCAAATTGACACTTATTAGCCGGCGGACCCCCATTTGAAAAGATATGCCAGGGACCCCCATAAGAGACGATTTTTACGGCTCTAGCAGTGATTCTAAACCATTTTAATTTCAAGGACCCCCAGTTTGACATGCATTAGGCTACGGACCCCCATTTAATGGCATTTATTTCTCTGGGACCCCAATTTATAATGTAAAATCAATGTTAATTTAACTCTGAGAGTGTCCAAATGGAACCAAATTTGGTTCCATTTTGACCCCACTTTGAGAACCAATGCCCTAGGAGACACGGGGAGAACATGCAAACTCCACACAGAGTAGGCCCGTTCGCCAACCCCACCTAGGGTATGGGCGCTGATGACGCGGAGGAGAAGACACGCCCCAAGTGCCCACAGCGTCCCCGGCGAGAATCGAACCCAGGACCCTCTAACTGTGAGGCGACAGCGCTACCGACTGCGTCACCGTGCACCCCGAACTATCCCTTTAAACCCTATATTAGTTGACCGGAGCTTCACCGAAAATAGCCGATCTACAAGCTCGCAGATGTTTGCCTCAGAATAGGGACGCTAGGATTGATGTGGTACAGGTTATAAAGTACACTAATGAGAAACAGAAGGTACAGGTTGGACGACTACTTTGATGTGCTTCTGGTAGATCTGTGGTGATGAATTTGCATTGATCCTGTTCTGTTGTCTCTTGTAACCCGTCTTGAAGGGCTCGCTGTGGCTCTCCTTCAACATGTTCTATTTTTATAACCGACTGGGTTATTTTGGTCCTATAGCCTCGGGAACCCACCATGCTGATGTTTTTTTTTTTTTTTTGTCCTTATTTAAACGTATGCAGAACAAAACAAGTGCCAGCTAGATGTGTGCCTATTTAAAAGCTCACAACGCATGGCAGCGCGACAAGTTGTGAGCTTATATATCGGCTTGTATATCGTTTTTTTTTTTTTTCAGGCGCAAGACAACAGCGCACAACTGAGTGTGAATCACTCTAATCCAGGGGTCTTCAACAGGGGGTCCGGGACCCCTAGGGGGTTCTCAGAGTTACTACAGGGGGTCCGCCAAATCTTTGTGTGATTTGATTTTTCTTTTTACCTTAACCACTTGAACCCTAGCATCCCTTTTTCTGAGGAAAACTTTAGCCAAAAAATAGCCGATCTACAAGCTCACAACGCCTCGCGCTGCGAGGCGTTGTGAGCTTGTAGATCTGCTATTTTTGGCAAATAGGCATAGGTGTAGAGGAAAAAAAGAGCAGACCACGTAAACAAAAAATGTTGAATCTGAGACACAATTTTATACAATATAGAGGGGTCCCTGCTTCATCTCTCTCTCAGCTAGGGGGTCCTTGGCCTGAAAACGTTGAAGACCCCTGATCTAATCCCTAAACCAAACTTCTAAAAGTCAATTTTCAACGCGCGCGCGCACACACACACACACACACACACACACACACACACACACACACACACACACACACACACACACACACACACACACACACACACACACACACACGTGGATATAATCCTTTATCTTGGCGTTCAGGCTCTGTTACATTTTTCTGCCTGCTCAGCACAATCATACAGCCATCATTAACCATTAAGAGCAGGGAGATAGATATATCATAACAACCCCCCATGGGGAACAGAACCAATAGCAGAGCCAGGTGGTGGTGCTGGGGTGGCGGTGGGAGCAAAAAGACACATACCAACAGTTCAGGGACAAATGACAGCAGGAGGAAGAACATAGTGTTAATTTTGAGACCAAATTTTGATTCAGTTTTAGTCGTAGCCTTTTGAATCAAAATTCCATTTAGTTTTAGTCATATTTTAGTCATCTGAAATGTTTTACCGTTAGTCTAGTTTTTGTCAACTAAATATCATATGTATTTTGCCGGTGCCTTAGATTGCACGCTTGGTTGCATGCTGAAAATAGCCGATCTACAAGCTCACAACGTGTCGCGCTTGTAGATCTGCTATTTTAGTTCTACTGGATCTGTTCTACTGGATCTACTGGATTTAATCGGCTAAATATCATAAGATTGTAGTCGACTAAATCTACAGTTGATTTAGTCGACTACAATTTATTTTTGGCGGGCCGTGATGGCATCGGAATGATTTTCACTTACAGTAGCTGCATGCCGGAAATAGCCGATCTACAAGCTCGCGTTGTGAGCTATTTTCAGTCTGTGACACCAGCGCACACCCATGATGACTTGTCTTAGTTCTTCTGGATCTCTTCTCCACTAGTCCCTCACAAACATTTTAATTGACTAGTTTCTATTCGTTGAGGAAATAGTCAGTATATTTAGTCATCATAGCTCAGTTTTTATTTCTTTTTTATTTTGTTTTCGAAGAAAGGTAGTCGACTGTCATTTTTTGTCACAGTTTTAGTCGACGAAATCAACACTGACACGCGTGCACGCACACACACACACACACACACACACACACACAATTCAATTACACCATAGAGGCTTGTGTGACATCCACAGCCCACTGCTGAGTCAATGTCAACAGAATGGAAATGCTTACTCCACAAATACTCACCCCCCCTCTCTCCCTCTCCCAAACACAGACCTACGTCCACACGTCCCCCCCCCTCCCCTTTCCACCGCAGGGCCCGTCCTTAACCAAAACACTCACCCACACAACATCACACACTGCCTGCGCAATTTAACTCTGAGGGTGTACAAATGTATAGTGGGTCCATTTGTACATGTGTCAAGAGTTTAAATTAGCCCTCTGGATTTTACAGTGAAAGGTTAGAGAGGTGTGGTTTGATTGTGAGACATCCGATAAATGTCTGCAATTTCTCAATAAAAAGGGCAGTCGAGTTTGAGCTCTCCACCATGTAAGACTTGTACAACAGTATGTACTTGACGTGGTTTATGTTGTCATAGTGACGTGGCTGTGGTTTGTTTATGTTGTCATAGTGACGTGGCTGTAGTTTGTTTATGTTGCACGTGGTTTCTAACTGGTGGAAAAAGTACTCACATTGTTTACTACAGCATTTCCTGCCGTATCGATATGGAAGCGTCTCTATCGATACGGTTATCGCCAAAGGAATACGATTATTGCCGTATCGATTAATTGAACCCACCCCTACTGTACTATGAAACTAATCTCTCTGAAGACAGAGTTGTTTAACCAAATGGGTAAAAAAAAAATCGAATCTTTGTGTGATATGATTTCTTTTTTTTTACATTAACCACTAGCATCCCTTTTCTGAGGAGAACTTTAGCCAAAAAATAGCAGATCTACAAGCTCACAACGCCTTGTTGTGAGCTTGTAGATCTGATATTTTTGGCAAAGAGGTATAGGTGTAGTAGAGGGAAAGAGCAGACCAAGTAAAAAAAAAAAAAAAAGTTTAATCTGCAACCCAATTTTATAGAATACAGAGGGGGTCCCTGCTTCATCTCTCTCTCTCAGCCAGGGGGTCCTTGGCCTGAAAACGTTGATGACCCCTGCTGTAGGATGATCAAGTAAAGGGCGTTGATTTATGAAGAAAACCCACAAAAATGTACAAGATAAGAGGTCTCTGCCCCCCGACAGCAGCAACAACAACGATATATAATATTAGTCCTCGTTAAGGAGGAACTGGAGGAATGTTTGGCTTGTTGAGTTCGGGCGGGTGCTTCGGGTGCTTTTGGGTGCTGGGCGGGTGCTTTGCATAGTTACACAGATAGCTATCTGATCTGTAAGCACGCTGTCAGTCTGCACCGACCACGGAGTTTCACAAGGTCTATGGATCTACGGAACATTCTCAGCGATCCAAAGAAGCTCCAGGGAGAAAGAAGCAGCGAGGAGAGCAGAGCTATTCTAATGTATCATTAAAGAGGATTAAAGATAACACCATCCAGGGACGTGCACAGATAGACTCTAGGTGGTGCTAGAGCACCTGCCCTTTGCCCTCTTGACCAGAAGTGCCCTTTTTTTTTTAGTTTACAGCAGGAGTCTTCAACAGGGGGTCCTCAGAGTTACTACAGGCGGTCCACCAAACCTTTATGTGATATGATTTTTCTTTTTACCATAACCACTTGAAACCTAGCATCCCTTTTCTGAGGAGAACTTTAGCCAAAAATAGCCGACAAGCTATTAAATAGCCGACAAGCTCACAACGCCTTGCGCTGCGAGGCGTTGTGGGCTTGTAGATCGGCTATTTTTGGCAAAGAGGTATAGGTGTAGAGGGAAAAAAGAGCAGACCAAGTCAACAAAAAAAAGTATAATTTACTTGAGCACCTGCCCCTCAAAATGTCTGTGCACGCCACTGACACCTTCAGCTACAGAATGCTGTAATGTGAAAATAACGAGCTGCTGGTTGTTGATCCAGATAAGAAAAGCCATCAGGCTTTAACAGCTTTAACCACTTTAAACTTAGTGGTTCTCAAAGTGGGGTCCGGGGTCCTTGAGGGGGTTCCAGGGGGTCCCCCTGCTAAAACATTGTGTTAGGAACCAAATGGACCAGTATTAACCACTTCAGCCCAATATATACATTTCGGCTATTTTCAAATGATGTTTATACATTTGAAAACTTGAAATGGCACATTCTGCATAAAGAGTACTTTTACTTTTGGTACTTTAAGTACATTTTTTTGCCAATACTTTTGTACTTTTACTCAAGTACATTTTGAATTCCGGACTTTTACTTGTAACAGAGTATTTCTATATTGCAGTATTGATACTTTTACTTTTTCCACCACTGGTCATTTCAAGATTATTATCTTTTTTGTATTTTCTTTTTTTTTTTATTGATGCGAGAACAATGGCTTCCATTTCAGCATGGCTAACTTTCCAGGAAGACAGAAGGCTTTAGTTTCCATTAGCCTGGAATCCCACCCAACCGACGATGATGTCATTGGTAGGCACATGGTTTCTTAACTAGTCAACAGCCCACCAATGAGACAGCAGAGTAAGTAGAGACAGAAATGGAGTCATCGACTTTATAATTAGTTAGTGAAGCATTAGTGAATACCACTTACATCAGGATTCTTCAACGTTTTTCAGGCAGGGACCCCCTAGCTGAGAGAGAGATGACACAGGGACCCCCACTACATATCAAATTATGTTGCAGATTCAACTTTTTCATAGATTCCTTAGTTTCATTGTATTTTTCAGACATTTAACCACTTAAACCATCAATACCGAGTAAACTTCACCTTTCTGCTCTTTTTTTCCCTCTACACCACACCTCTTTCCCAAAAATAGCTGATCTACAAGCTCACAATGCTTCCCAGTGTGAGGCGTTGTGAGCTTGTAGATCTGCTATTTTTGGCTAAAGTTCTCCTCAAAATAGGGATGGTAGGGTTCAATTGGTTAATGTGAAAACAATATCCTATCACACAAAGATTTGGCGGACCCCCTGTAGTAACTCTGAGGACCCCCTAGGGGTCCTGGACGCCCTGTTGAATACCCCTGACTTACATGAATACACAGTTGAAAATGGGTGAGGGTGCTATTTGGTATCATTTGTACACTCTGTCAAGACAGAGTAATGGCCTTGTAGTCAAGGCAGTGTTGATTTTGTCGACTAAAACTATGACGAAAAATGTTGGTCGACTACCTTTTTCACTGACGAAAACTAAATAAAAACTAAATAAAAACGTAATAAAAACTAAGCTATGATGACTAAAACTATGACTAAATATATTGACAATTTTGTCAACAAATAAAAACTAGACTAAAATGTTAGTGAGGGACTAGTGGAGAAGAGATCCAGTAGAACTAAAATACTATGCTTTACGCTCAGGTGTTGCGCTCTGAAAATAGCAGATGTACAAGCTCACAACGCGGCGCGCTGCGACACGTTGTGAGCTTGTAGATCGGCTATTTTCAGCATGCAACCAAGTGTAAAATCAGCCATTACGACGCCATCAAGGCACCGCCAACATACATTTTAGTCGACTAAAATCAACTGTAGATTTAGTCGACTAAAACTAGACAAAAACTGAAACGTTTCAGATGACTAAAATATGACTAAAACTAAATGGAATTTTATTGAAAAGACTATGACTAAAACTAAATCAAAATTTGCTGTCAAAATCAACACTGGGTCAAGGCGCATATCACTCCGTCGTGGGTTTGATTTCCGAACTCCCCGTCTCTCTATCCCTGTTTCCTGTAGATCTTCACTGTACTATCCAAATAAAGGCAGAAAAGGCTAAAAAAAATACAAACTGGGGATCCTGGAAATTTGAGAACCACTGATTTAAACCACTTAGTTGACCAGAGTCCCCCAGGGGTCTCTGTACTACTAGGCCCCTTCCTATACACTAAATATCTTTCCCCGAAAACAGCCGATCTACAAGCTCACCATGAGCTTAGATGTGGAATGTTTGCAGAAGTAATAGGGATTCCCAGAATAGGGACGCAAAGGGTCAATAGGCCCCATGGGGTCAGTTGTGACAAGGCAAACATACAAAATGAATAGAGATTGTATACAAACTATTAAGATGTATAAATGAATCCATATGAATTAATAACGTTATTCTAATTGAATGTTGGGTTTCTATGGGTCAGGCAGACATGTAGCACCATTTTGACCTTATACTCTGTCACCTGAACCAGGCTATTTTTCTAGATAAAATAAATTGTATTATCCATCTATAGCAGGGGTCTTCAACAGGGGGTCCGGGACCCCTAGGGGGTCCTCAGAGTTACTAAATATTTGTGTTATGATCATTATTATTTTTTACCTTAACCACTCGAACCCTAATATCACTTTCCTGAGGAGAACTTGAGCCAAAAATAGCAGATCTACAAGCTCACAATGCCTCGCAGCTGCGAGGCATTGTGAGCTTGTAGATCGGCTATTTTTGGCAAAGTGGCGTAGAGGGAAAAAAGAGCAGACCAAGTGAACAAAAAAAGCTTAATCTGAAACACAATTTTATACAATAGAGGGGGTCCCTGCTTCATCTCTCTCTCAGCTAGGGGGTCCTTGGCCTGAAAACGTTGAAGACCCCTGATCTATAGAGAAACTTCCAATTTCCAACGACAGAGAGTTTTGTTTATCCTTGTTTGTCCCCTGTCGCTGAACATGATTTCAGAAAATAATATATTTTTTAAATCTTTTAGGGGTGCAATTTAAGGGTGCTTGGGGTCTTGAGCAAAAAACGCCCATAGGTGGCGCCTAAGGAGGGGGTGCGGCATCTATGTGAGGACAATACGTTTTATGGGGGGGTGGGGGGTGGCTGAAGTTTCCATTTAACTGCTGGTTTTCACAGGCAAACATTAAAATACAAAAAAAAAAGTGAGAAGCCTATTGTTTCACTACCCTGGAAATAAAATCCCTAACGCAGCAAACTTTACCAGGTTGAAAAAAACATGGCATCGGCCACAACAAGGAATATTATAGGCTATTTATATGAAATGACCTTCACTTTCTCAAACTTTAATAAGTACATTCCCCTTCTGGCAGTCAGTTGCGTTAGTAGGCTATATGTGCAGTGCTTTTATTTATAACTTTCTTATCTAATAACGTTTACAGGTAACTGTAGGCTACGTGTTCCCAGTCCAACACCGCCCACAGCAATAGGACAAGACGACACGGGACGATCCAAGACGGTCGTCATGGATGAACTTCAACATACTGTTTGCACTTTCTCCCCTTTTGGTCCGAACATCTACATAAACGTTCAGATTTCGAATATAAAGTGCTAACCCCATGGCCACGGATGTTATAATACTGTACGGGCCGTCAGAAAGTACCCGTATCTTCCGTCTTGTTCAATAAAAAGCATTTTAATCCTATTGGTAGCCATTTTCTCATAGAGTTAAAATGTATCAGAGACTGCAATACACCTCCCAACCGATAGGGTCGAGTGGTTAAACGCGTATGGAGAAAATTCGGAGAAAATGGCCACCTTATCGCATTAAAACGCTTTTTATTGATTAATACAGCAATTACAGGTACTTCTGAGGGCCCAAACATAATTGTAACATCTGTGGCCATGGGGAAAGCACTTTATATTTGAAATCCGAACGTTTATGTAGATGTACGAACAAACAATGAAGAAAGTGCAAACACTATGTTGAAGTTCATCCATGACTGTCGTATAATATAATGACAGTCATGTATCAGGAGGGCTATTCTAGGGACGATACTATATAATAACTTTTTAAAAAAGTGTCCAAAAGATCAGTGAGTGACAACAAACATTTACACGAGAATAAACATGTTGTCACAAGTAGACAGTGGTGTAAAGTAACTAAGTACATTTACTTAAGTACTGTACTTATAAGTACAATTTTGAGGTATTTGTACTTTATTTGAGTATTTTTTATTTCCAATTTCCAATACTTTTACTTCTACTCCACTACATCTCAGAGGCAAACATTGTACTTTTACTCCACTACATTTACTTGAAAACTTTAGTTACTAGTTACTTTTCAGATATAAACTATGATATAATGAAACATGCATTAACCACTTTATCCCTATTTTATACCTAGGTCCTAGGCTATTTGAAAATAGCAGATCTACAAGCTCACAACGCGTCGCCCTTGTGAGCTTGTAGATCTGCTGTTTTCAAATATTTAGTACTTTTACTTTTGGTACTTTATAGTACATTTTGATGCCAATACTTTTGTACTTTTACTCAAGTACAGTTTTTATTCTGGACTTTTACTTGTAACAGAGTATTTTTATATTGCAGTATATTGGTACTTTTACTTAAGTAAAGAATTTGAGTACTTTTTCCACCACTGATTATTTTACAGTTCTTACCTTCCAACTGTCTGGTTGGCGAGCTGTCTCATGCGATTAAACTGTTTCTTCATGTTGTCTCCTCAGTTCCGTACAGAATATTAGATCCAACAGTCCTCCGTACCGGGACCAGTTCCGTACAGTATATTAGATCCAACAGTCCTCCGTACAGGGACCACCAGCACCAACCAACCAACACTCCGTCAAAAGTTTGCGGACCCCCAGAATACAACGTCCAACACAAACCGTGTGTCTCGTCACGTCGCTGCCATTGATTGTAATGTAATGACACGGGAACAAGAAATGACGCTCAACAACACACAACTAACAACAATAAATATAGGTGTTCGTTCGTTCCCATAAGCCACCAGATATGTTCCCTTTAAAATGGATTGTTATTCATCATTTTGAAACGGCCGTTCGTTGTCCTCCTCGCCGTTCTCCTCGTTCTCTCTCCATTCCAACCATTTACATGTGATTATAAAGTGCTTTGGTTTGGTTTGGTTTGAGAGCAACAAGGCTGCTTCAGGACCAGGAAGGAGGAAGTCCTGCCTCTGTTACAGTACTTCCCTGTTATAGTACTGTATGACTGACTGACACAACCCACTGCTGACATGTCATATCTATATCTATATATATAAATATAATATATACACACACACACGCACACACACACACATATATATATATATATATATATATATATATATATATATATATATATATATATATATATATATATATATATATATATATATATATATATATATATATATATATATAATTCTGCTCAAATATTACTCAACTAAGTGCATGCTTTTTAAATGGCTTTTTATTATTATTATTATTATTATTATTATTATTATTATTATTATTATTATTATTATTATTATTATTATTATCATATTAATGCATTGCTGTATTGAAGCTTAGACACTTTCCCAAAACAAATCATGAGTTGTTGAGCTTGTAGATCTGCTATTTTAACTATGTTTGAAATAGGGCTTGTAGTGGTTAATTCATACTGTATACCTTTCCCTTCCTAGATATGTAGTGGAATCAAAAGCACAATAATTGTCTTTGAAATGTATTGGAGGGAAAGTCATAAGTATCCAAAAATACAAATACTCAAATAATAACTCCGATAAGTTACTTAAGTACAGTACTCAATTAAATGTACTTTCTTACTGATCCACCATACTGCCTATTTGTCTCAATTATGCTATCATGGTAAGGACACACAAAGGGATAAATGTTAAAATGTGCATTCATTTAACTCTGAGAAAGCGGTTTTAAGTTACTGATTTACTCCAGTACTGCACATAAGTAAAATATTTTGGTACTTTTAACTTTATTTGACTATTTCAATTTCTTCATGATTATACATCTACTCCTCCATTACATATCAAAGGCAAATATTGTCCCTTTTGTTTTGTGTTATTTGTTTTTAACTGCACTATAATTATTTGACAGCTTTTACTAATTAGGCTATTAATAGACCAATTATTTGTTTACCAACATTGAGACTGGATGCACAGTTGATTTAACCTGACACCGTCAAATGGAAGAAGCTTGCGACACACATGAGATTTCCGGAGGGAGGGGGGGTTTACCAAGCTACAGTTGATTGTGTCATGCAAACAATTCTCAACTTGTTGTTTTGGGGTGCGCTGGTTTCAGCACACCCCAACCCCCTCTTGTGTATTGGCTAGTGGAGCGCGTCCTATAGCGAGACCTGACAGAATAGGTTTCATTTGCAACCATGCAGTATGACGCTTGCAACCAGTGTGACGTCGTCTGTTAAGGCCGTCTATATGCAGATTTAGATTATTAATATCCTACTACAACTTCAACTGTACTGTCAACATGACAGGTTTACAGGTGTTAAAACAAAGTGGCTGAAATAGTTTTTCGTTAGAAGCTCCCATCATTTGCAGTTTTCATGAAAAATGTGTAATTTTTATAGGTTAAGCCAGTTGCTGGCTGACAGTCGCCAGATTCTGTGAGAGAAACAAGCAACCAGGTGTAGGAAAACAAGCCCAAAAGAAGCGACTTTGAACCACATGAGCACTTTAAACACATCAGCCATTTGAAAATAGCAGATCTACAAGCTCACAACGTGTCGCAGTGTGACGCGTTATGAGCTTGTAGATCTGCTATTTTCAAATTCAATCTTGGGGGGAAATTATAATAAGCAGACCTGGCAACACTGGCTGCCAGTGGCTCTCAAATGTTTTTATGTCGACCAAATTAATATGCATTTCAGAAACTAATTTGTGCCAGGGACTCCCATAGAAGATTTGCGTTGCTAAAATGTTGAATATGTGAATATAAAGATATATTCAACATTTTTCAAACATTTTCAAGAGTTTTTTTTTTTTTTAAATGGTAGATCTATATTAACAAAACAAAGGGGGGTGGCAAAAATATGTTACCACTTAAGCTCCATTTATAAAATAGACCCCTATTTATTTATTTATTTGGGTGTCATGTGTTATGACAAATAGCCTACATCAACAAAATAGTGAGATTGTGTTCCAAAAATAAACAATTCTGTCAAGTGACTCTGTGACTTTTTTCACGTCAGTTGATGCTTCATATCCATGTGAGTAAAATCGCAGTTCTTATTATGCCACGATGCTATTGAAACCCTAGAATTTTCAATGGGAAAATAACTGTGATCCAGGGGGATAGTGGCCTCTAGCGGCCGCTAGCTGTAGTGATGTCAGAGACTTCGGCTCTCTATAACTATGTTGCTATAATAGTCAATAAATAGAGGTGTGCGTGTGTGTGGTATGTTATATAGCTACTAATAGAGCTGTGTGTGTGTGTGTGTGTGTGTGTGTGTGTGTGTGTGTGTGTGTGTGTGTGTGTGTGTGTGTGTGTGTGTGTGTGTGTGTGTGTGTGTGTGTGTGTGTGTGTGTGTGTGTGTGTGTGTGTGTGTGTGTGTGTGGTATATTATATAGCTACTAATAGAGCTGTGTATGTGTAACCAAATTTCAGTCAGACAACTCTTGGATAGAATAAATATATTTATTGAGCGTACATATTTATAAGCATATTGGCGTCACGGCTCCGTCTCATTTCATTCATTCCCTGTAAGCATGAATTATATGATAAATGATTTGCCAGCTAGATTTTACAGGGAATGTAATTAAATAGACCGCCCACAGGTGGATGCTGGGGTGGTGGTGGGAGCACAAAAAAACTTCACAGAACAGGGGGGGGGGGGGTATATGTTATATCGTCTCTGTCGGGTGGAAACCTCAAATGTCCAAAACTGTTACTTTTCAGGATTCAAATTCAAAAGCATCAAAAGTAGCAGATCTACAAGCTCAAAACGCGTGGCTTTTTGGAGCCGTGTTTGGAGCTTGTGGATCTGCTACTTTTGATGTTTTTGTGTGAAGCTGTAATGGGATTAAATAAGTAGGACATTAGTTTACGGAGAAAAAAAAGTTAGAATAAGGAGATAATAGGTTTCTGCCCGACAACAGCGATATATCATCCTGTAGTAACGCCCCCCATTATAAATCCTCCTGTCTCTAAAAGAAAAAAGACCCACATGAGAACGGGGTGGGCCGCGTGACATCAGTCAACTATGACATCAGTCAACTATGACATCAGTCACCTATGACATCAGTCAACTATGACGTAGCTATGACGTATAGGACTCCAAATTTGGCAAGGTTTCTGTACGACCCCTCCCCCCCTCCCTTCTAAATTAAACTAAACGTTTTTTTCTAAACGTACTGCAAAACGTGGGGAAAAATGAGTGGAGGTTAGTGATGAGCGGGCCGATCCGTAACCCGCGGGACCCGCGGGTCAACCCACGGCGCAGGTGGGTCGAGTCAGGATTTCAGAGGCAATTATGCGGGCAGCGGGTGAGCGGGTCAGCCGCTCTCACACACAAAAAATAAGAATAAGAATAATAACAATAAAACAGTTTGAATACACTTGGGGTGTATACTTGAAGATTATTTTCCGGCATGATTTTACCGATTTTTTTTTTACCGCGGGTCGCGGGGCGGGTTGAGCCATAGATTTATATATGGGTTCGCGGGGTGGGTTGAGGCGGGTTGGGTTCCGTGGCGGGGCGGGGCGGGTCATGAAAAAACCCGACCCGCACATCACTAGTGGAGGTACTTCTGTGGTCTACTGGCAGTGTGTGCACAAGAACACACACACACACACACACACACACACACACACACACACACACACACACACACACACACACACACACACACACACACACACACACACACACACACACACACACCACAGGGAGCTCCACTGATCTCATTCCCCCCAGATTCGGTACAAACATGGGGACGAATTAATTCTACCATCAAAATGTGGAACACCCTACCACCACCACCACCAGCCATCAAAAACGCCATAAAAAACAACACCTGCAATTAACAACTGGTCCTAGACAAGTCTTCTAGCTTGCCAAAAGAAATGACCCCCCCCACTGTTTTTCTGTAAATATACTTGTACTGCTCCTAGTATTGATGATTTATTGTATAGTAGTTTATGTCTTGATGGATTGAATACATAGGAAATAAATTTGTGTTATCCTTTTAGCATTATTGTATAACTGTACATCTGTACTTAACACTTGCAAAGTGTTAATAAAGTATTCAGTCAATAAAAAAAACAAAAACAGGCCCTCTTATAGATGGATAGACTGTTGCAGACATAGATATAGAAACTTAGATCTCATTGGCCACTGCAGTTCACTGGAGTGACCTGTATCTCGAGCGCCATTTTGGGGAAGGCAAGCTTCCTGACCACTGGCCAATCACAGCGCGTCCTTTCCGGGACTTGTCAGTACCTAGTTGTATAACAAAAATATCCCGTTATATTTTCATACAACTAGACTATGCCAAGTCCTGGAAAAGACGTGCTGTGATTGGCCAGTGATTGGCCAGTGATTGGCCAGTAGTATGCAGAAGCTTGCCTTCTCCAAAATGGCGCCACCTTTATATGTCTATGGTTGCAGAGCCCCACTGTAAAAAAAAAAAAAAAAAAGCTGCTCTCTATCGCCACCTTCCCCTAGTGGCTAAACTATGCAACTACCCCACCCACAATATACATAGGCCTACAGTATAACTGCTAATGGTCACTGTTTAACGGCTGTGTTTGGTCGCTGGTGGTCAAGCCCAGTAAGCGATGATGAAGACGGATATGGAGAGGCTGATGATGAGGTTGGCGTTGACCAGGTGTCTCAGACACGGCTCCTCCTCCAGGGAGTTAATGGCGACCTCGGGAGGAGGCGGAGGGGGAGGGGCTCCTCCGTCGCCATCCCTCCGCCGCTCCATCCCACACAGCCAGTAGAGGGCAGCGCTACACTTGGATTGGCTTTGGACACCGTCGGACACAGAGGAGGCGGAGTCTATTAGATGGAGGAAGAAAATGGTTAGGAAAATACAAGGTTCCCTCGCACTCCTAGGCCACAGTTCCGGCTGCAACGTTAACCCAGGCTTTTTTTCTTTTGAAAAAAAAAATATATTATATCCACCTGTTTCCTAGGCTTTTCCAACAGGAAGTGGAAAACACACAGCCAAGAAACAGGTGGATAGAACAGAGGTCTTCAGCAGGGGGTCCGGGACCCCTAGGGGGTCCTCAGAGTTACTACAGGGGGTCCGGTAAAGAATATTTTTAGAATTATTTATTTAATATTGTGCAGTAATAATCAGTAATAATACATGTCTATATTTGTCTCAAAACCTTAGCATGCCATACAGTTGCAAATTAAATAAATATGATTTCAAGAAATTAAAACTAACATTGAATAGCCTAACAAACGGCAATATAATGTTTGCAGTTCAGGCCTGGAATTTCGTCATTTTAGGGGCAAGGCCACTTGGCCTTTGGTGTTGTAATTTTGGCTATTTGCACGATTTTAAATTGTTTTAAATAATAATGAAAAAAGGAACATACAAGATTTCCAACGATAATATATAGCCACTATATGGTTCTGTATCAGTATATGAGTCAGTTTTTGCAGATTTCATTCTAATTTGGCTACTATGCCTGCATATGAATTTCATGGGCCTGTTGGTCACCCTGGCTTGGCGGAGATATGCCCTGTTGCGCACTCTCCGCACAGCAACAGCAGGTGAAAGCAATTCACTTAAACGAGGGCTGTATTGTGCACCAAAAAACGGACTAAAACTGTCACACGCACACACACACACACACACACACACACACACACACACACACACACACACACACACACACACACACACACACACACACACAGTCAAGCGTTCACAGCTGGTGTTAATTATTTTGCGCTGCGCAAGCTCTTAACTATCACTGGTTATCCATGTCACACCCTCTGACAAGTGGATTCTAGTTTTCAAGATTAGAACAGCAACACTGGTTACAAAGTGGGGGGAGGTGGGGGTGCGGGGAGGAATGCAGCCCTCTCTTTACTCCTCCAGATGAAAGACGCAATTGACATATACTTCTCCATACAGCGGTGTTTTACCGGATTTGTGATGCGTTCTCTCAGGTAGAGTTCAATGGTGATGGTCCTCTGTATGTTAATGACCTTGGCTGTGGCTTCACGGCTTGGTCATTGTTCTGACATAACAAGTTTGTCCAGTATTCAATCCCCAGGCAGGCGCTGGGCCTTTTTTTCTAACTTTTTTTTTCTCTCTCGTTTTTTTTTCCATTAGAGGTAGTATTAAATGCCGTTTTTTCAAATCACCTTGCGGGCCAGATTTGACGACGTCGCGGGCCGGAATTGGCCCGCGAAACACCAGTTTGCCACCCCTGGTTTAGAGCATGGTTAAATGTCTGGAAATACACATGGAAAGTGATAGTGCTGTGAAACAAGTCTATGAAGCTGCCTATGAAATCTATGAAAAAAAGGAAAATGTACACAATATATAATGGGGGGTCCCTGCTTTCTCCCTCTTTCAGCCAAGGGGTCCTTGGCCTGAAAACGTTGAAGACCCCTGATATAGAATATAGAATATCTATAGAAAGGTCCAGTGGCGTGCACAGACATTTTGAGGGGCAGGTGCTCAAGTAAATTGTACTTTTTTTTGTTGACTTGGTCTGCTCTTTTTCCCTCTACACCTATACCTCTTTGCCAAAAATAGCCGATCTACAAGCCCACACCGCCTCACAGCGCGAGGCGTTGTGGGCTTGTAGATCTGCTATTTTTGGCTAAAGTTCTCCTCAGAAAAGGGATGCTAGGTTTCGAGTGTTTTTATGGTAAAAAGAAAAATCATATCACATAAAGAATTGGCGGACCCCCTGTAGTAACTCTGAGGACCCCCTAGGGGTCCCGGACCCCCTGTTGAAGACCCCTGCTGTAAACTGGGAAAAAAAAAGTTTTTTCTTTTTTTCAAAAGGGCACTTCTGGTCAAGAGGGCAAAGGGCAGGTGCTCTAGCACCACCTAGAGTCTATCTGTGCACGTCCCTGGGGACACCAGGCTGAAAGTGGACAGTGGTAAAAGAGAGTGGAAAAGCAGAGACACACCCACCTGTGCTCTGACGGTGTTGTGTTGTTGTTGTTGTTGTTGTTGTTGTTGTTGTTGTATCGTTCCGTCCCTGTTCCGTCTTGTCTCCGGCGCTCTGCGTGGGTCTTTCTCCTGACGCCTCCACGTCCTCCTCCTCCACCACCGTGAAGACCTCCTCCAGCTTCTCCTTGGGTTTCTCCTCCACGGCGTCCAGCCTGGTGAACCAGGTCAGACGGCTGACCTGCAGCGCGGTGGAAAAAGTACTGAAATGTTTTACTCAAGTAAAAGTATCAATACTGGCTGCAATGTAGATATACTCTGTTACAAGCAGAAGTCCCGTGTTAAAAATGTACTTGAGTACAAAAGTATTGGTATCAAAATATACTTAAAGTACTCATTATGCAGAAGTTATCATTATGTCTAAAATGTTTTAAAAATATTTTGAAAATAGCAGATCTACAAGCGTCGCATTGCGACGTGTTGTGAGCTTGTAGATCGCCTATTTTCAAATAGCCGAAGTTTAAGGGCTGAAATGGTTGATGCATGTTTTGTAATAATAATCAAAATCTACAAAGTAACTAGTAACTGAGGTTTTCAAATAAAATTGCAATATTTGCCTCTGAAATGTAGTGGAGTAGAAGTAGAAGTACTGAAAATTGGAAGTACTCCAGTAAAGTAAAAAAAAAAAAACTCGAAATTGTACTTATATAAGTACAGTACTTGAGTAAATGTACTTAGTTACTTTACACCACTGCGAGCTACAGTATACCTTTCTGCTGCTGCGGTGCTCGATCAGCTCACCTGTTCAGGGCGTGGCTTCTCCGTGGCCAGACTGACCGCCACCACCACGGCGAGCGTGAGGAAGGACAGCATGGTGGAGAAGTACAGGTAGTGCACGCCGCTCACCACCTCCGGCCGGCTGTCCTCCTGGTAGCACAGCGGCGTCGGGTACACGAAGTCCAGCACCATGCGGACGCAGCCCACCGGCAGGCCGAGGGCCAGGCCCCAGAAAGCACCCTGCATTGGATGGATGGAGGATACAGATGTGCCACTTCAAAACTTCACACGTTACTGTTCTTTCCCTGAAAGTCCCCTGAAAATGCATTTTTTTCCTCCCTGTTCTGCCCTTAAAAATACACTTTTTTGCCCCTGAAAAGAAGTTGTCACTACACACCCCCGTTTTTCCCTTCAACAGACATCCATATACATGAGAACAAAAGAATGTGTGTTGAAGAAGGTGTCAGACTCATTATGAGGCGAAAGGTGATTTGAAGAGGTCCTTGACCAGTTGCTCAAATTAATTAGCATCATAAAAGCAGTGATCATCAAAATAATTCAGCATTTTAAATGCCCTTCTTTGTCCCTCTTATTGCCCTGGGAATCCCCTGAAAATGTACTGTCTTGGCGATGGCAGGACATTTGAAGTTTTGAAATGGCTCATCTGTATATAGCAGTGTTGATTTTGACAGCACATTCTGATTCAGTTTTAGTCATAGTCCTTTGAATCAAATTCCATTTAGTTTTTAGTCATATTTTAGTCATCTGAAATGTTTTAGTTTTTGTATAGTTTCAGTCGACTAAATATCATACGATTTTAGTCGACTAAATCTACAGTTGATTTGGTCGACTAAAATGTATGTTGGCGGCGCCTTGGTGGCGTCGTAATGGCTGATTTTACACTTGGTTGCGTGCTGAAAATAGCAGATCTACAAGCTCACAACGCGTCGCGATGCGACGCGTTGTGAGCTTGTAGATCTGCTATTTTCAGAGTGTGACACCCGAGCGCAACCAAACATAAAATTACTTGTCTTTTAGTTCTACTGGATCTCTTCTCCACTAGATCCCTCACTAACATTTTAGTCTAGTTTTTATTTGTTGACGAAATAGGAACACGTTACTCCAACCAGTTCCTTTCCCCTCCATCAGGTGCCCCGGCTGACCAGGGGGAGGCAGAAAAGACACCAGGATTACTGCATGTTTTTTGTGAAGGTACCTACCCTAGGGCATTGGTTCTCAAAGTTGGGTCCGGGGACCCCCAGGGGTCCTTGAGGGAGTTCCAGGGGGTCCCCAGCTAAATGATAGATTAGGCACCAAATGAACCCTTATGGGTCTGTAACTCTGAGTTAAATTGACATATATTTTACAATATAAATTGCGGTCCAAGTGATAGAAATGGCATTAAATGGGGATCTGTAGCCCTGATGCATGTCAAACTGGTGATCCTTGAAATTAAAATAGTTGAGAATCACTGCTAGAGCCGTAAAAATCTTCTCTTATGGGGGTCCCTGGCTTATCTTTTGAAATGGGGGTCCGCCGGCTAATAAGTGTCAATTTGGGGGTCCTTGACATGAAAAAGTTTGAGAACCACTGCCCTAGGGGACACGGGGGAGAACACGCAAACTCCACACAGAAAGGCCCTTGCGCCAACCCCACCTAGTAGTGATGAGCGGGTCGGGTTTTTTCATGACCCGCCGCGCCCCGCCCCGCGACGGAACCCAACCCGCCTCAACCCGCCCCGCGAACCCATAAATAAATCTATGGCTCAACCCGCCCCGCGACCCGCGATTTTTTTTAAATTCTGTAAAATCATGGTTAGAAAATAATCCCCAAGTATTTCCAAACTGTTTTATTCTTATTATTCTTATTCTTATTAGGAATAAAGACAAAACAAGAGCATGTGATTATTTTTATTTTTTTTGCGTGTGAGAGCGGCTGACCCGCTCACCCACAGCCCGCATAATTGCCTCTGACATTCTGACTCGACCCACCCGCGCCGCGGGTTGACCCGCGGGTCCCGCGGGTTACGGGTCGACCCGCTCATCACTACCACCTAGGGTATCGGTACTGAAGGAGAGAACACGGCCCCAGCGCCCCCACAGCATCCCCGGCGTGAATCGAACCCAGGACCTTCTAGCGGTGAGGCGACAGCGCAACCGTACCCCTCAGATAAAAAACCCCCTCAGAAAATATTACCGAGATAAAACTCGGTAATTTTTGGCTAAATATCCCCCACGCATTCCCAGAATTTGAACGCTGGGGTTCAAAGTAGTCGAAAAAGAGAAAACCAAAGAAAACGCTAGAGGGAGCTTGCCTTCTCATTGGTCCTCGTCCAGAAGCATCCCATCAGGAACACGATGGAGACGGGGGGCTGCAGGTAGGTGCTGATGGACTGTATGTAGATGAAGAGCTGCCCCCCCTGGCTGGCCTGGACCACCGGGATCCACGCCACCGACACCACCACCAGCACCAGCACAAACACCCTGCAGCACGCACACGAACACGCACACACACGCACGCGCACACGCACACGCACACACACAGACACAGACACACGCACGCACGCACGCACGCACACGCGCACGCACACGCACACGCACACACACACGCACGCACGCACGCACGCACGCACGCACGCACGCACGCACGCACACGCACACACACACACACACACACACACACACACACAGTGGTGTGGGAGAAAGTACTCAAATGTTTTAATTAAGTAAAAGTATCGATACTGGAAAAAAATGGAAATATATATACTCTGTTACAAGTAAAAGTCCGGAATTCAAAATGTACTTGAGTAAAAGTACAAAAGTATTGGCATCAAAATGTACTTAAAGTACCGAAAGTAAAAGTACTCATTAAGGAGAAATGTCCCATTTCAAGTAGGGCTGTGAATCTCCTGCTATCTCACGATATTTTTCTACAACTCCTAACATAGGAGTGGACGGGAAGCGCCATTTTTTGGGGGATGACATCACATCCGTCCATTCCTTCTCTCATAGTCAAGGGATCATTTCTAAGTTGCGTTAGAGCACCCTCTTATGTTTTTTTTTCTTTTCAGAAAACATTCTTTCAAATCCAACACTTTCAAACCAACGTCCTCGGCAGGCAATGTGTTAAGACGCACAAAATAGGGCCCTGAACAGTGTTGCCAGATTCTGTGAGAGAAACAAGCAACCAGGTCTAGGAAAACCAGCCCCAAAATAAGCCACTATGGGGCCACATGAGCACTTTAACATATACATCAGCTATTTGAAAATAGCAGATCTACAAGCTCACAACGCGTCACGACGCGTTGTGAGCTTATATTTTCAAATAAAATCTTGCGGGGAAATTATAATAAGCAGATCTGGCAACCCTGGCCCTGAAACGCTTAACTGCAGTGCTGCCTCTGGGCGACTGATTTCCCCCCCATGGAAGCAATAACGGTATCTATCTATCTATCTATGTCCTGTTCTAGGAGGAAACACGTGCAGGTCAAGTTTAAAATAAGAATTGAATGGAATAAATGTCAATACCAGGCAACTGAAAAACACATTTTCTCAATGGCAGTGGATGGAGAGAGGGGATTTCTGTCCAAGCAACAGCAACCAATGGCCACGAAGAGGGGTGGGACCACGGGCGGGACTTGACAAAGGGTCAATTTGTTGTGCACACTGCCAGCAGGCCAATAAACCATATTCACACGGCGGCCATATTGCCATTAAAGGGATTGTAGGCGAGTTCAGACATAATCAAAGAAAAAAACTGTTGTCAAACACCGCCCCTCCAGCAGTTCGTTTCCCCGACCACCAGGGGGTGACGCAGGGGGGACTTCTAAATGGGCCATGCCCAAAATAGGTTGCTTTATTGGGATACAATTCGCGGAACTGCACGAACCTTCCGGTTCTCTGAATTTTTATTTTCAAATAGGCTCTTTCATGATAAATTGACCACATATATGAAGTTAAACAACTAAATTCTATCCACACGCTATCTTAAATGTTAATTCTGTGCCTCAAAAAAAAGTAAAAAGTTCACACGGGCACGGACGCGCACATGCGTGCGTTAATTTACGTCCCGACAAACATAACATAAACATAAACAGTAGGGAAAATACGGATTTCAGAAAGAGGACTGTGTTTCAATGCAGGAAAACACCCCAGCATCATTATATAGTGGCTGATAGAGGGGAGAAATTGCAATATATATATATATATATATAAATATTTTTTAAATTTAGGCTTAATGTTGCCTACAATCCCTTTAAGTCAATGAAATGCCACCCCAGTTGCCACAGCAACGCAACGTTAAATTCCAAAATGGCCGCCGTGTGAATATGGACTATTATGTACCTCTCCGCATCAGAGTACGTCTGATCCAATCAGAGTATATTGATATTGCCCGAATATGGAGTTCCTCACTGACATCATCAATGTCAGCTCAGTCTTGCATCATCGACCTCCACTTTTTTTGGGGGGGGGACAATCTTCTGGTTGAATATTACTTCACTGCAAGTGAAAGTGTCTCAGACAGAGAGCTGACTGACTGAAGAGTACTTAGAGTACTGAGGTTGCTTTGATCCTCCTGTCATGTATCCCATGGCATCAATCCTGCAACCACAGATCACCCTTTCTGAGGAAGACTATACTCTCATGTTGGCTCCAGAACCAACCTCAGCTCCGGTCCCGAACCCAGCGCGGGCCAACCCTTCTGCCCTGGTTGGCCCGGTTCTATCTTGGCCACAAGAGGGACACTGGGCAGAGATGCCTGATTATCAGCCCCATGGAGCGTTGATCACTGGGGAGTTGGACTTGTTCCCTGATGTCGACTTGTTCCCTGATGTCCGGGAAGACTGGGTAGCGGAACTTGCCCAACAACACAACGACTCGAATGTTGTGTGTAATTATCTGTTGGAGAACCCGGCGTATCCCAGGAGAGAGGCTGCAGCCGTTCCCAACAGCATCGTGCTGGAGTCTGGAGGGACACTCCGGACTCACGTGCCCGAGGACCTGTTTGAATACAGCAAGCTGGGGACAGTGAGAGGAAAGGCCAGGGAGCAGACTGTCCACCTGCTGATGGATGACTTCCCGATGATCAGCATTCGGAACATCAAATGGGCTCTCAAGAACCTCAAGGGACACTATGCGCTCACACGCAAGGCCTTATATGAAGCTCTGAAGAAATCAGGCAACCCTTCAAGAAAGCGACGCTGCTTCATAGATTTCCAGTTTGAGCACGGTTCAGTGAGATTCAACAAGAGAATGCACTTACTTAAACACGACCGGTGCACTTTCAAGACTAAGGCAGAGCTGCGTTCTCTGAACTCCGTTCAGAGAGAGCAAAAGCAGTGGGCAGAGCATGAGGACTTCCTGCTGGCACTGCAGGTCAATGAGGATGAATATAAAGAGGAGAGCCAGTTGATAGAGTGTGGCTGCTGCTATTGTGAGTTTGTGTTTGAGAACATGACTCAGTGTTCGGACGGTCATCTCTTCTGTAAAGAGTGCCTGGTCAAATACGCTCAGGAGGCGGTCTTTGGCTCTGGACAGTCGGAGCTGAGCTGCATGGAGGGTGGGTGTACCTGCTCATACCCAGCGCGTGAACTGGAGAAAGTCCTGCCAGAGAACATCCTAAGTAAATACTATGAGAGACAAGCAGAGGAGGCGGTTGCTGCCGCCTGCGGTGACGAACTAGTACGGTGTCCATTCTGCAACTTCCCAGCCCTGTTGGACGAAGATGTATCCCAGTTCAGCTGTCCCAACCCCCAATGCCGAAAGGAGAGCTGTAGGAAGTGTCGCGTCCGATGGAATGAGCATGTGGGCAAGACGTGCGAGCAGGTCGTGGAGATGGACAAAACAAGGGTTCTCTTTGAGGAGCGCATGACGGCGGCGCGGGTGAGGAAGTGTGTGAGGTGCGGTATAAGTCTGGTCAAGACCGAGGGATGCAACCGCATGACGTGCCGCTGTGGCGGCAGCATGTGCTACCTGTGCAGAGAGCCCATCGCCGACTACAGCCACTTCTGCCACCATGCGCGCTCGCCAGGCGTAATCTGCGGCCAATGTCGCAAGTGCTCGGTGTGGACCGACCCCACGCAGGACGATGAGCGAGTCATTCAGATGATCCAGAAGGAGGGTGAGGCGGAGCTGAACAGGAACAGTCCATTTCGTTCAGGGGAGCAGGTCGGTCCTAAGGCTTTCAAATAACAGTAGTGGAGTAAAAGTACAATATTTGCCTCTGAGATGTGGTAGAGTAGAAGTCAAAGTATTGGAAATTGGAAATACTCGAGTAAAGTACAAATACCTCAAAATTGTACTTAAGTGCTGAGTACTTTGTTACTTTCCAGCACCACCATCATCATCATCATCCTCCCATCAACCATCAATCATCAACATGGACTTGATGGACCTTCCCAAGAAGTACGGACACCCACACCCACACGTTCCTCCACAAACGTCTTTATATCTAGGTCCGGAAGGTGGAGATTATGGTGTCCCCCCCCCCCCACACCAAAAGAATCTGCCTCATGGTGGAGCTATAATAGAACCTGACTCCGCCAGATGGAAGAAGCCTGCGTCACATTTGTTTCACAGGCTACTTCCATCTGGGACCTCGGTGGCACAATCGATGAAGGGGCGGTCCCTTTTTTTTTCAAGCTACTTGGCAGGTGATGATCCCGCCCCTAGCAGCCACTGATTGGTTCGAACACGCAGGGGAGGCTGTATTGTGAAGTCAATACCACCCCCATCTGGCGTCCTGGAGTCAGGTTGCTTCACGTTTTGGCGTATAATAATACCCTTGAACCAGTGGTGGAAAAAGTACTAACATTTTGTACTTAAGTAAAAGTATCAATACTGCAATGTAGAAATACTCCATTACAAGTAAATGTCCGGAATTCAAAATTTACTTGAGTAAAAGTACAAAAGTATTGGCATAAAAAATGTACTTAAAGTACCAAAAGTAAAAGTGCCCAATATGCAGAATGTCCCATTTCACAAGTTTAAAAAAAAAAGAAATCTTTTGAAAATAGCAGATCTATAAGATCGGATTGTAGACTGTAGATTGTAGATCGGCTATTTTCAATTGGCCGAAATAGGGGCTGAAATGGTTAGCATATGTTTTGTATTAATAATCAAAATCTACAATGGAACTAGTAACTAAAGTGTTCAAATAATTGTAGTGTAGAGTAAAAGTATACGTCTCCGATTGACCCCAAATTTGGACGTACAGCACACGGCTAAGTATAAATCAGGCATAACGACACCATCAAGGCGACTAAATCAACTGTAGACTTAGTTGACTAAAACTAAACTAAAACAAAAACATTTCAGATAAATAAATTATTCAAAAGACTATGACTAAAACTAAATAAAAACAATGCGTTGACAAAATGAACACTGTTTTTTCATAGGGTTACAAAAACAACTCATTCCGAATGTCTTTCAATGGTAAGCACACAAGCTAAAGCTATTTCATCAGGTAAGCTGGTGTGTTTACACTAAACTTGAAATACAATGCAAGCTAAAGAAACCACTGACTGATTAGACAAGTGAATGACCCAGAGTTTATCTTAGTTAGGAAATGAAAAGATTGATTGACATAGTGTATGAGTGTAAAGTTACCCTGTCCTCAAATTGAATTGAATTAAAAATAATGCACGTTTGAGAATCATCTAAAACCATGTATTACACTTTAACTAAACATTTTTGTCGACTATTAAATCAACCATAGATTTAGTTGACAAATATCTTACGATATTTAGTCAACTAAAACACGTGTTTTACTTAAGTAAAAGTATCAATAATGCAATGTAGAAGTACTCCGTTACAAGTAAAAGCACAAAAGTATTGGTATCAAAATATACTTAAAGTACCAAAAGTAAAAGTACTAAAACGTTTGAAAATAGCAGATCTCTTGTAGATCGGCTATTTTCAAATAGCCGGGCACTCCTCCCCTCAGGTCCCACACTACTCCACTACATCTCAGAGATCCAAATATTGTACTTTTACTCCACTAGAATGATTTGAAAACTTTAGTTACTACTTTGTGGATTTTGATTATTATTAAAAAACATACATTAACCACTTCAGCCCTATATACATTTCCTCCATTTGAAAATAGCCGATCTACAAGCTCACAATGCGTTGCGATGCGACGCATTGAGAAGCTTGTAGAAAACTTGAATTCTGCATAATGAGTATTTTTACTTTTGGTACTTTAAGTACATTTTGATACCAATACTTTTGTACTTTTACTGAATTCCCGACTTTTACTTGTAACAGAGTATTTCTACATTGCAGTATTGATACTTTTACTTAAGTAAAAGATTAGAGTACTTTTTCCACCACTGACTACGGACCCCCATGCAGATACAACACGGCTCTGTGGGAGGCTAGTTGTCTATAAGACTGTCTGTCCAGGGACGTGCACAGATAGACTCTAGCTGGTGCTAGAGCACCTGCCCTTTGCCCTCTTGACCAGAAGTGCCCTTTTGAAAGAAAGAACAGGGGTCTTCAACAGGGGGTCCTCAGAGTTACTACAGGGGGTCCGCCAAATCTTTATGTGATATGATTTTTCTTTTTACCATAACCACTCGAAACCTAGCATCCCTTTTCTGAGGAGAACTTTAGCCAAAAATAGCAGATCTACAAGCCCACAACGCCTCGCAGCGCGAGGCGTTGTGGGTTTGTAGATCGGATATTTTTGGCAAAGAGGTATAGGTGTAGAGGGAAAAAATAGCAGTCCAAGTAAAAAAAAAGAAGTATAATTTACTTGAGCACCTGCCCCTCAAAATGTCTGTGCACGCCACTGTGTCTGTCTGTAATCTTACAAACTGCTGGGACCTATCAGCGCCTAGGCTGGAGGAACCATAGGCTTTCCAAGGCATAGAGGGGCGGATCCAAACCTAACGCCGCTCCCTATTGCTCAGGGGTGCAATGCTCACTGGACGGCCTTGCACGGCGTGCCGGAACCTATTAGACCAGGAGCAAGCGCAGGCACACGCATAGATTTAAAACTACTTTAAATTCACACTTCAACAAAGTTTACAAAGGCTCCCGACTCACGCCAGGTACATTAACATAGGAATTAGCCTAGATGCATATAAATTGTCCATTGTGTGACCTATAGTGTAGGTGTTAAGCGACGTGTGCGTCACGTCATTAAACAAGGGTACCAGGAGACCTGGTACTGCCAGACCCCTAGTGGTTGAAATCTGAATGGCCGGGCTTCGCATGACGTGTGTCCCTTCTATGTCCCTTCTATGACGAAAGGGGGACAGACTTCTTTGGCTGGGGCCGGGGGACAAAGTGACCATGCCCATGTATGGGGAAAACAGATTCAAAGCCTCATGTAAGCCCGACCCCTTGGGTCTGGCAACAAATACAGTGCAAGCACTTCCCAAATGAGCATAGCAACACTGCTATTGCTTCACCAATCTATGTGCCCGCCTCCCCTCCCCTCCCCTCCCCCCCGGCCTGTGCACAGAACACTGACGTCACCAAATTTGGAGCGACGCCCCTCTGCACTCTGATTGGTTAGGAAATAAGGGAACCAGGAGTCCTGGTACTGCCAGACCCCTAGTGGTTGAAATCTGAATGGCCGGACTTCGCATGACGTGTGTGCAGAGGAAAAGAGGGACAGACCGACCGACCGACAAAGCCTCATGTAGGCCGACCCCCTGGGTCTGGCAAATACAAGGTTCACTCCCACTCCTAGGCCATAGTTCCTGCAAGTTACCCCAGGCTTTTTTTCTTTTGAAACAAAAAAAAGGCATGGGTTCCCGAGGCTAATCAGCGCCTAACTTCTGGTGCACACGGCCAGTGGACCAGGCAAGTACCTCCCTGCATTTATGTGTTTTATACTTTTAAATATTTCACTTTCATTGCTGTGCTCAGATCGACTGGGTTGACACAGTTACACATTGCCCACATTTGGAGTCATACAGCATAGATACGTCACGGACGACTGACATCATAGACTCGGTTATGGCATCAGATCAGAGCAGATCTGATCCAATCGGATGTTCTGTATGTTAGTTTTGTCCCAAAATGTATTTCCACCTTGACGTCATCGATATGACCTCAGTCTCGCGTGAATATGGAGTTCCACCCTGTCTATTTCTATGAATGTACAGTATCACTTCTTTTGCAGTTTCGTGCTGAAAGAAACCCCTAGTCAAATTGGGGATAGTCAAGTGGGGATCTCATTTTAAATAAGCCATCGTGCTTTTTTGAGCGATCCGGTTTAGAGGACATTGTATTGTATTGCACTTCCAAGTACTGTCACCATGTCTTCCATGTACTGTTACCATGTCTTTCTAAATAAAGTACTTCAATCAATCAATCAATCAATCAAATTCTTAATTTCAAACCTAAGAATTCAAGAGTTTATTTTCATTAATCTGTACCCTCTGTGTCGCCGGCAGAGTTGCAAGACTGATGCAGCACTGGAAGCCTTCGTTCAGAGGGAGCTCAGGCAGTGGACAGAGCATGAGGGCTTCTTGCTGGCACTGCAGGTTAATGAGGATGAATATAAACATGAAGGCCAGCTGATAGAGTGTGGCTGCTGCTATGGCGAGTTTGTGTTTGAGAAGATGACCCAGTGTTTGGACGGTCATCTCTTCTGTAAAGAGTGCCTGGTCAAATACGCTCAGGAGGCGGTCTTTGGCTCTGGACAGTCAGAGCTGAGCTGCATGGAGGGTGGGTGTACCTGCTCATACCCAGTGCATGAACTGGAGAAAGTCCTGCCAGAGAACATCCTGCGTAAATACTATGAGAGACAAGCAGAGGAGGCGGTTGCTGCCGCCTGCGGTGACGAACTAGTACGGTGTCCATTCTGCAACTTCCCAGTCCTGTTGGACAAAGATATATCTCAGTTCAGTTGTCCCAACCCCCAATGCCACAAGGAGAGCTGTAGGAAGTGTCGCGTCCGATGGAAGCAGCATATGGGCAAGACGTGCGAGCAGGTCGCTGAGACGGACGAGATCAGGACTAGGGTTGTCTTTGAGGAGCGTATGACGGCAACGTGGGTGAGGAAGTGTGCGAAGTGCCGTACGGGTCTGGTCAAGACTGACGGGTGCAACCACATGACGTGCCGCTGTGGCAGCCACATGTGCTACCTGTGCCACAAGACGATCACAGGCAGCCACTTCTGCCAGTGCCCTCGTGGGCATCGGTCAGTAGGCGCACGCTGCAGTGGTTGTGGCAAGTGCAAACAATATGGTAGCTCCCAGACAAATGATAAGCGAATCATTAAGGGGATCCAGAAGGAGGGCGAGGCAGAGCTGAACAAGAAGAGTCCTCATCATTCACGGAAGCGGGTCGGTCCTCCCCTGGACCTGCCGAAGCGGGCCAAAAAAGTTTCCCGCCGAGCCTGAGGTGACCCACTTTTTGGATACAGTATAGTATACCAATGTAGTATTTCTATATTGCAGTATTGATACTTTTACTTAAGTAACAAGACCAGGAGACCTGGTTCTGCCAGACCAAGAATAAATTCCTAGTACGTAACACACCTACAAACCACTTCGCATGACGTGTCAGCCTGTGTCCCTTTTATGCCCATGTATGGAGAAAAGAGGGACAGACCACCGAGGTCCATGTATGGACGAAAGGGACCATGTATGACGTGTCAGCCTGTGTCCCGTGTCCCTTTTATGCCCATGTATGGAGAAGAAAGGGACGGACTGAGGTCCCTTTTATGCCCATGTATGGACGAAAGGGGGACAGACAAAGCCTCATGAAGGCCGACCCCCCCTGTCTGACCCTGTCTGTCCCTTTTATGCCCATGAATGGACAAAAGGGGGACAGACAAAACCTTTTATACCCATGTATGTACGAAAGGGGGACAGACAAAGCCTCATGTAGGCCGACCCCTTGGGTCTGGCAAAAAAAGAATGAGTACTTTTTCCACCACTGACTACGGACCCCCATGCAGACACAACACGGCTCTGCAGGAGGCTAGCTGTCTATAAGACTGACTGTCTGTCTGTCTGTCTGTCTGTCTGTCTGTCTGTCTGTAATCTTACAAACATCTGGGACCAATCAGCGCCTAACTTCCTAACTTCTGGTGCACGCGGCCAGTGGACCAAGCAATTACCTCCCTGCATGTATGTGTTTTATACTTTTAAATATTTCACTTTCATCATTCTATAATGGATGGAAGTCAATGGTGCTTAGTTCGACTGGGTTGACACAGTTACACATTGCCCACATTTGGAGTCATACATCATAGATACGTCACGGACGACTGACATCATAGACTCGGTTATGGCATCAGATCAGAGCACATCTGATCCAATCGGATGTTCTGTATGTTAGTTTTGCCCCAAAATGTATTTCCACCTTGACGTCATCGATATGACCTCAGTCTCGCATGAATATGGAGTTCCACCCTGTCTATTTCTATGAATGTACAGTATCACGTCTTTCGCGGTTTTGTGCTGAAAGAAACCCCTTATCGAATTCTTCATTTCAAATCAAATTTAATTTGGAAAGAATTACTAGAGTACTTGTGCATAGAATACCTAAGTATTCAAGAGTGTATTTTCATTACTCTGTACCCTCTGCGTCGCCGGCATCAATCCCCACGGCAGACAACCCTGATTTAATTCTGGCTTCAGCACCAACCGTGGCCCCGAACCCAGAAGGGGCCGACCTTGCCCCTGCCCTGGTCATGGTCCCTCCAGCCCCAGCACACATTCCCAGAATGGAGGACACAAGGCCTGGTCCCTCTGTGCCACGACAGGGAAACAGGGCAAAGAGGACTAAGCCTCAATGTCCTAGTACAGATTTTATCACTGAGGTGTTGGACTTATTCCCTGATGTCCAGGAAGACTACGTAGAAGAAATTTTCCAACAACACTATGACTTGAATGGTGTGTGTAACTTACTGTTGGAGAACCCAGCCTATCCCAGGAGAGAGGCTGCAACGGCCACAGCCGTTCCCAACAGCGTCCTGCTGGAGTCTGGAGGGACACGGACTCACGTGACTGAGGACCTGTGTGACTACAGCAAGCTGGGGACAGTGGGAGGAAAGGCCGTGAAGCAGGCTGTCCACCTGCTGATGGCTGACCTCAGAATGCTCAGCCGTCACGACATCAAATGGGCCCTCAACTCTCTCAAGGGACACTATGCTCTCACACGCAAGGCCTTATCCGAAGCTCTGAAGAAATGGGAGGAGTCAGGCGACCCTCCAGGAAAGAGGCGACAGAGTAGAGCGTCCTCTGATCGCTGCTTCATAGATTTCCAGTTTGAGCACGGTTCAGTGAAATTCAACAAGAGAATGTACCTCCTTGAAAATGAACGGCAGAGTGTCAAGACGGATGAAACACTGGAAGCCTCCGTTCAGAGAGAGCTCAGGCAGTGGACAGAGCATGAGGACTTCTTGCTGGCACTGCAGGTCAATGAGGATGAAAATAAACATGAAGGCCAGCTGATAGAGTGTGGCTGCTGCTATGGTGAGTTTGTGTTCGAGAAGATGACGCAGTGTTCGGACGGTCATCTCTTCTGTAAAGAGTGCCTGGTCAAATACGCTCAGGAGGCGGTCTTTGGCTCTGGACAGTCAGAGCTGAGCTGCATGGAGGGTGAGTGTACCTGCTCATACCCAGTGCGTGAACTGGAGAAAGTCCTGCCAGAGAACATCCTGTGTAAATACTATGAGAGACAAGCAGAGGAGGCGGTTGCTGCCGCCTGCGGTGACGAACTAGTACGGTGCCCATTCTGCAACTTCCCAGCCCTGTTGGATAAAGATATATCTCAGTTCAGCTGTCCCAACCCCCAATGCCACAAGGAGAGCTGTAGGAAGTGTCGCGTCCGATGGAAGCAGCATGTGGGCAAGACGTGCGAGCAGGTCGCTGAGACGGACGAGATCAGGACCAGGGTTCTCTTTGAGGAGCGTATGACGGCAACGTGGGTGAGGAAGTGTGCGAAGTGCCGTACGGGTCTGGTCAAGACTGAGGGGTGCAACCACATGACGTGCCGCTGTGGCAGCCACATGTGCTACGTGTGCCACAAGACGATCACAGGCAGCCACTTTTGCCAGTGCCCTCGTTGGCATCGGTTAGTAGGCGCACGCTGCAGTGGTTGTGGCAAGTGCAAACAAGATAGTAGCTCCAAGAAAAACGATAAGCTAATCATTAAGGGGATCCAGAAGGAGGGCGAGGCGGAGCTGAACAAGAAGAGTCCTCATCATTCACGGAAGCGGGTCGGTCCTCCCCTGGACCTGCCGGAGCGGGCCAAAAAAGTGTCCCGCCGAGCCTGAGGTGACCGACTTTTTGGATACAGTATACCTGTAGTTTTTGTTGTTGTTGTTGTTTTTAACATGGCTGTCTGTAGGAGGTGAGCCGTCTAGAAGAGTGTCTCAAGAATCAAGAATTAACTCATTCACTGCCAGAGTTCAAACATCGCCTATTGCAGCCCTTGCCAGCGTTTTTGAGCGTTTTTACTGACCTTTCAAGACCCACAGAATATTTCGCTCCATGACGATGTAAACACAGAGTGTCTCAAAGGAAAAAATAGAGTCTCATCAACAACAACAACAAAAAAGTGCCACCGCGATGCTCCCTAGTTATTGGCAGTTGAATGTAGCTTGTTTTCACCAAAAAAAAAAAAAAAATCCATGGAATGCCAATTTCCCTGTAACATACATACATGAGATTAGAAAGGCTGATCCACTGCGCTGATAATTGTTTTTCTGTTTGTGTGTCTAATCCCCCAAACACTAAACTGCTCAGTATCACAGTAGTTGTGCACAATGCCAGCAAGCCAAGGAAATGCCTCTCTACACCTCTGAGTATGTTGCAGTGTTGATTTCGTCGACTAAAACTATGACGAAAAATGGTCGTCGACTACCTTTTTTCACTGACGAAAACTGAATTAAAACGAAATAAAAACTAAGCTACGATGACTAAAACTAAGACTAAATATACTGACAATTTCGTCAACAAATAAAAACTAGACAAAAATGTTAGTGAGTGACTAGTGGAGAAGAGATCCAGTAGAACTAAAAGACAAGTAATTTTATGTTTGGTTGCGTTCAGGTGTTGCGCATTGAAAATAGCAGATCTACAAGCTCACAGCGCGTCGCAGCGCGACACGTTGTGAGCTTGTAGATCTGCTATTTTCAATGCGTAGATCGGCTATTGTCAGAGTGCAGCCAAGCGTAAAATCAGCCATTACGACGGCATCAAGGCACTGCCAAAATTATTTTTAGTCAACCAAATGAACTGTAGATTTAGTCGACTAAAATCGTATGATATTTAGTCGACTAAAACTAGACTAACAGTAAAACATCTCAGATGACTACAATATGACTAAAACTAAATTAAAATGTGCTGTCAAAATCAACACTGGTATGTTGGATCCAATCCGAATAATGTTAGTCTTGCTCAAATATGGAGTTTCACATAGACGTCATCAACATGATGACCTCAGCTTGCCCAAATATTGGGTTCCACCCTGCCTATTTTTTCATAAAGGTGCAGCATCACTTTTTTCACAATCAGTGGTGCAGACACCCCCAGTCAAACATCACACCAGGGACAGTTTCGTAGTCAGACATTTATTTGAATTAAAGTACGGTAGTGCTTGCTTTAAAAAAGGAATATAAACATACAGTATTCAAACGTATATTTTCATCCCCTTGTACCCCCCAGCATCAATCCCCCTACCACAGACCACCTCTTCTCATTCTGGCTCCGGCACCAGCCCTGGCCCCACATTCAGATGGGGCCGCCCTGGTTGTGGTCCCTCCGGCCCCAGCACACATTCCCGGCGTAGAGGACGCGAGGCCTGGTCCCTCTGTGTCACGAGATGGAAACCAGGCAGAGAGGTCTACGTATCAACCTCATTTTAGAGCTTTGATTAGTGGCTTGCTGGACTTATTCCCTGATGTCCAGGAAGACTACGTAGAGAAACTAGTCCAGCAACACTATGACTTGAATGTTGTGTGTAATTTACTGTTGGAGAACCCAGCCTATCCCAGGAGAGAGGCTGCAGCAGCCACAGCCGTTCCAACCAGCATCCTGCTGGAGTCTGGAGGGACACGGACTCGCGTGGCCGAGGACCTGTTTGACTACAGCAAGCTGGGGACAGTGGGAGGAAAGGCCGTGAAGCAGGCTGTCCACCTGCTGATGGCTGACTTCAGAATGCTCAGCTGTCACGACATCAAATGGGCTCTCAACGCTCTCAAGGGACACTATGCACTCACACGAAAGGCCTTATCCGAAGCTCTGAAGAAATGGCAGGAATCAGGCGACCCTTCAGGAAAGAAGCAACAGAGTAGAATGTCCTCAGAACGCTGCTTCATAGATTTCCAGTTTGAGCACGGTTCAGTGCAATTCAACAAGAGGATGTACTTCATTGAAAAAGACCGGCCAGGTTTCAAGGGTGATGCAACACTGGAAGCCTCCGTTCAGAGGGAGCTCAGGCAGTGGACAGAGCATGAGGACTTCCTGCTGGCACTGCAGGTCAATGAGGATGAATATAAAGAGGAGAGCCAGTTGATAGAGTGTGGCTGCTGCTATTGTGAGTTTGTGTTTGAGAACATGACCCAGTGTTCGGACGGTCATCTCTTCTGTAAAGAGTGCCTGGTCAAATACGCTCAGGAGGCAGTCTTTGGCTCTGGACAGTCAGAGTTGAGCTGCATGGAGGGTGGGTGTACCTGCTCATACCCAGTGCGTGAACTGGAGAAAGTCCTGCCAGGGAACATCCTGCGTAAATACTATGAGAGACAAGCAGAGGAGGCGGTTGCTGCCACCTGCAGTGACGAACTAGTACGGTGTCCATCCTGCAACTTCCCAGCCCTGTTGGACAAAGGCATGTTCCTGTTCAGCTGTCCCAACCCCCAATGCCACAAGGAGAGCTGTAGGAAGTGTCGTGTTCAATGGAAGCTGCATGTGGGCAAGACGTGCGAGCAGGTCACTGAGGCGGACGACATCAGGACCAGGGTACGATTTGAGGAGCGTATGACGGCGGCGCGGGTGAGGAAGTGTGTGAGGTGCGGTACGGGTCTGGTCAAGACCGAGGGCTGCAACCGCATGACGTGCCGCTGTGGCGCCAGCATGTGCTACCTGTGCAGAGAGCCCATCGCCGACTACAGCCACTTCTGCCAGCACGTCCGCTCGCCGGGCATGCTCTGCGGCGAATGTCGCAAGTGCTCGCTGGGGACCGACCCCGCGCAGGACGACGAGCGAATCATCCAGGAGATCCAGAAGGAGGGCGAGGCGGAGCTGAACACGGAGAGTCCACATCATACGGGGGGGAAGCGGGTCGGTCCTCCGGCGGACTCTGCGCTCGCGCCGGCCAAGCGACCGGGGGTGCAGGGCCAGCCCCACGACAACCTTCCTCTCATCTTCGGTCCTCCCCAGGTCGTCCGCCAGGTCATCCGTCCGCCCATCTTCGTCCCCCCGAATGTTTTTTACCCTCAGGCCCCGCCCCAGGACAGGGTGTTTGACATGATGGCGCTGCCCCAGATGCCCCAGATGCAGCAGATGCCCCAGATGCAGCAGATGCCCCAGATGCCCCAGATGCAGCAGATGCCCCAGATGCAGCAGCTGAACCCCTTCAACAACAACAACAACCACCACCATCTTCATCCTGTCAACCAGCCTCACTTGAACATGTTGGACTTTCTTCTCATGGGTAGCTACAGACCCCCACACTGACACTACATGCACTACAGACCCCCACACTGACTCTACATGCACTGCAGACCCCCCACACTGACTCTACATGCACTACAGACCCCCACACTGACACTACATGCACTACAGACCCCACACTGACACTACATGCACTGCAGACCCCCCACACTGATTCTACAAGCACTACAGACCCCCACACTGACACTACATGCACTTCAGACCCCCCACACTGATAATACATGCACTACAGACCCCCACACTGATAGTACATGCACTACAGACCCCCACTCTGATATTATACTTCCCAATCTTCCGCCATAATCTGAAGGCTCATCTCTTCAGACTCCACCTTAGCCCGTAACACTTGTCGTAGCCCTACGACAAAAACATTTTTTTGCCATCTATTGTTATGTGCTCTAAAAACGTGGGAAAAAAAACTTTAACAGGTGCTGCTGAGTCAGCAGAGAAGGTGACATGCTGTAAGGTGAAACAAATAGGTCTCTAGTGGTCACAGGTGAGTATTTTTGTTGCCAATCGCATTTTAGAAAAGAGAAAGAATTCAATACAGCTGACTTAAAATTAGCTTAAAAAGTAATTGCATCGTGCACAAAAACCTAGCGGAGTCAAAAGTACTATACTTGTCTTTGAAAAAGAGTAAAAGAATAAAGAGTAAAGTAAGAGTAAAGAGTAAAGTCATACATAGAAAAAAAAAATCACACCCTGTGTGAAGAGAGTGGTGCCTTTGATGAGCCCCGTATCGTATTGATGTTGTCATCAATGTTTGTTTATTGGACAGGCATACATACATACATACATACATACATACATACATACATACATACATACATACATACATACATACATACGGACAAAGCCAGATATAGGAGTGGTTGGCACCACTCAAAAAAACCTTTCTATTTTTCTTACTATTGTTGATATATTCTTTATTATTTATGTGCTATTGTTGCTATTGCTGCTACAATGTTCAACCAACACCAAAGAATGTTACTCATGTGTGTTTTTGTTATATGCCACGACAATGGTACTGTATATGGTGGATGGCAAGCATCAGGTGAGTTTAACAATAATAGGGCATACACTAAGGGCTAGTACACACACTACAAGATTTGGTCCGATTATGCTGTCGGGGACCTTTTATGTACTCGTTATGTAGAATGTCCCATTTCACACATGTCTAGCCGATCTACAAGCTCACAATGCATCGCGATGCGACGCATTGTGACCTTGTATCGGCTATAAGTAAGTAGTAACTAAGTTTTTTAATATTTTTTATGTAGTAGAAAGTACAATATTTGCCTCTGAGATGTAATGAAGTAAAAATATTGAAAATTGGAACTACTCCAGGAAAGTAAAAGTACTTTAAAATTGTACTTAAGTACATGTACTCTACACCACTGCCGTTACCTTCCCACGACCATCAGCTCCCACTCGCTGGCCCGCGGCCGGAGGTGCCTCCACAGGTCCATGGTGAAGATGGTGCTGGAGCTGTTGAAGATGGAGGTCAGAGACGACATCAGAGCGGCGATCATCACCGCCATCATCAGACCCCGCAGACCTGACCGCAGCAAACACACACACACACACACACACACACACACACACACACACACACACACACACACACACACACACACACCATTATGAGTAACTTCGATGCTGGAGTGGGCCACTATATTTCCACACTCACTCCAGAGGGCCACATTGCATAATGCATATACTCTCCGTCTCTCCGTATTTGAACTTTTTTCGCCATTCTATGTCACACAAAAGTAGCAAAAATAGCAGATCTACAAGCTCAAAACGCGTCGCAGTGCGACACGTTTTGAGCTTGTAGATCTGCTATTTTTGGTATTTTTTTTTATTGGAATCCAGATTTTGTTTTCGCTATTTTTGAATGGGAATCCTAAAAAGTAACTTATTTCTTATATTTCAAATGCATTTTAGTTATACTAAAGTTAACTTTATGAACTTAAATAAAAATACGTTGGACATAAAAAGACAATAGAATTTTAATACTAGTCATTAAGCTACTAATATAGACTGAAGTGATTAAAGCGGGTCATGTTTGGAATTGTAACTGTAGCTGAAATCAATAATATATCAGTATTCCGATATTAACCTGCATTAAGTGAAGGTGGGGGCCGCATGTGGTCCCCGGGCCGCCAGTTGCACGCGTGTATGCTATAGGGAATTAAAGAATAGTTAAAAAATAATAGTGAGGGCACCGGAAATCCCCTCCCATTCACTTGTGTGGAGTTGCTCACCCAGCGCATACTCCCTGAGAGTGTGTGTGTGTGTGTGTGTGTGTGTGTGTGTGTGTGTGTGTGTGTATGTGTGTGAGTGCGTGCGTGTCACCTGATGGCAGAAGCTCCATGACCAGCTTAGCGTAAGCGATGTCTGAGCAGCCCACCGGGTTGCCACACACCTCCTTGCACACGTCTGGATCTCCACACGCCACTTCATCTACAACATGTAAAACACCAATAAACATCATCTCACTTCATCTACAACATGTAAAACACCAATAAACATCATCTCACTTCATCTACAACATGTAAAACACCAATAAACATCATCTCACTTCATCTACAACATGTAAAACACCAATAAACATCATCTCACTTCATCTACAACATGTAAAACACCAATAAACATCATCTCACTTCATCTACAACATGTAAAACATCAATAAACATCATCTCACTTCATCTACAACATGTAAAACACCAATAAACATCATCTCACTTCATCTACAACATGTAAAACATCAATAAACATCATCTCACTTCATCTACAACATGTAAAACACCAATAAACATCATCTCACTTCATCTACAACATGTAAAACATCAATACACATCATCTCACTTCATCTACAACATGTAAAACATCAATAAACATCATCTCACTTCATCCACAACATGTAAAACACCAATAAACATCATCTCACTTCATCTACAACATGTAAAACACCAATAAACATCATCTCACTTCATCTACAACATGTAAAACATCAATAAACATCATCTCACTTCATCTACAACATGTAAAACACCAATAAACATCATCTCACTTCATCTACAACATGTAAAACATCAATAAACATCATCTCACTTCATCTACAACATGTAAAACACCAATAAACATCATCTCACTTCATCTACAAC
The DNA here is from genome assembly GCF_963454915.1 of Gymnoscopelus microlampas. NCBI lineage: Eukaryota > Metazoa > Chordata > Actinopteri > Myctophiformes > Myctophidae > Gymnoscopelus > Gymnoscopelus microlampas. The sequence goes on from NC_139948.1 coordinate 49,090,336, forward strand.
ATGTAAAACACCAATAAACATCATCTCACTTCATCTACAACATGTAAAACATCAATAAACATCATCTCACTTCATCTACAACATGTAAAACACCAATAAACATCATCTCACTTCATCTACAACATGTAAAACATCAATACACATCATCTCACTTCATCTACAACATGTAAAACACCAATAAACATCATCTCACTTCATCTACAACATGTAAAACATCAATACACATCATCTCACTTCATCCACAACATGTAAAACATCAATAAACATCGTCTCACTTCATCTACAACATGTAAAACATCAATACACATCATCTCACTTCATCTACAACATGTAAAACACCAATAAACATCATCTCACTTCATCTACAACATGTAAAACACCAATAAACATCATCTCACTTCATCTACAACATGTAAAACATCAATACACATCATCTCACTTCATCTACAACATGTAAAACATCAATACACATCATCTCACTTCATCTACAACATGTAAAACATCAATACACATCATCTCACTTCATCTACAACATGTGAAACATCAATAAACATCATCTCACTTCATCTACAACATGTAAAACATCAATAAACATCATCTCACTTCATCTACAACATGTAAAACATCAATACACATCATCTCACTTCATCTACAACATGTAAAACACCAATAAACATCATCTCACTTCATCTACAACATGTAAAACACCAATAAACATCATCTCACTTCATCTACAACATGTAAAACACCAATAAACATCATCTCACTTCATCTACAACATGTAAAACATCAATAAACATCGTCTCACTTCATCTACAACATGTAAAACATCAATACACATCATCTCACTTCATCTACAACATGTAAAACACCAATAAACATCATCTCACTTCATCTACAACATGTAAAACACCAATAAACATCATCTCACTTCATCTACAACATGTAAAACATCAATACACATCATCTCACTTCATCTACAACATGTAAAACATCAATACACATCATCTCACTTCATCTACAACATGTAAAACATCAATAAACATCATCTCACTTCATCTACAACATGTAAAACACCAATAAACATCATCTCACTTCATCTACAACATGTAAAACACCAATACACATCATCTCACTTCATCTACAACATGTGAAACATCAATAAACATCGTCTCACTTCATCTACAACATGTAAAACATCAATACACATCATCTCACTTCATCTACAACATGTAAAACATCAATAAACATCATCTCACTTCATCTACAACATGTAAAACATCAATACACATCATCTCACTTCATCTACAACATGTAAAACATCAATACACATCATCTCACTTCATCTACAACATGTAAAACATCAATAAACATCATCTCACTTCATCTACAACATGTAAAACACCAATAAACATCATCTCACTTCATCTACAACATGTAAAACATCAATACACATCATCTCACTTCATCTACAACATGTGAAACATCAATAAACATCGTCTCACTTCATCTACAACATGTAAAACATCAATACACATCATCTCACTTCATCTACAACATGTAAAACATCAATAAACATCATCTCACTTCATCTACAACATGTAAAACATCAATACACATCATCTCACTTCATCTACAACATGTAAAACATCAATAAACATCATCTCACTTCATCTACAACATGTAAAACATCAATAAACATCATCTCACTTCATCTACAACATGTAAAACACCAATAAACATCATCTCACTTCATCTACAACATGTAAAACATCAATACACATCATCTCACTTCATCTACAACATGTAAAACATCAATACACATCATCTCACTTCATCTACAACATGTAAAACATCAATAAACATCATCTCACTTCATCTACAACATGTAAAACACCAATAAACATCATCTCACTTCATCTACAACATGTAAAACATCAATAAACATCATCTCACTTCATCTACAACATGTAAAACATCAATACACATCATCTCAAACAGCCCATACATTCACCCAACGGCACACTTGAATCGCTAGGATCACAAACATGTCACGGTGCTACGTGTTGTGAGCTTGATTGGCTAATTTCGGTGTAGAGATTTGGGGTAGAGAGACAAAATGAGTAATGTATAGGATTTTCCCAGGTTATTGACAGTAATTCAACGTAACATTTTATAATACGAGGCAGATCTCTTTTTTTAATGCCATGGCTCTAAAGGAGTCTAGCCATCTATAAGATGATCTGTGTATCTGTGTCAGTCTTGTCTGTCACTGCCAGTAGGCCACAGAAGTAGCCTATACTTCCACATATGTATACTTTTTGAAATATTTAGAAACACAAAGGAGACTATTTGAGTCTCCTACTGGAACCGCTGCCGGTCATCAAATTATTGGCTTAGGAATGTGACAAAAACAAAAAGAATATCCATGAATTCAAGTCTCCATGGAGTAACTAATCAATAGAAAAAAATGCATTTTGGGGGTGAACTATCCCTTTAACTTTGTCCGACAGGTTTATATCCAAAAACATTGACAATAAATTGCTCGCTGTAATGCATTCACGTGTTGAACGATAAATAATCTGTATTTCTAATGACAGTACCGGCGTAGAGAATCCTGCTGATCATGCCGGGCAGCAGCATGATGAAGAAGGGGAGGATCTTGAGGTAGGCCGCCAGCAGAGAGCCTCCCTTGGCGTGCGTCAGGTTCTTAGCCGCCAGCGAGCGCTGCACGATCACCTAGAGAGACCAGGACAAGAGCCAGCTCTCGGTTAAAGGGATAGTTCACCCCCAAAATTACTTTTTTTTCTATCGATTTTTCACCCCATGGAGTCTTGAATTCATGGATATTGTTTTGTTTTTGTCGCATTCCTAAGCCAATAATTTGATGACCAGCAGCGTTTCCGGTAGGAGACACAAAGAGACTCTTTCTCCATGGGGTGACTAATCGATAGGAAAAACATATTTTTCTCAACCAGTGGTCCGGGGACCACCAGTGGCCCTTGAGGGGGTACCAGGGGGTCCCCAGCAAAATGTGTTAATCAATATGTTGCAATCATATTAACCACTTAAACCATATTTTATACTTTGGCCATTCAAAAATAGCAGATGTAAAAGCTCATAACGCGGCACCGAGTTGCCGTGTTATGAGCTTGTAGATCTGCTATTTAAAAACGAAAATCTGGGGGTTCCTGGGGGATCCCTGGAACAAAATATTTTGAGATGGGGGGGTCGGTGCGGACAAATACATATCATTTTGGGGGTCCAGGACATTTGAGAACCACTGATATTATAGCAACATAAGTTTATTTTTTCTTTTAAACTGTTAGGATTTAGAAGACATTTGTAGAATTCCCCAGAAGCAAAGATGAGCTTGTAGATCTGCTATCTTTGAAAAATCCCTGGCACAAGATATTTTTGAGATGGGAGGGGGGGGGGTCCGCATATATCATTCTGGGGGGTCCTGCACTGCACTGTACCTGGTCAGAGCACCAGTACCACATGGAGGGGATGGACATGCCCACGATGACCCCGGGCCAGGGCAGGTCGGAGGTCAGGGGGTCCCTGAACAGGTGGAAGGCGTCGTCCCGGGGGACGCCGCAGGTGGTGTTGGGGACGCGCACCGAGGGGACGGCGCCCGCGTAGCCGTCCAGGAGAGCGTTCCAGCCCCCCACCTCCACAAAACCTTTTAAACAAAAAGAAACGGACAGACAGAGCAGTTATAGGAAGGATGGATGGATGGATGGATGGATGGATGGGGGGGTTATTGCTATACTTTGGCTATTAAAAAATAGCAGATATACAAGCTCATAGAAATATATAAACGAGTGCCGTGCTATGAGCTTGTAGATCTGCTATTTTAGAAAAATCGTGAAAATGTTTTTTTTTTTTCAAGGGAACATTTTTAAATCAAATCTTTGCTACTGGGGGGTCCCTTTGAGATGGGGGTCTGCGTCCAAATACATATAATTTTGGGGGTCCTTGACATGAAAAGGTGACTAAAACTAAATCAAAATTTGCTGTCAAAATCAACACTGCCTAGGACAGTGGTTCTCAAACTTTTTCGTGTCAAGGACCCCCAAATTGACACTTATTAGCCCGCGGACCCCCATTTCAAAAGATATACCAGGGACCCCCATAAGAGAAGATTTTTTACGGCTCTAGCAGTGATTCTCAACCATTTTAATTTCAAGGACCCCCAGTTTGACATGCATTAGGGCTACGGACCCTCATTTAATGGCATTTCTATCACTTGGACCGCAATTTATATTGTAAAATCTATGTCAATTTAACTCTGAGAGTGTATAAATGGAACCAAATGGACCCTAACGGGTCCATTTGGTTCCATTTATACACTCTCAGAGTTACAGACCCATAAGGGTCCATTTGGTACCTAATCTATCATTTAGCTGGGGACCCCCTGGAAATCCCTCAAGTACCCCTGGGGGTCCCCGGACCCCACTTTGAGAACCAATGGCCTAGAAGTAGGAGAATGTGACTTACTGAAGCCCATGAGGGTGAGGGCTCCAGCCAGCATGATGCCAGTCTGAACAGCATCAGTGTAGATCACTGCAGCCAGGCCACCTGAGATAACACACAGTACACAACACACATACAGTACACACATAAAACACATACGTACAGTATACACATATACCGTACCTACATACGTATAAACACACATTATTATCGCTGTCTGATGGAAACCTTGTATGTCCAAAGCTGCTCAGGAAATGTAAAAAAGATGGTTGTGTAGTTTCTAGTTATTAATTAGTCACAAGCTTGTTAATTTTGGTTAAATATTTATAAAACATGGTTAAATTCCCCATCTACAGCTGGTCGATCGACACGGTCACGACTTTTTTACGTTCTGGCCCCACAGTGGTGGAATGAACTCCCCACTGATGTCAGGACAGCAGAGTCACTGAAGTCAGGACAGCAGAGTCACTGATGTCAGGACAGCAGAGTCACTGCCCATCTTTCACCACAGGCTGAAAACCCACCTCTTCAGGAAACACTACCCTTCCTCTTTGTCTGGCTTACTTGTTGTTAACTAGTTGTACGAACTCTTGTTTTATTGTTGTACTGTTTTATTGGATCTTGTTTAGTCGATACACTTTTTGTATTAGCTCGTGCTCATTTGATTTTGCTATTTTGTCTCATCTGTTTAAGAAAGTAGGTAGCTGATATATAGCACTTTTACCTTAGCGCTAGGTATACTCTTGGTTGCTTGTTTTTGCAGGAACTTAAGACTTCTGGTGATTAGTAGTAGTTTCGTTCCCTACCTATGTTGAATGCACTTATTGTAAGTCGCTTTGGATAAAAGCGTCTGCTAAATAACTGTAATGTAATGTAATGTACAGCACTGCCACCCATGGAGGGTTTACCTGTCACTGTGTAGAGAGCAGTGATAAACAGTATGGAGCAGGGGTGATGCAACTTTGATGATGTAGAGGGCCACTATATTTCCACAGTCACTCCAGAGGACCACATTGCATATAGCCTACTGTCTCTCCGTATTTTAACTTTTTTCGCCATTCATGTCACACAAAAGTAGCAAAAATAGCCGATCTACAAGCTCAAAACGTGTCGCAGCGCGACGCGTTTTGAGCTTGTAGATCGGCTATTTTTGAATTGGAATCCATATTTTTTTTTGCTATTTTTGAATTAAAATCCTGAAAAGTAACATTTTTATTTTATTTCAAATGCATTTAGTTATACTTATGTTAACTTTATGAAGTTAAATACTAATACATTGGACATAAAAAAGACATTAAGCTACTACTATAGACTGAAGTAATTAAAGCGGGTCATGTTTGCATGTTTGGAATGGTAACAGCTGAAATCAATAATATATCAGTATTCCCATATTAACCTGCGGGCCGCATTAAGTGAAGGTGGGGGCCGCATGTGGCCCCCGGGCCGCCAGTTGCCCATGTATGGTATGGAGGGGTTTACCTGTCACTGTGTAGAGAGCAGTGATGAACAGCAGCACTGTCACAGCCAGGTAGATGTTCCACTGTAAGGCCTGCTGGATGAAAACTGCCCCCGCATACATGTCTACCTGCACGCACACGTACACACACACGCACGCACACGCACGCACGCATGCACACACACACATGCTGCATTGACACAATTAATAACTTTGGATTTCAGTGGCGTGCACAGACATTTTGAGGGGCAGGTGCTCAAGTAAATTATACTTTTTTTTGTTTACTTGGTCTGCTCTTTTTTCCCTCTACACCTACTGTATACCTCTTTGCTAAAAATAGCCGATCTACAAGCCCACAACGCGTTGTGGGCTTGTAGATCTGCTATTTTTGGCTAAAGTTCTCCTCAGAAAAGGGACGCTAGGTTGCGAGTGGTTATGGTAAAAAGAAAAATCATATCACATAAAGATTTGGCGGACCCCCTGTAGTAACTCTGAGGACCCCCTAGGGGTCCCGGACCCCCTGTTGAAGACCCCTGCTGTGCCCTTTTTTCAAAAGGGCACTTCTGGTCAAGAGGGCAAAGGGCAGGTGCTCTAGCACCACCTAGAGTCTATCTGTGCACGTCCCTGTTGGATTTGAATACACTGCTTGAAATGTACTTACCGATATCTTAGTGAAAATGTAAATAAACAGGTACAGCACAGCTATAAATAGCTGTATTCTCTTTCCTCCAAAACGCTTCTGCAAATACTCTGGCATGGTCGTTACCTGGAGAGAATGACATCAGAGATATTCATATACAATATGAACCAGCACTGAGTGGATGTGCAAATGATATGATATGATATACTGTGTGTGTGTGTGTGTGTGTGTGTGTGTGTGTGTGTGTGTGTGCGTGTGTGCGTGCGTGCGTGCGTGCGTGCGTGCGCACTGTGCATTGACCTCTCACCCCTGAGGCGATATATATGGGCAGGAAACACCATCCCAGTAACAGCACCATGAGCATGCCCTGATAATGAAATGGGAAATGCATTTGTTATTATTTACCATTAACTTTTTAACATTTTTGAAAAATACGTATTTATTTAATGATTTATTTATTAGATTTCCACCTATAATGACATGCCCCCCAAAAAAAGAGACACCAGTTTGAAAGCGGTTTAAATAATAGGAAGGTGACTAAATACTAGGCATGTAACGATTCACTGAACTCACGATACGATTCCAATCACGACACTAGGTTCACCATACCATTTTTCACAATTTTGTATTCTTTTTTTTATTTTATTTTTTATTTTTTATTTAGAGTAGCCAATTCTTTTTTTACACCTTTTTCTCCCCACATTAGTCGTTGCCAATGAATTCCTCCCCACACACATTTCTGTGTTGTCACTGCTGTCTTATCCTACTGACTCACCTGCCAGTGAGGAGCCCCCACCAGGAGGACGTAGAGCCTTCGTCCTACTCTTCCCGCCCAACACTCCCCGGGAGGAGTAGGACGAAGGCTCTACGTCTTCCTGGTGGGGAGGACGTAGCCCAACACTCGATTTTAATCAATTTACGATAAATCTTTACATGCCTACTAAATAATATACATTGGATCCATTGGTACGCAGGTTTTTTTTTTTAATTTCCTGAAAAGTAGGAACTGTTTTGGACATTACAAAAGTGTTTTGGTTTCCACCCCGACAGTATAGATTTCCAGGACTTAATTGGTCTTTATATAAATCACATGCAGTCTCTTACGCAGTGGTTGGAAAAGTACTCAAATGTATCAATACTGCAATGTAGAAGTACTCTGTTACAAGTAATATTCCGGAATTCAAAATCTAATTGAATAAAAGTACAAAAGTATTGGTATCAAAATGTACTTAAACTACCAAAAGTAAAAGTACTAAAATGTTTGAAAATAGCCGATCTACAAGCTCACAACACGTCGCGATGCGGTGCGTAGATGTGAGCTTGTAGATTGGCTATTTTCAAATAGCCTACGTATAAAATAGGGCTAAAGTGGTTAATGTATGCTTTATAATGTAATAATTTATATCTGCAAAGTAACTAAAGTTTTCAAATCATTCTAGTGGAGTAAAAGTACAGTATTTGCCTCTGAGATGTAGTGGAGTAGAAGTAAAGTATAGACAATTGGAAATCCTCAAAATTGTACTTAAGTACAGCACTTGAGTAAATGCACTTAGTTACTTTACACCACTGCTCTTACGTTCCATTCATATGCGACCGCTGCGATGCCCGCTGCGGCCCCTGAACCCGCCAGGCCGATGAAATGGCCACTGCCGACGTTACTGGCAAACAGAGAGGCGCCCACCTTGAAGACACAGAACACAGAAGACACAGAACACAGAAGCATTGTTGATTTCGTCGACTAAAAAAACTATGACGAAAAATGTTCCTCGACTACCTTTTTCCACTGACCAAACCTAAATAAAAAACTAAGCTATGATGATCAAAACTGTATATTGACAATTCCGTCAACAAATAAAAACTAGACTAAAATGTTAGGGAGGGATCTAGTGGAGAAGAGATCCATTAGAACTAAAAGACAAGTCATTTAATGCTTGGTTACGCCTCTCTGAAAATAGCCGATCTACAAGCTCACAACGCGTCGCGCTGCGACGCGTTGTGAGCTTGTAGATCGGCTATTTTCTGCATGCAACTAAGTGTAAAATCAGCCATTACAACGCCATCAAGGCACCGCCCAAAATACATTTTAGTCGACTAAATCAACTGTAGTTTTAGTCGACTATAATCTTACGATATTTAGACGACTAAAACTAAAACATTTCAGATGACTAAAATGAACTAACTAAATAAAAAATGTGCTGTCAAAATCAACACTGCACAGAAGGAGAAGATGGATTGAACCAACATCACGCCACTACCACCTTTTGATGGATAATATACAAACACGTTCACGTATCCACGCTCCAATCGGAGATGAGGTTCCACGCAGCTCGGTGCCATTTGAGCGGGACATTTTCGAATGTTTTTTCACTACGCATGATTCTTACCCTTTTCCGCACATCGTATCCGAGAAGTAAAGGTTTTCTGCACTGCTCTCATATGTTTTATCTTTCTATGGAAAAGAAAATCTCACTGACGGGTGGAAACAAGCGTTTTAAAGGTGCAGTGAAATGAAAAATATGTTTTTCACACTTTTAGAGCATATCCGTGGTCATCATATGGGCATACCTAACAATAGATGCCAAAAAAAAACATTTTTGTGTATTTTTATATCTAAAGTCCCTAAAAAGACAATTTTAATTACTTCCTGTAAACGAAAACGTGCTGCGTGATGACATAACGCAGCCTTCATGAATATAAATGAATCTTGATTACATGCACCTGTTTGATTCCCATAGCTGCATGTTCTTCAAACACAGCTGAATTTATTTACAGAGCTACTCCGTTTTTAATCTCATTGACGATGAGTGTATTACTCATTTTAAACTTAATCTGCACACTAAAATATGTATCTGAAAACATTATAGGTTAGAAATAAGCCAGGTAGTAGCAAACGTGCTTCACTGGCCGTCTCTCTCTCACTTGTAAACAAACACTAGCCGTGTTGCGCACGGCTGAAGTGATTGAGATCCAACGTCCCATAGCCTGAAGGGATGGGACCTTCTGATTGGTTTAGAGTCGGTTGAGCCGACGTTTCAGACTGAACCTTCAAAATAAAATGACCGAAAATGTCACTGCAGTGCATCTTTAAATCGCTTAAAATGTCAGCCTGTGGCCAGTCGACCCCCGTGTCTGCATGCGCTGTACTGCTCCCATGAGATTGCATTGGGAAAACATGGCCACATGCTGACATTTTAAGTGATTTAAATGCTTGTTTCAACCCGTCACTTAGATTTTCTTTGCCGCTAAGAGTTAAAACATCTGAGAGCAGTGCAGAACACCTTTACTTTTTGGATACGATGTGCGGGAAAGGGTAAGAATCATGCATAGTGGAAAATGTTAATTTTCATAATAACACTGCGCGCGTGCCAGGGGGGCCTAAAAAATTACTCAAAAAATTACCCAGGGGCCTCAACTCCTATAAATCCGGCCCTGCCTGCTGTGTGGAACCTCATCTCGGAGCGGTAGTGGAGGGAGAGGTTCCATATGCATTTTTTCATCAATGAAAAATGTCCATCGGTCGGTCAATCAATGGAACTCACGGGCCACCAGGTCATGCTCTTGCCAGCCAGGAAGTATCCGTCCACGGTGCTGCGCTTGGTCTTCCACATGGACTGGCAGAGACACAGCTTTGTGTTAGACAGTGTCTCTTAACCCATTTAACACTTTACCCACCAAGATATTAAAGGATGACTTCACCCATTTTCAACCTATCTTCATATAATTGGTCCTCACTAATGCTCATGATAAAATGGTACCTTTTTTTCTATTCAGTCTGTGTCTCATAGGAGGGCTGTGGACAGTCCAGAAACCCGTCTACCAGTGACATCATCGTTAAGCAGGATTTTTTTTCCCAACAATATTTCACATTTTCTATTTAGATTTTTATTAACACGAGAACAATGGCTTCTATTATTGCATTGCAAAGAAAGCCTGCAGTTTCTATTAGCTTGGATTCCCCATCGATGATGTCACTGGTAGACGGGACTCTGAACTGTCCACCTGAGACACAGACAAAATGGTGCCATTTTATCATGAGCATTAGTGAGGACCAATTATATGAAGACAGGTTGAAAATGGGTGAAGTCGTCCTTTAATGGATTAAGATCCGGTGTGGGTGCATAATGGTTCAGCCCAGTACTTACCCAGAGACCCACAGCCAGCACTAACACAAAGTAGACGACCAGCACCACTATGTCCACAGAGGCCAGGGTGGGCTGGTGGCCCCCTGGGGGGCGCATGGTGGTGGTGGGGGGGACGCTGGCCCCCTGGGCACCTGCCATCGGGTCAAAAGGTCACCCTTCCCGCTGCAGCTTCCAAGCAACGAAACAAACTGTGTTTGCTGCAGTGGTGAAAAAAAAGTACTCAAGTGTTTTACTTAAGTAAAAATATCTATAACACAATGTAGAAGTATACTCTGTTACAAGTAAAAGATGTAGTGGAGTAGAAGTAAAAGTACTGAAAATGGGAAATACTCTAAAAACAAAAAAATCCTCAAAATTGTACTTAAGTACAGTACTTGAGTAAATGTACTTAGTTACTTTACACCACTGGTTTGCTGCTGCTGTGGTGAAATGCATACAGTATAGCATGATTATCTGCAACTTTAAATCATAATGCAAAAAATAACGTCCGCTCGTATGACACGTTATTCAAATACATGGGAAACGTTTAATGCACACGGTTATTATAAACATAATAGGAATGTCATGATTCTCTAAAAATCCATTATTCAGTTTGACATTTGATTTTCGATTTCAACTTTTAAAACCGGTGTTGGAAATTTAAAGTTGAAAGTTCTAATCCTGAGGATTTGTGCAGGTGTAGAAACTCAAGCTGTTGTTGTAGTACTGTTAAGGGATGTTTACAATGAATCTATAATTGATGTATTCAATTAATTTGATTAATTTTCAATGAATTGAAAATAAAACTTGGGGGAAAAATACGTTTTTTGTTTTTTTTGGGGCTGGTGAAAGTTACAGGTGTGTGATATCAAATGTGAGCTTACCATAATCACAGTAATCCTTAATCATATTCCATCATATTTAAGGGCTTTTGGAGAGAAATGAGACTCCATAGAGCACTGCAGCTCTACACCTATACAGACAAAAATAGCAGATCTACAAGCTCACAACGCCTCGCGCTATTTTTGGCAAACGTTCTTCTCAGAATGCTAGGGATGCTAGGGTTCAAGTGGTTAATGTATAAAAACAAAAACTCCTATCACACAAAGATTTGGCGGACCCCCTGTAGTAACTTTGAGGACCCCCTAGGGGTCCCGGGCCCCCTGTTGAAGACCCCTGCTGTAACAAGTTGACATTACATTTTAAGTTTCACGATTCCATTGTTGCTCATTTCGGTCAATTTCTACTTGTGTAAAAGATGTTTGAGGTTTTTTTTTCTATGTTTTTTCTCACACGTAAACGTATAGGGTTTCACTTCACCCATTTCACTTGTTTATCCTGTGTCCCTGTATGAGTTCTCTCACCCGATTGGATAATATTGGTATCCCGACCTGTAAGTGTATTTTCTATTTCTATTGAAGATCCGGAGAGACAGGGAGACCTCTGTTACTGAACAAACACTCCATAGCAATGATTACTATCAGAATATAGAGCTATTTATATTATACAAACTATCTATAAAAACTTTAAATGTTGATATGTAACCTCCACTTATACATATTTCCCTCTCCCTCTCTTTATGTTGCCTTTAAGTGTCTTCCTTTGTTGCTCTCAAATGTTTTGTGATCTTGCTCTGTTGTTTTCTTGCATTGATGTTTTTCAATTTGCCTGTACAGCACTTTGGTTCAGCTTGCCTGTTTGTAAATGTGCTATATAAATAAAGCTTGATTTTGATTTGATTTAAAGATTTAGCTTCGTATCAGGCTCCAATTACACATGCACTCATTGCACTTGGAGAAGCTGCCACTAACTAACAAAACCCTCAATACTTTTTTAATATTCAAAGCTTATCATCATAACACAATCATCCAATAAAATAAAATAAAACACTTTTTTGTGATATTGTATAGCAGCATTGTATAACAGCAATCAGTGGTGGAAAAAAGTACTCAAATGTTTTACTTAAGTAAAAGTATCAATACTGCAAAGTAGAAGTACTCTGTTACAAGTAAAAGTCCGGAATTAAAAATGTACTTAGTAAGTTACTTAGAGTAGTTACTTAGAGTAAAAGTACAAAAGTATAGGTATCCAAATGTACTTAAAGTACCAAAAGAAAAAGTACGACAATGTTTGAAAATAGCAGATCTACAAGCTCACAATGTTGTGAGCTTGTAGATCTGCTATTTTCAAATAGCCTAGGTATAAAATAGGGCTAAAGTGATATATGTACGTTTTATAATGTCATAATTTATATCTGCAAAGTAACTAGTAACTAAAGTTTTCAAATAATTGTAGTGGAGTAAAAGTACAACACTTGCCTCTGAGATGTAGTGGAGTAGAAGTAAAAGTATAGACAATTGGAAATACTCCTGTAAAGTGAAAGTACCTCAAAATTGTACTTAAGTACAGTACTCGAGTAAATGTACTTAATTACTTTACACCACTGACGGCAATCATGAACGGAGCAGTGTCTTTTGTATTTACAGGTGCCGCACCAAACATGGAGATTAAAGGACCAATCCCTGTTTTTTTTTATGATTTATATGTTGTCCAAATGAAAATACTATAATGTTTAATCCACTCACCTCTCAGTAAGGTAGTCGGTCACACAATCCTTCAACGAGGTGATTGATTCACATGGTCAAAAAGCACAACGACGACGAGTCCAAAACGTCACACATAGTATCTGTCACCTCACAGTCCCTCACTGTGTGTCCATGCTCGTCTGGGCAGGCTCCCTTCCAGAGATGGGATCAAACTCCACTTTGTTATGGCTTCTGGTTAAAATGTAAGGGCTTTATCACCGCTGCCAAAGAGTGGTGTTTTGCACAACACCTTTTTTTCCTTCGTTAATCAGAGAATGACGATGTTGCTGGATGAGCTGTAAAAGAGCTTAATACATTAAGACCTGGAACGCATCTGTGTCACTTTTTCATTTGAGCAAAAAAAGCATTATTTTACATTCTGGCTATTCAAAAATAGCAGATCTACAAGCTCGTAGCGATCATTTTGAACTCAAATCTTTGCTTCTGTGGGGTCCCTGGAACAACATATTTTGAGATGGGGGTTCGGCTTCAGGTCTTAATGGTTTAATTACACCACAGAGGCGGGGGTGAGGTTGGGGGGGGGGGGGGGGGGGGGGTTGGTGAGAGTCACTGTTGTGGTTGTGTGCAGGAATGCACCGTACACGTACGTCCACGCTGACCTCAGAATTGTGGTGCAATTTAGCAGTGTTTTGAACAGAAAAAACAAAAAACGAGTGTCACAGAATATAGCGCATGCTAATCTCCTGGCAGTAAGTGGTTAGTACGGCGGTACTGTATTTTTTACTGTACCTACCAGGTCACACAGTGCGAGGCAGTGTGGAAGCAGTTATAATAGTGTACAGCGAGTGTGGTCAGCGAGCTCCAGTGGCTATTTCAGCCACAAATCACCTGTTGTTAGCAGCAACGCTGAGGAGCTTGGACAGAGGAATGTGAGACCTTTCAGGTAATGCCAACTGTAAAAAAAAACTGCTATCATCTCCCACTGTTGTTTGTGCATTATTTGTGGAATAAACACATTGCCGTAACGCAACTATATTTTTTTCTACATTTTTATTAAACACTTTTTTCACCCAGTGCCAATTGCCTAAACTTGTAATCCTGGGCACTACTCTCCGTCTGCCAGCCTGGGGAGAGCCCCGAACTGAGCTCAATGCTTCCTTCAATGCATGAGGAGTGAGCAGGCCGCTTCTTATCACCCGACAGGGGGGAGTTTCCCCCGGTAGGACGTAGCACGTGTGGAAGGAAGACGTTATTCCAACCAGTTCCTTTCCCCTCCATCAGGCGCCCCGGCTGACCAGGGGGAGGCAGTATAGAGACCAGGATTACAGCATGTTTTTTGTGCGGGTAGTGTACCTACCCTAGGAGACACGGGGAGAACATGCAAACTCCACACAGGAAGGCCCTTTCGCCAACCCCACCTAGGTTATGGGGACTGATGACGCAGAGGAGAGGACACGCCCAGAGCGTCCCCGGCGGGAATCAAACCCAGGACCTTCTAACTGTGAGGCGACAGCGTGCCCCCACACCACAATTGAACACTGGAACATATCATACTTACATTTTTTGCTTGTTTTTTAGGCTTAATAACTTCCAAAGGGCATATATGACACATAACTTAAATATGCCAAAGTAATTATTGAATTTTTTAATAATTGCATACCTGTACAAATAGCAGAAGTAGCTGATCTACAAGCTTACAACGCGTCACCAAGTGACGGGTTGTAAGCTTGTAGATCTGCTATTTTTGCTTTTAGTTTCATATTTGTAAATGTGTGAACATTTTTCAACATGGAAACGATTACGACGATTATGCAAAAACAATTGCGACGATCTCAAATAATTGCGATTGGACGATTATGTAATAATTTTGACAGGCCTATAGTTGGCTAGCCTGGTCACAAACCATAGACCCCGCCCACTCTCTGAGTGGACTGCCTCTTGGTCTGGTGTTGAAATGTGAGCCTATAGGATATCTCCGATACCCTCCAGTACCGTCCAATGAGAGTCGGAGGTGGGGGGTGGGGTCTAACGACGAACCAATCAGCGAATTATCTGCTAAAACAAAGCTGTGCGATGACGTCAGATGTAGGCGGATCCGTGGATCTCTTGTGATTGGTTTAGGGAAATTCGAATCCCCTCCCCCTTGCAATCGCCGACAATGCAGCCAATGTCAGCCTGAAGCTCCACGCAGCTTCAGGCTGATAATCAGGCGGCACTACTCTTTAAAAAAGCTATTCACAACATGGATGATTTCATACCACTCTTTATATTCATATAATATACCAATACAAAATACAGACTTACTCCATATCAGTCTTAATGGGGGACAGCAATACTGTTATGTTACAGGTGTCTGCAATAATTATTAAAAGAGCTGGACAAATTAAACTTATACCATCGGAAAACAAAAACCAGTGGCTTATACTGTGTACTGTACTGCTAACAATATAACAGAGACGTTCTCCTTATAATCTCTTTAAAAAAAACGATGATATTCTTTGTTAATCTTGATGTTTCACAATGTGCGACTATTATCTGAGAAGCTGGTACCTTAGTTTATTTAAGTTATTTGTGGATTATGTACAATACTGTTACTGCCAAGTTCAAACAAAACAAAACAAATGCGTTGTACCGATTGTGTAGCGTCACAAATCACTCCATCAGTATCAAATGGATAAAAATAAAAAATGAAACAGAAAAAAAACAAAAGACAGTGCTGAAATCCGTTTTGTTAACAAATGACAGTCCTTAAAGTCGTTAACAGTATTAAGACTATAACTGCATGGACAAAGTGCTTTGAAATAGCTAGAAATCTCTCTATAATACACTCTCATTCTGTACAAACCACACGATATCTCTGTTACAGTGTAGGACATGGTGGAATGGAGCTAAACACAACATTGCACGCTAACCGTTAAACCCGTTAACCCATTAAGGCCCGAGTCCGATTCTTAAAATGTTTTCTAAATCCTAACAGTTTTTTGAAAAAAAATCTAAAAAAAATATTTTTAAGATTTTTCAAAAATAGCAGATATACAAGCTCATAGCGCGGCACTCGGTGCCGCACTATGAGCTTGTATATCTGCTATTTTTGAATAGCCAAAGAAATCTAAAATGACACAGATGCTTCTCCCGGTCTTAAGACCGCGGAGCGCATCTCTGTCATTTTAGATATCCTCGGCTACGCAAAAAGATAGCAGATATACAAGCTCATATGAACTTGTACAGTCGTGAAAATGTTTTGCCATTCTTTGAATATATCTTTTTTTTAAAGTGAAGATAAAGCGAAGATCATGCTCCCTGGAACCAAACATGTTGACATGGGGGTCCGCGGCCAAATCCTACTATGATTCTAGTAACCGTCTTGAGTAGGTGAGTAGGTGAGTTGGTGAAGCTACCCGGTTCTCCTCAGTGGCTGGAGCAATTGCTCTGATTTTGCACACAGCCATTGACCATTACCATCTGAACTTAACTGTGAAGCCCGTTTTTCAATTTCATCAAATCTCAGCTTCTTATTGGCGCTTTTTGTGTCAAAGAATGTCGCCATGGTTACGGGGCTGCCCAGCTATGGGACGAACTTCCTCCCGGGTTGCCAGATCATGTGCGCATATCCCCCCACGGATGCGTCGACTGGGTATGGTCTAGTACATATAATTTTGGGAGTCCTTGACACAAAAAAAGCTTGAGAATCACTGATATGGTAGCCTCGATCTCCAGGCTTTTATTGTTTAGTTTTGCTAATAAAATAAAAGCCTGGAGCAGCGCGTCGGTGTACCCGATATAGGAAGTGTTTCATTTCCCCCAACCAACCAGAGTGCAGTGGGCGTCGCTCGCAATGTTGTGTTGACGGGGCGGAGATGTTAAACCCGCCCCTCTAGGCACGAAAGCAGGAGGGCTAGCGCAGCCTACTGATATGGCAAAATACTCTATCTATCTATCTATCTATCTATATCTATGTATATGTATATGTATATGTATATGTATATATATATTCAAAGATATTCAAAGATTTTTCAAAAATAGCAGATCTACAAGCTCATAGCGCGGCACTCGGTGCCGCGCTATGAGCTTGTAGATCTGCTATTTTTGAATAGCCAAATAAATCTAAAAATGACAGAATCTTTCCCGGTCTAAATGGGTTAAAACAGCGTTTCAAGTCCAGCTACAGTACTGTACGTGCCTCTTATAGAAATCTTTTGAACTCTTTAAAATCATACTGCATTGTGTGACATTGGTTGCAGTTGTAGTTTGGTGACATCACTGGTGGCTCCTGTCTATGGACTGTTTTAAGAACTTCGATTCCCAGAATTCAGTTCAAAAACAAAACCGTGGAAAGTGCCGCCGCTTCAAAAACTAATTTTGCGGGGTCCAAACGGCAGGAAGGGGGGGGGGGGGATATTTTGGTATGTATATTAACATTAAAATAAATAAGTAAATACTGTTTCCGGTTAATTTCCGGAGCCTGTGACATTCTGGAGAGTGTATGGGGGGTTATCCACTCACGACTAAAAATAGTGTTTAATCCGTTCAATCTGGGGAACGCATCCGTGTCATTTTAGATTTTAAGCTATAGCCATTATTCTATACTTTGGGTTATTCAAAAATAGCAGATCTACAAGCGGCTATGAGCTTGTAGATCTGCTATTTTTGAAAAATCATGAAAATGTGTGCAAATCTTTGAACATTTGTAACTGAAATCTTTGCTTCTGGGGGTTGTCCCTGGAACAACTATGACTTATTTTGAGATGGGGGTCCGCGACCAAACGCATGTAGTTTTGGGTGGTCCTGGACATGAAAAAGTGTGAGAACCACTGATACTATTATCAGAAAACTGTTAGGATTTAGAAGACATGTGTAGATGCGTATCCCGGAGTGAACGAGTTAAAGAAGTTCGTCAAAAATCGGTTGTGGAAAAATATACCAGTGAAAAAGTTATACAGTATGATTTTAAAGGACAACTTTGTTTTTTTACAACCAAGGTTTATATTTTAGCTTGTAATTAAAGTAAATAAAAGATGAGTGTTATTTTATTTTCATTTACTGCTTTCTATAGTTTTAGCAATTTTCGCGATATTTTTTACAGTGGGCGTGGGGCATTCTGTCTGGTGGCTAAATATGCCTTTTTCACACAATAAAAAAGGTCCTGTGGTCTTTGATGGCCAGATGTGAGTTATTGGGGGCTAGAAGAGCTACTTTAAATAATAATAAAGAAAACGCCGGGTTATTGTGTAAAAAAATACATATTTAGCCACCGGACAGAAAACTTTAGAAAGTAGTACATTGAAAAATGTTAACACTCATCTTTTATTTACTTTAATTACAATCTAAAACATAAACCTTGGTTGTAAAAAAACAAAGTTGTCCTTTAAACTGATAATAATGAAGGGATCTGTGCATTTTGCAATGATTTTCAACCCCCCCTCAGTTCAGACTCTATTAGCATTATGAAATACAACATCAAACGAGTGCAACACAGTTTAGAAAATGTCTTACAAATGGCTTAGAACAGACTTATACAGGTATATTACAAACACTGAGGCATGGGGACATAATTACATGTTTACAAAGTACCATCAGGACTGCATAAGCGACAGTATAGGTGTATGAATATTCTACTGAGAAAATATACTCCAGTCAGTCAATGAACCTGATTTTACATTCAACGTGGTGGGTGGCTTTACAAAAATACACATGTAAACTAGTAGGAAAAAAATGTCCCTTTGTGGTCTCCGTCCACGCCACTCACCACCATTATCTCTCATTAAGTCACGTTTAAATATCTATCTCAGAATAGCATGTTTCATAAACTTAATTTTTTAATGTCTTATACATTGATATAATATTATAGATTTGTGTTGATACATGTTCATACCCAACATCTATGGATTGGACGCCCATTTTGGCTACAACTCAACTACGATATTAGAGGATGTTTGAATGCGATTCTTTCAGACTACTTTTTATAGATTTCTTTGGCTATTCAAAAAATAGCAGATATACAAGCTCATAGCACGGCACCGAGTGCCGCGCTATGAGCTTGTAGATCTGCTATTTTTTAAAAGAAATTGTGACATTATTTGCAAATCTTTGAATATATATATTTTCAAGCAAACATTTGTAACTAAAATCTTTGCTTCGGGGCGGGTCCCTGGAACAACATATTTTACAAATGTTTAAAAAAGTATATATTAAAGATTTGCAAAAATGTTGACGGATTTTCCCAAATCGCAGTTCTGCGCGCTATGAGCTTGTAGACATGCTATTTTTGAATAGCCCAAAGAAATCTTATCAATTTTAGATTTCTTTGGCTATTAAAAAACAGCAGATCTACAAGCTCATACCTATGAACTTGTAGATTTGCTTTTTTTTTTTTTTATCGGTAAAATTTGTGCAAATCTTTGAATATATATATTTTCAACTAAAATCTTTGCTTCTGGGGGTCCCTGGGACAAAATATTTTACAAATGTTTAAAAATATATATTTACATTCAAAGATTTGCACACATTTTCATGATTTCTTTTCTCCACAAATAGCTGATCTACAAGCTCATAGCGCGGCACTCGGTGCCACGCTATGAGCTTGTAGATCTACTATTTTTGATCGGCCAAAGAAATCTTAAAATGACACCGATGCGTTCCCAGATTTTAGTTTTAGTCACGCCCACACACACACACACACACACACACACACACACACACACACACACACACACACACACACACACACACACACACACACACACACACACACACACACACACACACACACACACACACTCAGTTGACCATATTTATGAATGAAACATATTTTATCCATTTCTCTGATTCCTGTGTTGATCCAAAGCTTTGCAGCCCCGACCCTTATAGCTTTATAACTTTAATAGAAAAATACATGAACACATAAAAACATTAGTTTTTGTGAACCACGTCATACTGTGTGTGCGTGTGTGCGTGTGTGCGTGTGTGTGTGTGTGTGTGCGTGTGTGTGTGTGCGTGTGTGTGTGCGTGTGTGCGTGTGTGTGTGTGTGTTTATGTGTGTTTTACCAGGCCAGGGGGGAGGCCATACGTGGAGCCATGGGGCTTTTAGGGTTTTCTGCCACCTGCTGGTCGGTGAGGGCTCTCTGTAAAAAAAAAAAAAAAGCATAAAAGGTTGTGGAAAAAGTACTGTAAATGTTTTACTTAAGTAAAAGTATCAATACTACTGTGATGTAGAAATACTCTGTTACAAGTAAATGTCCGGAATTCAAAATTGACTTGAGTGAAAGTACAAAAGTATTGGTATCAAAATATACTTAAAGTACAAAAGTAAAAGTACTCCTTAAGCAGAATGTCCCATTTCACAAGTTTTCAAACGTATAAAATGTCTAAAAATCTTTCGCAAATAGCAAAGATCTACAAGCTCACAATGCGTCGCATTGTAGAGTACTTGAGTAAATGTATTTAGTTATCTTTAGTAACCAAAATATTTGTTTTCCTTCCAGTGAAATATTTTATTTTCCGGCCAGACGTGTGGTGGGGGGCTTTTTTTTGGTGATTAGCAAAAGTCTATTTTTTATTTTTTACTAAAGACGAGAGGCTGCGCTACCGTGGGTGTGAGGGGAAAGGATCACAACTACCATAGCGTTAACCCATTAAGACCTGGAACTGTGTCATTTTTAGATTTGAGCTAAAAGGCATTATTTTACACTTTGGGCTATTCAAAAATAGCAGATATACAAGCTCATAGCGCGGCACCGAGTGCCGCGCTACGAGCTTGTAGATCTGCTATTTTTGAAAAATCGTGAAAATGTGTGCAAATCTTTCAATATATATTTTTCCCTGCATAGGCGGCGGGTGAGCTTGACAATTGGGAAGGCAGGGGATCGGACGCGCACAAAGGTTTCTGGTTGGATTATGTTAGTTTCTGTTGGGTTTTTGGTTACTTTATTTCAGTTATAGGGTTAGGGTTAGGGTTAGATTAGGATTAGGTTTTTTTATTCATATTTTTGCCTGATTTTACTGATTTATTATTAATTCCCAGAATTTCCCAGCATAACATTTGGGAAGGCTTAGCCTACCCTAGCCTTCATTACCCGCCGCCTATGGCAGACATGCAAAAGTGTCACTTTTCAGCTACAGTCACCTTTTTGAACCCAAATAGGGCAATTGTGTGACACCTGACCCGAAAGAAAACATCATGTTGTCACCTTTTTCACCTCGGGGCAATGGGTCCCTGGAACAAAATATTTTGATGGGGGTCCGCGGCCAAATATATATAATTTTGGGGGTCCTTGACATGAAAAAGTTTGAGCACCACTGATATAGAAACATACGCTTTTCAGAATACTGTTGAGATTTAGGAGACATGTAGAATCGGCTTCAGGTCTCAATGGGTTAAGGAGAACTCCTTCTAACACTATGGACCAGAGCTAACTCTACCATACAGATCGGTTCAAATAAACTTTTATTCATTCAAAATCCCGGATCGTGGCTTTAACACTCAGGATCTACACTGTGTGGCAATAAACGCTCACCTCGAACTTGCTGATGAACTCGGAGAAGATGCCGAAGAAGGCCTCTGTGTTGGTGGTCTTGCTGTCCTCGCCGAAGTACTGCGCCGTCTTGTTGAACTCGTCCACGGACCTCTGCTGCAGGGCCTCCAGAGACTGGAGCGCCGGGTGCTTGTTCTCCAGGAAGTTCTACAGACGCTGTGAGTCAAGGAGCCAGGGACGTACACAGATAGACTCTATGTGGTGCTAGAGCACCTGCCCTTTGCCCTCTTGACCAGAAGTGCCCTTTTTCAGTTTACAGCAGGGGTCTTCAACAGGGGGTCCGGGACCCATAGGGGGTCCTCAGAGTTATGTATGTATGTATGTATATCTTTATGTGATATGATTTTTCTTTTTACCATAACCACTCGAAACCTAGCATCCCTTTTCTGAGGAGAACTTTAGCCAAAAATAGCAGATCTACAAGCTCACAACGCCTCGCACTGCGAGGCGTTGTGAGCTTGTAGATCTGCTATTTTTGGCAAAAAGCTATAGGTGTAGAGGGGAAAAAGAGCAGCAAAAGTTTATCTGAAACACAATTTTATACAATATAGAGTAGGGGGTCCCTGCTTCATCTCTCTCTCAGCTAGGGGGTCCTTGGCCTGAAAACATTGAAGACCCCTGGTCTACAGTATGTAGCCCATGGTGACATCGATCAATTCCGGATTAAAAGCTTCTAATATATTAACAA
Organism: Gymnoscopelus microlampas; assembly: GCF_963454915.1. NCBI lineage: Eukaryota > Metazoa > Chordata > Actinopteri > Myctophiformes > Myctophidae > Gymnoscopelus > Gymnoscopelus microlampas. The sequence continues at coordinate 49,112,797 of NC_139948.1, forward strand.
TTCCCCAAAATGTGCGTTGCAATTTTCTTCTATAAATCTCACACTACTAAGGCAGCAAGGTGCCCTTTTTTTTACTTGAGCACCTGCCCCTCAAAATGTCTGTGCACGCCACTGCAAGGAGCTTACATGCTTGATGGAAGAACAAGTTAAAATGTTACTGACTTTCCGTGGTTTTGCCGGCTCTGAGGACGCTATTGTTTAATGAATTTGGGTTTGTTTCCAGTGGGAAGCGAACGCACAGATGTAAATCCCGCCCACTACATTTGATTGGGTAAAGCGTGGCCTGCTTCCTGATCTGAAGGCACGCCCACTTGTAGGCCAACGCTCACACATTCTGAACGGGGCTCCCGACAGATTCAGTAGCGCAGCACTGAATCTGTTCTTGAGAGATTACTGGCTGTGTGTGACTCTCTCTCTCTTTGGAAAGGATACGCTCATGACCACGGCGAAGCGGTCCTCAGCGGTCGCCGGCATCTTCTGACACACTGCCCTGATCTCCTGTATGGTGGTGTGGAGGTCGTCCAGGTCTGACGTGATGGTCCTCTGGTTCACTACGGAGAGAGACGTGTGTGTGTGTGAGCAGCGGTGGGAAAAGTATACTCACATCTTTTACTTACACGTAAAAGTATCAATTCTGCAATGTAGAAATACTTTGTTACAAGTAAAAGTCTGTAATTAAAAATGTACTTGAGTAAAACTTTAAAAGTATTGGTATCAAGATACACTTAAAGGACGACTTCACCCATTTTCAACCTATCTTCATATAATAGGGCAGGCCCTCACTAATGCTCATGATAAAATGGTACAATTGTTTTCTACTTGGTCTGTGTCTCATAGGAGGACTGTTGACAGTCCAGAAACCCGTCTACCAGTGACATCATCATTAGGCAGGATTTTTTTTCTCAACAAGATTTAAAACATTTTATTTCGATTTTTATTAACGCGAGAACAATGGCTTCTATTATTGCATTGCAGCTTTCCAGGAATACAAAGCCTGCAGTTTCTATTAGCTTGGATTCCCCATCGATGATGTCACTGGTAGACGGGTTTCTGAACTGTCCACAGCTCTCCTATGAGACACAGACTGAGTAGAAAAAAATGGTACAGTTTTATCATGAGCATTAGTGAGGACCTATTATATGAAGATAGGTTGAAAATGGGTGAAGTCGTCCTTTAACAGTACGAAAGCAAAAGTACTCATTATGCAGAATGTCAGAAAGTTTTCAAATGTATAACACGTGTACAATTCTTTTGAAAATAGCAGATCTACAAGCTCACAATGCGTCTCATCGCGGCGCATTATGAGCTTGTCGATCGGCTATTTTCAAATGGCCGAAATGATATAGGGCTGAAGTCGTTAATGTATGTTTTGTAATAATAATAAAATAAAAGTTTTCAAATAATTGTAGAGGAGAAAAGTATAATATTTGCCTCTGAGATGTAGTGGAGTAGAAGTAAAAGTACTGAAAATTTGAAATACTCCAGCAAAGTAAAAAATACCTCAAAACGTAAGTACAGTACTTGAGTAAATGTACTTTGTTACTTTACACCTCTGTGTGCGTGCGTGCGTGTGTGCGTGCGTATTGCAGGAGAGAGTGAAACAGGAGAGGAAAGATATAAATCTCTGAAAATGCTTATTGACAAACACAACCATGTAAGAACATGGCATTCTAGACGCACATTTGGACTTCAGGAGGTGGAAAGAATAGAATTGTAAAAATTAAAATAAAAAGATCTACCTTTGGCTGCGAGGGGAACCGTGGTTAGGTCTTTGGAAAAATCCAGAACATCAGGAAAGTGTTGACATAATGACTTGATCAGAATATGCAGAAACGTTGACTTCCCATCCACTGTTTTAGTTGTGCTGAGCTGTGGAGGAGGCAACAGGATTATTATTATTTTTTTTTTTTCAAGATTTTTCAAAAATAGCAGATATACAAGCTCATAGCGCGGCACCGAGTGCCGCGCTATGAGCTTGTATATCTGCTATTTTTGTATATTGTTGCTCGTACCTCAGTAAGGAAGTTGATTTTGAAGCCAGTAGTCTTGTTGGTTTTAGGCTGTCCGGTGTTCAAGTAGTTCCCCATCGCCAACACAAACTAATGAAAAACAAGAAGCAAAACCATAACGCTTGACATTGTTATTCAATATTTTTGCTTTGTTAGAGACAGTGCTGATTTCGTCGACATTGTTTCACTGACGAAAACGAAATAAAAACTATGCTATGATGAATGCTTTTCACTGTTGTACGGACAGCAGTTGAAACGCAGTCACTGATTGATTGGCCCGCTCATTTTCTGATTTCTCATAATCGCTCCCTATGGTTTTCTATTGTCTTTGTATTTAAGTTCATAAAGTTAACATAAGTATAACTAAATGCATTTGAAATTAAATAAAAATGTTACTTTTCAGGATTCCAATAAAAAAATAGCAAAATAAACAAATCTGGATTCCAATTCAAAAATAGCAAAAATAGCCGATCTACAAGCTCAAAACGCGTCGTGGTGCGACGCGTTTTGAGCTTGTAGATCGGCTATTTTTGATATTTTGTGTGACATAGAAAGGCAAAGTACAGCATTAATTTACGAAAAATGTTAAAATACAGAGATAAGAGGTGTCTGCCCAACAATATATGCAGTGTGGCCCGGTGTGAGTGTGGAAATATAGTGGCCCTCTCCATCATCAAACCCCTAAGATAGAGGATAAAAGTGGATTTTACATTTTGATGGACATACTGACCGTACCTCTAGAATCTTGGCCAGCTTCTTGCTGGTCTTGAGCTCCATGGAGGCGTTGTAGATACACTCATAACCTCCTCTCATCTCCTCCGTCTTCTCCTGCAGAGAGCACTTGAAGTGGAGGCTCTGGAGGCGCATCTTGTACTCGGGGACGGACAACATCTGCGGGAGAACATCTCACGCGTCAGATTCACTCACATTTACTGAGGTTGATGCTTTTTAGTACGGTCCAGTTAATGAATGTGAACCTTTCAGCAATATTATTGTACTGTACTTCAGTGGTTCTCAAACTTTTTCATGTCAAGGACCCCCAAATTGACACTTATTAGCCCGCGGACCCCCATTTGAAAAGATATGCCAGGGACCCCCATAAGAGAAGATTTATACGGCTTTCTAGCAGTGATTCTCAACCATTTTAATGTCAAGGACCCCCAGTTTGACATGTATTAGGCTACGGACCCCCATTTAATGGCATTTATACCTCTGGGACCCGAATTTATATTATAAAATCAATGTTAATTTAACTCTGAGAGTGTACAAATGTAACCAAATGGACCCGTTAGGGTCCATTTGGTTCCATTTGTACACTCTCAGAGTTACAGAACCATAAGGGTCCATTTGGTTCCTATCCATCATTTAGCTGGGGACCCCCTGGAACTGCCTCAAGTACCCCTGGGGGTCCCCGTACCCCAATTTGAGAACCAATGCTGTACTTAACACATTGACTGCCAGAGTTTATTCATAATGTACTCGCCCTGTGCCAGCAATTTGCGTGTTTTTTAATTTTTTAATTTTGTAATTTTTCATTCAAATAAATTCTCTGATTGTGGTTTTAAGCACATACGACAGTTCCACCAGTAGAGAGCAGCAAATCCACACAATTGATCACCTCGCTCGCCCCCTCCCAAACAGGCCCACGTCACATCCGGTCATTCACCGGATGTTATGTTTTCGACAATCCCTGATCCCCGGATCGGCCTGAAAACGATGTGATACGCGACGGCGATGACTGTTAGTCACCCGGACCAAAGAAAATAGAAGTTGAGCTTTCCGTTTGTACTTCATACCGTGTGAAAAAACGTGTTTTTCCCTATTCTGGTCGAAAATGACCAGAGAAAAACAATGTGACCCGGAAACGAAATCCGCGTTATACATCCGGCTCCGGGTGAGTGTGACGTAAGTGGAAAACGAAAGTGCTGATGAAAAATAAACAGACCCGCGCGATCACAGATTAAACAATGAAAATTCAAAAGAACGCATCACTGCTTTCTTTTGAATTGCTGGCAATCAAGCGATGGATTTGAAAGAACGCATCAATGCGATCTTGGCCATCAATGTGTTAAGTACAAGTTTGAGGTATTTTTTTAATTTACTGGAGTATTTCCAATTTTCAGTACTTTTACTCCACTACAATTATTTGAAAACTTTATTACTAGTTACTTTGCAATTATCAATTATTATATTATAACGCATGCATTAACCACTTTAGCCTTATTTTATACCTAGGCTTTTTGAAAATAGCAGATCTACAAGCTCACAACGCGTCGCATCGTGACACGTTGTGAGCTTGTAGATCTGCTGTTTTCAAACATTTTATTACTTTTACTCTTGGTACTTTAAGTACATTTTGATACCAATATTTTTGTACTTTTACTCAAGTAAGTTTTTGAATACCGGACTTTTACTTGTAAGGGCGCGCTCCCCCCAAAACATCGTCGGCTGCTGTTAAACGCAGGTTTTGCGCGGCCACAGTTTTTAGCAGCCAGCGGATTCTAAAAAACGGGAGTGACGCGCCTGTCACTCACTTTCAGGACCCTCCCCGTAGCCCGCACCGCCTTCTGCCTTGAGCACCATGGTGCTTCCTGAGTCTTGGGACGATCCGCCTTCGACTCACCCGATTGGACAGAGGGGGAAAATCAACTCCTGCCTCCAGCAGTTATATGCTTCAAATGGACAAGTCGTGTAGAGCAGATAAACGCAAGGTCTGCGCGACATGTGGAAAGATCCGCTCTTGCGTGAATCCACGCATTTACATTGACAAAGCATTGGCAGATTCCTCCCCAGAGGTAAAATAAAAGTGCGGTGGGAGCGCGCCCTAACGGAGTATTTCTACATTGCAGTATTGAGACTTTTACTTAAAGGTAGGGTAAGTGATTTGCTTTGGTTAAAATAAGTGTTAAATAGCTCTATATTCTGACAGTACTCATTGCTATAGGGTGTTTGTTCAGTATTAGGAGTCTCCTTGTCTCTCCACCTCTTTATTAAACAGAAAATGCATTTTCGTTTCAGTTTCTTTTCCAATTTTATCCAACCAGGACAGAGAACTCAATCAGGATACAGATTAAACAAGTGAAATTGGAAGTGATGACACTAAGAAATGAGCTGACAAAATTAGAACTGGAACACTATACAAATTAAGCTTAAAAATGGGTACTTTCTCCTGATTGGCTGAGATTTTGACACCTACCGAAAAATGTATTAAAGAGCTGGAGAGACAGGGAGACTCCTGTTACTGAAAAAACACTCTATAGCAATGATTACTATCAGAATATAGTATTTTAACCTTTTAACAAAATACGTTTTGTTTCAACCAAAAAATATCACTTACCCTACCTTTAAGTAAAAATATCTGAGTACTTTTTCCACCCACTGGCAGAGTCCTATACCTGCAGGACAAACTGGTCGGGCTCGCTGAGCTTGCCGGGGTCGTCTCGGTAGCGGTCGTATCGCTTCACCTCGTCGGCGTCGGGGGCGTAGTTGAGGAGCTGCTTGATGTGGGCCGGCTCCAGTCTGTCGGTGGCCATGGTCATCAGGACCTTACGCAGCTCCGCCGGGGACAGCTTCAGGTGCGCTATGAGGATGGCTGCGGGGGGGGGGGGGGGGGGGGTCAGGGGCAAAGACGCAGAGAGCGTTTTACAACCGAAGGGGAGGCATGCATGCGTACCGCGCGCGCAAAGCGCCTTTAACCCATTAGATTTGAGCTAAAAAGCATTATTTTACACTTTGGGCTATTCAAAAATAGCAGATATACAAGCTCATAGCGCGGCACCGAGTGCCGCGCTACGAGCTTGTAGATCTGCTATTTTTGAAAAATCGTGGAAATGTGTGCAAATCTTTGAATATATATATTTTTAAAGCGAACATTTTTAACTCAAATCTTTGCTTCTGGGGGGTCCCTGTAACAAAATATTTTGATGGGGGTCCGCGGCCAAATACATATAGTTTTGGGGGTCCTTGACATGAAAAAGATTGAGCACCACTGATATAGAAACATACGTTTTTGAGAATACCGTTGAGATTTAGGAGACATGTAGAATCGGCTTCAGGTCTCAATGGGTTAAGCATTTTACACATTTTATCACACTTCTGGAGTTATGGTGTGACACAAGCAGCATAAAAACAAGACCAGGAGACCTGGTTCTGCCAGACCCGGCAGATGCCCATGTGTCTATGCCCATATATGGACGAAAGGGGGACGGACTTTTATGGCTGGGGCCTAAGGACAAAGGTGGCATGCCCATGTATGGAGAAAACAGACCCCTTGGGTCTGGCAAAAAAACAGTTGCCTTGATTCTGAGGCCCAGATTAATTAGGAAAATAATGTCTACTCACAGGCATTGTGTGCCTTCTTATGGGACAGAATCTCTACGACGTCTTTCCTTTTGAAGGTGTCTGGCTGAGGCGACGGCTCCGGAAAAGGCACTATATATAGAGAAGAAAGGAACAGAACAAAGCACTTGAAAGGTGCGCTCAGTAGGGCACATATCTCCACCAGGCCAAAAGGACATCCTGCATCTGTGGCAGAGAGTGAATGAACCCATTCATTCATTCATTCATTAATTCACTCATTCACAGTGGTGGAAAGTAACTAAGTACATTTACTTAAGTACTGTACTTAAGTACAATTTTGAGGTATTTGTACTTTACTTGAGTATTTCCAATTTCCAATACTTTTACTTCTACTCCACTACATCTCAGAGGCAAATATTGTACTTTTACTCCACTACAATTATTTGAAAACTTTAGTTACTAGTTACTTTTCAGATATAAATTATGATATTATGAAACATAATTGAACCACTTTAGCTATTTTATACATAAGCTATTTGAAAATAGCAGATCTACAAGCTCACAACGCGTCGCAACGCGACGCGTTGTGAGCTTGTAGATCGGCTATTTTCAAATATTTAGTACTTTTACTTTTGGTACTTTAAGTACATTTTGATGCCAATACTTTTGTACTTTCACTCAAGTAAATTTAGAATTCTGGACTTTTACTTGTAACAGAGTATTTTTATATTGCAGTATTGGTACTTTTACTTAAGTAAAGAATTTAAGTACTTTTTCCACCACTGCGTCATTCAGAGGCAAACAAGGTGTACTCCCTTGGAGGGTACAGTGACATTAACATCAGTGATGAGATTTTTTTTTTAAATGAAAAAAGACGATCTACTAGCTCTCAACGTGTCGCACCGTGTTGAAACGCAACTCGTTGTGAGCTTGTAGATCTGCTATTTTTTTTTACATTTAAAAAGAACGACGGCAGTTTGAAAATTGTTAGAAAATCGAGACATACTGCATCAGCTGCACAGTGAGAGATACCGTATTCAATGACTAGGACAATTATTAACAAAATACAGATGCAGTGCAATTTAAAAGCGGGAACACAAGAAAGAACCTGGACAGCTCTCTCACTCTCTAGCTCCAATACATTTTGGGGTATAGGGTTCTGTAGAGCATACTTCATGAATGTTTAAGTTTACCAGTGATTCTGCACAGGCAGCAGATTGTGAATTAGCCAACTGCATTACTTATAGGGTTAAAGTAATGCTAGGTAACTTTTTCAAGTTAAATTGTATATCTTTTGTGAGTGGCAAATGTTTCACAACACCCACTCCATGAATCTCACCCCCGAAAGTCTCTTATTTATATATTTTCTATTGAACGGTGTCGGGGGGGACTTTCCTGCGAAAATGACGTCATCTGCCCGGAAAACGGAAGCGGAAATGCACCGGTTTCCTGTTTGGCCAGGAACTACCGCACCGGTTTCCTGTTTGGCCAGGAACTACCGCGCTAATAACAAAAAGGAAACTCACGCTGATTTTAAGAGATTGTATGATTTGAAGATTGAAAAACTACAGAAAAAGAAAACACAGCTCACGGTAACTAAAGCTCCACTGGCTAAGAGAAATGATCCGCAGATCGTATAAAACAATTAAAAGAACGCTTTTTGAAACGCTTCCCTCTTCCGGTGAAAACAAATGGAATTCTGGGTAACGCAGGAATAAATGAACGGCCTGCAGTGACGTTAATGACCAGCAGAGGCTGCTAAAAATCGCTATTTGTGAACCTGCACTGTATAACTTTAAGTTAGTGCTTGCAGTAGGCACTTTAACCCATTAAGACCCGGAACGCATCTGTGTCATTTTAAGATTTGTTTTGGCTATTCAAAAATAGCAGATATACAATACAAGCTCATAGCACAGCACAGAGTGCCGCGCTATGAGCTTGTAGATCTGCTATGTTTTTTTGAAAAATCATGGATTTTTTTTTGCTAATCTTTGAATATATGTATATTTTTGCAAACTTTTTAAACTCAAATCTTTGCTTCTGGGGGATTCTAGAAATGTCTTCTAAATCATGACAGTTTTTGAGTGGTGCCAACCACTCCTATATCTGACTTTGTCCGTGTGTCCGTCCGTATGTACAGTATGTATGTCCAATAAACAAACATTGATGACAACATCAATACGGGGCTCATCAAAGGCACCACTCTCTTCACACAGGGTGTGATTTTAAAAAAAAACATATGTTGCTATAATGAGTTGTTCTCAAACTTTTTCATGTCAAGGACCCCCGAAATGATATGTATTTGGCCATGGACCCCCATCTCAATCTTGATGAAATGAAGTGTTTTTCTCTGTAAATGGACTCTGATGCTGAGGGTCATGAGCAGTGGTGTGAAGTAACTAAGTACATTTACTCAAGTACTGTACTTTTCCTGTATTTCCCGTTCAGTACTTTTACTTCTACTCCACTACATCTCAGAGGCAAATATTGTACTTTTACTCCACTACAATTATTTGAAGTGGAGTACTTCAAATAATTACTAGTTACTAAAAACATATATATATACAGTATATTACAAAACAAACATACAACTTCAACCCCTATATTCATTCCGGCCATTTGAAAATAGCCGATCTACAAGCTCACAATGCGTCGCATCGCAACACATTGTGAGCTTGTAGATCTGCTATTTTCAAAAGATTTTTATACATTTTGTACATTTAAAAACTTGGAACATTCTGCATAATGAGTACTTTTACTTTCGGTAAAAAGTTAAGTACATTATGATGCCAATACTTTTGTACTTTTACTAAAGTACATTTTTAATTCCGGACTTTTACCTGCAACAGAGTACTTCTACATTGCAGTATTGATACTTTTTACTTAAGTAAAAAATCACACCCAGTGTGAAGTGGGCGGTGTTTGGTCATCACAACATGACTCACTTAAAAAAACCATAAATGTGTTTTTTAAGTCCATACTGCTATTCATAGGGCTGCACATGTGTCATGTGTTTCGCTAGCCAATCACAGTCCTGAATTTGCAAAGTCAGCCAATCACATTACAGCTAGTGGTGATGACACTAGCTGTAATGTGATTTGGCTGACTTTGCAAAAGTATAGATTTGCATTGACTGTGGAAGGGTTAGGGTTGTAGACTGCGTTGTAGACTATTGGCCAATCACGGTGCAGGATTGGTCAGTGTCCAAACCTCACTTATAGTAAGTAAGTAAGTAGGTCGGGAGGTGGCTTATTGTCGGTATCAGCCGAGTAACACGCAGGAGTCTGTCCCTGTTACAATGCGCTACCGCCCCAAAAATCACACCCTGTGTGAAGAGAGTGGTGCCTTTGATGAGCCCCGTATTGACCCCGTATTGACGTTGTCATCAATGTTTGTTTATTGGACAGACATACATACATACGGACACACGGACAAAGTCAGATATATGAGTGGTTGGCACCACTCAAAAATGTGAGTACTTTATCCACCACTGGTCATGAGATCATGCCGTCAAGCCAGTCCTCCAGGTCTTCCTCTGTCATCTCCCGTTTGACCGGGGTGGCCTCGGAAGGCAGAGCCACCTCCTCCTTCTCCTCTGGAAGCGCCTCCTTCCCTTCTCCTTCAGGCTCTGCACGTTGTTGACCATGGGATACTGGAAATGCATGCGTCTCCGTATCGACTCGATCTTGAGCAGAAGTCTCTCCATCCACAGGAGCTCCCGAGGAGGCGGACGGCGGCGGCTCGCGTAAACCGAGGAGCCGGTCTAGCTCCGCGTCGTCGTCCACGGGCGGCTCGGCCGCTTTACGAGAACGCCGAGGGGAAGAAGAATGGCTCGTAGCCCGGGAAACTCCCTGGCTCGCGTCGAGTCTTCTGAAAGCCGCGCGGGCAGGCGGAGCGAATGCGGCGGCCTCGCAACAAACCACGGCCGGTTTTGGTGGCGTTTTGGTCAAAACGGGCAGCTCTACCGGCGTCGATACCTGTTCCAGCTCAGCCTCCAGGAGGTTCAGTTTCTGATGGAGAGGCATCTCCTGGAGAGACCGTGCCAGCGCTGGAAGGTCCATCTGACCGGCCAAGGAGGAGGAGTCCATTCCCCAGTCCTTCTCCTCGGCAAAACGGAACTGGGCGAAAGAATCCCCCGCTGACTCCAGCAGCACATGGTAGTCTGTTCCTCTCTGTGTGGGAGTGTCGTCGTCGGCAGTGCCCCCCCCCTCTTGCTCCCACGCAGCGTACCGATCCCAGTTGGACTCCAGCTTCCTCCTGGAGAACACCTCCTCAGTCCCATCATCATCATCATCATCATCCTCCAGTTCCACGTCATTTCCTTCATCCGGGCCTCGACGTCCACTTCCACGGTGATGGTCTCTTTTTCCACGGCCACGGTGGGGGCCTGCACCTCCACCTCCTCTGCCCCGGCCTCCACCTGAATCCTTGTTTCCCCTGCTCCCACCACCACCACTACCACCACCTCCTCCTCTTCTCCGATTACCTCCCCCACCCGTGGCCACTGTGGCCGACCGGCTCTCCATTGCGCGCAACTGATGATAGTGAAGGGTTGAGACTGCTATAACGCCAATACTCTGTACTGTCTGTCGCACCTCTTAGCATGTTTGTATTCTGTTGAAGCACTTTGGACAGGACTTCATGTGGCCGGTCTATGATGTCAGACACGTCACGGATGACGTAATCTCCGTGTTTGGGCAAAGATTTATCCCGGTCCGACCACTGTTGTCTTCCATCCTTCTGTGAATTGAGCAAATCTGTGTCTGTCTGTCTCTGTGTAAGTGTGTGTGTGTGTGTGTGTGTGTGTGTGTGTGTGTGTGTGTGTGTGTGTGTGTGTGTGTGTGTGTGTGTGTGTGTGTGTGTGTGTGTGTGTGCGTGCGTGCGCGCGGCGAGCGTGTGCATCTGTGACTGTCCTACGCGTATATCGAGAACCGAGCGCAGAGCCCGGTGTGAGGTCACTCAGATCGCCGTGTATGGGCATATATTGATGGCATCAAAGATCTCCATATATGGGTATAAAAGGGACATGGACAGGCAGATACAGATATATATGGGCATAAAAATGGCAAAGACAGACAGGTCCAGTACAACAGATACTCTGACAACGGGTACAGGCTGTAATGCATAACAGTACGGGCATGCGTTCCCAATGGGCATCGTTCCAATGGGCATCGTTCCCAACGGGCATCGTTCCCAATGGCGTAGTCGCGTTATAAATTACGCAAAATATCTCTGCGCGTGCGTCCGAACACATCCTTCGCGTATCTCGAGAACTACCCGACAGATCGACCTCAAACTCTGCGTGCGGATCGCCGAGGACCCGAGGGAGTGCGATGCCTGATGCAAAGTCCAGAACTGTCTATCCGACCGATATGCCCATAATATGGGCATATATGGAGATCCGGTTTTACGAAACAGCTGACCTGCCCCATTTTGAAGCCTCTAGTGCAGCGGGAAAATGCCTGTGAGTGTAACCGGAAACAGTGTGCTATTGGTGTGAAGGGGAGCGAAGGGTGTGTCTTCACTCAGTAGAACCCAATCACAAGCCCCAAAAGAATGCCCTGCTTTATCATCAAATAGGACCAGGGGGTCCCCAGCTAAATTTGGTAATACAATTGAACCCCTTTATCCATATTCTATACGTTGGCTATTCAAAAAAAGCAGATATACAAGCTATTTGTGAGTATATGTTATTGCGACCGTAGGTCGCACTTACTATAGAAACCTGCTCCAGGTGTCCGTCCGTCACGTCACTCCGTCACACACGTCCGTCACACTTTTGGCCTGCTCATATCTCCGCACCCGTTGCCCCGATCCATGCCAGATTTTGCACACACACTCCTTACCTGCCAAACTACACCCTCCAAGGACCCCCGGAGCTCCAGGGACCCCCAGCGGCCTCGGGGACCCCCAAGTGTAGAAAATGAGCACATGTGGACAAATTACCAAATGACCACCCCAACGGGGCTGCTCACGGGGCATTCCCGGGGACCACCCACTCCTGGTGCTCCAGAACGGATGCAAAAGTGGTGGCGCCCCCAGTGGAGGACCCCCTGCCACTGCAGCTCACATAAAATGCCATGTGACCTACGGTCGCTTATCTCCCGATTAGGGAGTCTTACTGGTATATATATTCAAAGATGTGCACACATTTGCACTCTGTGCCGCGCTATGAGCTTGTATATCTGCTATTTATAATTTAAAAAAAACCGCATATCATGCTGTGCAAAAGAAGACTTGAAACTAGCGATTGAAAAGGTTTACTAAGGTAATAAAGCCCAAATGTAAAGTCGGGTCAAGTTCACATTCACTGATGGAATGAACGTTTTTCTGCAGCCACAGTACATCTAAATAAGTGAGGGAGACACGAACTACAGTATATTGATTTCCAAACTGATTATATGTATTAAACCATCTGAATCAGTGGTGTTTTGTTTGTTCTAATCCAACGGAGGCTGAACTCCAACTGGACACCTATTAGCGCCCTCCCCCTTTTCTCTCCTTCTCGCTCGACGTAGTATGGCCATGGCCACCAGCCGCCTGTGGAATCGGTCGTCCCAGAAGCTGGTCTTCTTCCTGCTGAGCTTCGGCTTCATGTGGGGCATGACCCTGCTGCACTTCAACGCCCGGCGGCGGGCCAGCCGCCACGAGGGCAGCGCAGTGCTTCACCGGCAGGTCCTGGAACTCGGCGAGCGCTACACCAAGGCCCTGGCGGAGGAGACCCAAAGGTCCTCTGTGTTGTTAGATCACATCATGCTGTGGCAGGGCAAGTTGGAGTCCACGGGGGCCAGCGCCGCCAACGCTGAGGTGAACTTGGAAGTCCGGGAGAAGCGTGAGCTCCCCCCGCTGGATGGATTCCCTCGCTGCGAGGGCAAGCTCGAATGGATGAAAGACACGTGGCGGTCAGACCCCTGCTACAGCAAGTACGGCGTGGATGGATCAACCTGCTCCTTCTTCATCTACCTCAGTGAGGTAGAACACTGGTGTCCTCGTTTACCCTGGAGGACAAAGACGCTCGCCGAGGACCAGGACAGGAGTGGACAGACGACGGACATCAGGACCAGCTTTGAGGAGTTGTACCGGGTGATGTCCGGCAGGGAAGAGCTTCGTTGGATGAGGTTGAGAATCGAGCACATGGCAGAGTCCTGGGTCAGCGCCGTCCGCTCACTGGCTGACAAACAGAACCTCACCAAGCGCCGGAGGAAGAAGATCCTGTTGCACCTGGGCCTGCAGTCGAACTTCAAGATGGCGGACACTGCGTTCAGCGGGGGCCCGCTGGGAGAACTTGTCCAGTGGAGTGACCTCATCGCCACACTGTACCTGCTGGGACACGACGTCCACATCTCCGCCTCCCTGGCCGAGCTTAAAGAGACTATGGGCAGCGGGACGGGGAAGTCCAGCTGCCCCGCCCAGGGTGACAAGGCGGTAGAGCTGATCTACACTGACATTATAGGACTCAAAGATTTTAAGAAAACCCTGGGACCCTCCTGGGTTCAATACCAGTGCATGATGCGGGTTCTGGACTCCTTTGGGACGGAGCCAGCATTCAACCACGCCCACTATGCACAGTCCAAAGGCCTCGAGACGGTGTGGGGAATGTTGAACCTCAACCCTCAGCAGTTTTACACCTTTTTCCCCCACACTCCAGACAACAGTTTCCTGGGCTTCGTGGTGAAGCAGGAGAAACCCAGCGCCGGTGACATCAAGAGGCAGAACCAGGCCCTGGTGTATGGAAAAGAGGACAGATACTATAATGACAAGAAGAAATACCTGGACATCATCCACAGATATATGGAGGTGCATGGCACCGTGCACGGTACCGCTACACACATGCCCGACTACGTGAAGAACCATGGGCTTCTGAGCGGACGAGACCTACAGTTCCTCCTACGAGAGAGCAAGGTGTTTGTGGGCCTGGGCACCATCGCCGAGGGTCCTGCTCCTCTGGAGGCCATAGCCAATGGCTGCGCCTACATTAACCCCAAGTTCAACCCGCCCATGAGCTTTAAGAACAAGCCCACCCGGAGACAGTTGACTTCTCAGAATCCATATGCAGAGGTGTACATCGGCCAGCCTCATGTGTGGACGGTCGACGTTGAAAACTCTGCCGAGGTGGAGAGAGCCATCCGCTCCATCATGAGCCAGAAGATTGAGCCCTACCTGCCCTATGAGTTCACCTCTGAGGTGATGCTGCAGAGAGTGAACGCCTTTATTGAGAACCAGGACTTCTGTCACGGCAAGGTGATGTGGCCTCCTCTCAGCGCTCTTCAGGTGAAGCTGGCAGATCCGGGCAGGTCCTGTACGCAAGTGTGCCAGGAGGCCCAGCTCATCTGTGAGCCGTCCTTCTTTCAGCACCTCAAGAACCACAAGGACCTGGCGAGGTTCGGTGTAGACTGTCGGACGATGGAGTCCAGTGCCGACACAGTGGTTCCAGCTTACAGCGAGACTCGCCGCCACTGCGTCTTTCAGTCGGACCAACTCCTGTTCAGCTGTGCCGACGCACATGCTTCACTGAAGCGTGTCTGTCCTTGCCGAGACTACATGAAGGGACAGGTAGCCCTCTGCAAGGACTGCCTATAGCATCAGCAGGCAATACAGTGTATAGCCTCCTGGTGCTATAGGCAGCATAAGAGCTAGAGAGCTGTTCATGTTCTTTGTTCGCTCTTTTACATTTTAATAATTGCCCTAGGCAATGTTAGGGCTGTCAGGATCATGACATTTTAGTTGAAAATTAAATGCCAGACATCCTATATTAAAATTGCATTGTGGGTTGACTTTATATTATATAAATATGTGTTATATAACCTTTCTTATAATACAACAAATATATACAGTATATAGTATACTGTATATGTGTTCGAAGCTCTTTAGCGCCATTATGATTCTGCACAAGCAGCACATATTATTTTAATTTTCTTTTTATATTTTCATCCCACGATTTTCTAACCCATTTTTTCATCCAGTGCCAATTGCGCTACTCTCCCTCTGCCAGCCTAGGGAGAGCCTCGAACCGAGCTCAGTCGCCGCTCGCCACGGCGACTCGCTTGCCGTGGCGACTCGCATCGAGGTGGTGCCTCTCGTGGCTCAGGTCTGCTGTAGTTGTTTTAACAGGTTTTTTTTGCGGTTTGAGAACTCCTGGGGTGTGGAAGTGCCTGGGACGGCAACAGATGACTGGAAGGGTACCCGTCAGAGCACGTGAGCGGAGCGGAGCGGGTGGAAATGCCGCTCGGCGCTCCAGGGGGCCGGTTTCACGCTCGCTATTCGCTCACGTCAACTCCCCCCACGCTCCGCTCCCCGTCGCTCCTCGCTCACGTTGATTTGCGCAAATCTCGCTCCACGCTCCGCTCAAAGCGGGTCGCTCAACAGTAAAAAAAAAAGAAAGGAAAAAGAAAGTAGAAATTCTAATGAAATCTCGGTGCGCTGTGCACTGCGGATGTCTGTGTGTCTCTGAGTCCGTGCGACCGGGCATGCTCAAACATTCGGTGCGCGGCCCCCGCGAGGGCGGCCTGGAGCGGGAGGCGGTCCTCGCTCTGAGTAGCGCTCCAACCTTTTTATAACCAGCTCCGCGCTCACGTCAAAATCGCGTCGCTCCGCTCGCGCTCCGCTCCGCTCACATGCTCTGGTACCCGTCCAGTAAAACATTTAAGGTTTGATCACATTTGACCCAAGAAGTCACAATATGCATTTTGGGGAGTGAAAGTGTATCGATATTAATCCACAATATCCCCATACAGTATATGGAAGATCCATGATGTCATCAGTATGATGTCATAGTACCTCCAGGTACTATGATAACGGATACTGCACTAAGTACACTGGTAGATAACCTATGGTGGACATGGAGAGCGCTACTCTTGGCAGGGTCCGCTCAAGTGCCTCGAATAAGGACGAACCTGCGGCGAAAAGGTCCAGGATCGTCGCGGTGGTAGATTATGGACTGAAAAGCACGGAGACGGGACAGGTCTCAAACACACCGGAGGCCGCCGAGGGGCACCGGGAGGCTGAGCTCAATTGCGGGCAGCAGGAGGAGGCAGAGAAGGAGGAGGTTGAGCCGGTGATGCTGGTGGCAGAACAGGCCCCGGTGGCGGCGGCGGCACTAGGCGAAGACAATGGACCGGGGCTGCTGCTGATCCCACAGACCCACAGCAGAGCCGTGGAACCACATGAGAACCGCGCTCTTCATGGAACAAAGGGAGCGGCTCCAGATGTTCTCGGGCACGGTGAGGAAAACATCAACGACGAAGATGACAGATCTTCACATGCGAGCTCAACTTCCTACGGTTTCATCCAACGGCACACCATGAGAGAGACTGACCCGAGGAGCATCCTGAATGACTTGCTTCCAGACACTGTACTTCCACCGGATCTAGATGACATGACATTGTGGCAGATCATAATTCATATCTCAGAACCTCCGAAAAGAAAGAAGCGCGAGGACATTAACACCCTGGAGGATGTGGTCAGACTGCTCCACGAAAGTAAAAAGATCCTTGTTCTGACCGGTGCCGGGGTGTCCGTTTCCTGTGGAATACCTGACTTTCGTTCCAGGGATGGAATTTATGCAAGGCTTGCTGTAGATTTCCCTGATCTTGCAGACCCACATGCAATGTTTGATATCGAGTACTTCAGAAGAGACCCAAGACCCTTCTTCAAATTTGCGAAGGAGATTTACCCAGGTCAGTTCCAGCCATCACCCTGTCACAAGTTCATATCTATGCTGGATAAGCAGGGGAAGCTGTTACGCAATTACACACAGAACATCGATACTTTAGAACACGTGGCCGGTGTTCAGAGGATTATCCAGTGTCATGGGTCATTTTCAACCGCAGGATGTCTCATCTGTAAGCACAATGTGGATTGTGAGGCTGTAAGGGAAGACATCTTTAACCAGGTCGTGCCCCGCTGTCCACGATGTCCCCCAGATATCCCCTTGGCAATCATGAAGCCTGATATTGTCTTTTTTGGAGAGGATCTTCCGGAAACGTTCCACAGAGCCATGGAGAAGGATAAGGATGAGGTGGACCTTTTGATAGTAATCGGCTCATCGCTTCAAGTCCAACCGGTTGCTCTCATCCCAAACTCCATTCCTCACGATGTCCCTCAGATACTGATAAATCGGGAACCTCTGCCTCACCTCAACTTCGACGTGGAGCTACTAGGGGACTGTGACATCATCATTAATGAGCTCTGTCACCGATTAGCCGGAGTTTTTGAGCAGCTGTGCTATAATGCCTTAATACTCAATGAAATAACAGAAAAGCCCCCTCGATTACCAGCTCACACAGAGCAGCATTCCCCATGCAACAACATCTCTTGTTCTGGCAGAAATGTGCAGGAGGAACATAGTCCATGCAATACAGACTCAGTCAAGCCATCAGACAAGGCAGAAGGTCAGAATTTCACAAAGGCCGATGATGATGGTGATGATGTAACACCCCCAGAGCCTTTTCCAAATTCTCAGCACCCTAACAAAGAGAAAACTGCGTCTTCAGAGCCAATGGAGGACGTGCCAAAAGAAGAAGCTGCAGAAGTAATAAAAAACCGAAACAACCTCGAAGTTGGCAGTCGATGCTGGATCAGTCAAATAAACAGAAGTCCAATCAGCACGCGACTTGGGACAAGTGAGTACCTGTTCCAAGCACCAAATCACTACATCTTCCATGGGGCCGAAGTATACTCCGACTCTGAAGATGAGATGTCAAGCCAGTGTTGATTTTGACACCAAATTTTGATTTAGTTTTAGTCATATTTTAGTCATCTAGTCGACTAAATATCATAAGATTATAGTCGACTAAATCTACAGATGATTTAGTCGACTAAAATATATTTTGGCGGTGCCTTGATGGCGTCGTAATGACTGATTTTACACTTGGTTGCATAATGAAGAAATAGCCGATCGACAAGCTCACAACGTGTCGCAGCGCAACGCGTTGTGAGCTTGTAGATCTGCTATTTTCAGAGCGCAACACGTTGCGTTGTGAGCTTGTACATCTGCTATTTTCAGAGCGCAACACTTAAGCATAAAGCATAGTCTTTTAGTTCTACTGGATCTCTTCTTCACTAGTCCACTCCCTAACATTTTAGTCTAGTTTTTGGGCGGTGCAACAGCCCCTATATGTGAGGTTTGGACCCCCCCCCCACCCATTGCATGGGTGGGGGGTCCATAATCTTTTATGACGGTCCGTCAATGTACTCCACACAAGATATGTATTCATAACAAAAACAAAAAGTGGGGGATGATTAAGCGATTGTGAGTTGTTCAGACTATGTACAATGGCTTAGTGCCACTTTTGAAATGCACACATCCATATATACTCACCGGCACTCTTCTGTGTCCCAAAGTGCAGCTCCAAATCCAGATATTTCACCATGTCGTTCAGTTTGTCATAGTCGGAATTTTCACCCAGCTGGAAGAAGAAAAAAAACTGCAGTCATATACACTGGGATGGTTGAGTGTAATTATCATTCAAAGTGTTTCAAAGTTATTCTCAACGTAAATTTGCCTTAAATCTGCTAAATTGCACATTGCCTCACTTCTATTTCATCCCTCCTGACCACTAGAGGTGGTGCCTTTAGCGTGGGTTACCTCTTCCGGTGATACAGAATTCATAGAACCGTGGTTACATTTTGTTAAAGGGACACCAAATCTTGTTTTAATGAAGTAACGGATATAATACATATGCGCTTTTTTCCTCCCTTGCAACACCACAGAGGTAAATGTCAGTCCTCCTTGGACTACAATGGACTACAGCCCACATGGGGGCTGTAGTCCATTGTAGTCCAGGTCGAACTGACATTCACCTCTGTGTCAATAAAAAATCACACCCAGTGTGAAGTGGGCGGTGTGTGGTCATCACAACATGACTCACTTTAAAAAAAGAATAAATGACTTTTTTTAAAGTCCATACTGCTATTCATAGGGCTGCACATGTGTCATGTGTTTCGCTAGCCAATCACAGTCCTGAATTTGCAAAGTCAGCCAATCACATTACAGTTAGTGGTGATGACACTAGCTGTAATGTGATTGGCTGATATGAAAAAAGTATCGATTTGCATTAACAATGGAAGGGTTAGGGGTACACAAATGTTTTGGTCGGTGTCCAAAACTCACTTATAGGGGGCGGCTACACCGCCCCAATAAAAAATCACACCCAGTGTGAAGTGGGCGGTGTGGTCACAGTGATCATCACAGTGATGGAAGTGATTCACTTAAAAGAAAACATTTGTTTTGTTTTTTTTACGTGCATAGTCCTATTTATAGGGCTATGCACATGTGTCATGTGTTTCTAGCCAATCACATCCTGAATAGAGTCATGGTGGCCAATCACGGTGCAGGGTTAGGGGGGTACACTGGTGGCCAATCACAGCGCAGGGTATGGGGGGTGCAATTTGGATCGATGTCCAAACCTCACATATAGGGAGGGGCGGTTGCACCGCCCAAAAACGTAAAAGAAAAACACTCTCCGACATCATGTTTATGTCCTCAACTTCATTAAAACAGGACGTGGGTGCAACATGGGTGAAGTGCCCCTTTAGCTTTAGCTCTCGCTCCACATGCTCACCTGTCCCCAGATAGTGCCCTCAGAGTTCTCCACCTGCTCCCACCGAAGCCTCTTCACGCTCATGTGGTTGGAGTCCATCCGAGGGAGGGAGGGCCTGGGCAAGGGTGGCGGCGAGCACGGCGGGGGCAGGGGGGGAGCCGGAGGGGGCCCCTCCTTGTGCTCAGAGGGGTCAGATAGGGTATGCGGGAGGGACTGGGGCTGGCCCTGGCTGTGGGGCTGTTTGTGGTGTGACTGAGACTGGGGCTGGGGCTGGGCATGGGCATGGGGCTGGGGCTGGGACTGGTGCAGCTGGTGCGAGGGCTGAGAATGTGGCCGGGTGGTTTGGCTGGAGGTGTGAGCTTGGTGCTGCGGCTGCGGGTGCTGGGTCACGGGCTGGAACGTGGAGAGCGTGGGCTGGTGAGGCTGCAACGGCTGAAACGTGGACAACAGGGGCTGGGGCCGGTGGGGCTCCTGACTCTGAGGACGGTGGATGAGGTGGATCTGTTGCTTTGGGTCTTGTGGAAGGGGCTGTGGGGTCATATGGCGGATGTGTTGGATCTGAGGAGAGGTAGAGTGGGGGTGCTGGATGGAGTGAGGTCTCTGAGGAGAGGGCTTGGTAGGCTGGGGGTGGTGGAGGCCCGGGTGCGCCTGTTGGTCCTGGTGTCTCTCCTGGGCCTGATGATGGCCTTTCACACTCCTTCGGCTCTGATGCGCTGCGTGGGGGTCCCGGCCGAACTGAACTGGGACGGACGCTGCGTCTTGGTGGGCTTCATGCAGGAGCTCAGCGGAGGAGGAGTGGTGGACCTTGGCTTGATGCATATGGTGAGCTTGATGGAGCATGTCTGTTGAGGAATGATGGGTTTTCCCCTGGTGCGTCTGGTGAGCTTGATGGAGAAGCTCCATAGAAGAATGATGGGTCTGGGCTTTGTGCATTTGGTGAAGCATCTCAGTAGAGGCATGGTGGGCCTGCGCCTGTTGCATCTGATGGAGCATCTCATTGGACGCATGGTGGGCCTGCGCCTGTTGCATTTGGTGAAGCATCTCATTGGACGCGTGGTGGGCCTGCGCCTGTTGCATCTGATGGAGCATCTCGGCAGACGCGTGATGGGCCTGTGCTTGTTGCATCTGCTGCTGGAGAATCTCGGCAGACGCGTGATGGGCCTGGGCCTTGAGGCTGCGACGGCTTTGGTAGATGCCCTCGGGGTACTGCTGCCCCTGCTGGAGGGCATGGCCGGCCTGTGGGACCAGCGGCTGGTGAGCGGTCGGGGCTGAACGGGACTGACGCCGCTGGGGATGACTCGCGAGCGCCTGCTGCTGCTGCTGCTGCTGCTGCTGCTGCGGCTGCGGCTGCGGCTGCTGCCGCATCTTGTACAGCGGGTGGTTGGCCTGATGTTGGACCAGGTGATGTTGGACCAGGGACTCCGGGGAGGGGAGCGGGGGCAGGGACTGGTGGAGCTGGTGCAGGGAGTGGGTCGGCAGCGGGGACGACTGTGCCGGCAGGGACTGGTGACCCTGGTACATCTGCTGCTGCATCTTCTGCTGTTCCTGGTAGGCCTGGCGCTCCTCCTCGAAGGCCTTCTGCTCCTGGTAGAGCTTCTGCTCTTCGTAGGCTTGGCGTTCCTGGAAGGCCTTCTGTTCTTGATACAGTATCTGCTGCTCCTGGTACACCTTCAGCTCCTCGTAGATGCGCTGTTCCTCGTACTGCCTCTCCTTGTAGGCCTGCTGCTCCTGGTAGAGCTGCTGCTCCTCGTAGGCCTGTCTCTCCTTGTACGCCTGTTGCTCCTCGTAGGCCTGTCTCTCCTTGTACGCCTGTTGTTCCTCGTAGGCCTGTCTCTCTTTGTACGTTTGTTGCTCCTCGTAGGCCTGTCTCTCCTTGTAGGCTTGTTGCTCTTCGTAGGCCTGTTGTCTCTCCTGGAAGGCCTTGAGCTCCTGTATGGTGGCCCGGGCCTGCAGCTCCTCTCTGTTGGCATGAGCCTTATGCAGTGGCGGAAGAGTTACTGTTATTTGTAAAAGTAGCAATACCACTAAATTACAGTGGTGGAAAAAGTACTGAAATGTTTTACTTAAGTAAAAGTATCAATACGTCTGCAATGTAGAAGTACTCTGTTACAAGTAAAAGTCCGGAATTAAAAATGTACTTGAGTAAAAGTACCAAAAGTAAACATACTAAAATGTTTGAAAGTAGCGGATCTATAAGCTCACAACGCGTCGCGATGCGACGCGTTGTGAGCTTGTAGATCGGCTATTTGCAAATAGCCTAGGTATAATTTTTTCAAAAATAGCAGATCTACAAGCTCATATAGCGTGACACTATGAAGCTTGTATATCTGCTATTTTTGAATAGCCAAAATAAATCAAAAAATGACACAGACAGATGCGTTCCGGGTCTTAACTCTTTTCCTGCCATTGACGAGATTTCTCGTTTTTCTCCGCATGGCTCAGCCAGCCATCAACGAGAAAAACGAGATTTTTGAAAAAAAAAAAAAGAATAAAAAAGTTTTCGTTTTTTAAATTTTTGGTTTATCACAAAGGAAGCAGGAGATAACACGATGCGAAGATTTTCTGCTCCATTCACTTCAATGTTAAAAAATAAACGGAGACAAAATTCACATTTTACCTATTTTTGCAATGTTATTCTATGGCAGGGAAGGGGGTAGATAGATTGTGTATATACTCTGGCAGTTAAAGAGTTTTAATGGGTAAAAAAAGTTACTTTCCACCAAAACTGACCTTGTGCAGCGAGTGGCGCTTGGGCGGCGGGTTGCTGCGGGGAGGCGGCGGCGGGGGCGGGCCCGACTTGCGGCGGACGGGCACGTACATCCTCATGGGGGAGTGGTCGTCGGGGGTGTAGCTCCGCGGCGGAGGAGGAGGCGGCTGCTGCTGCTGGTGCTGCGGCTGTTGCGGCGAGGCGGCAGGGGGCGGCGGCGGCGGGTCGTTGAACTGGACGGGCGGGGGCGGGGGCGGGGTGACGGGGTGTGGCGGGATGTGGTCAGAGGAGGAGGAGTAGGTGAGCGAGGAGGCGTTCTCCTCGCCACTGCAGCTGCTGTGCACGTCGCTCGGGCTGCTGAGCTCCGGCGCCACGAAGCCGCCGTCCACCTCGGTGACGTCGTCCTGGACCACGCCCATCCCGTCGTCGTCGTCGTCGTCCAGGATGTCCTCGTCGTCGGGGAAAGTCATCTGGACAACATCCTGGCATTATACCCAGTGGTGATTTTAACAGCAGATTTTGATTTAGTTTTAGTCATAGTCTTTTGAATCAAATTCCATTTTGTTTTAGTCATATCTTAGTCAACTGAAATGTTTTAGTTTTTGTCTAGTTTTAGTCGACTAAATATCATAAGATTATAGTCGACTAAATCTACAGTTCATTTAGTCGACTATTAATTTTAATTAATTTCAGGGGTGCCTTGATGGCGTCGTAATGGCTGATTTTACACTTGGTTGCATGCGGAAAATAGCTGATCTACAAACTCACAAGTTGTGAGCTTGTAGATTCGCTTCAGGGGATTCTCCAAATCCTAACAGTTTTTTGCCTTAGACCTGAGGCCTATTCTAAAAACGCCTTCTAAATCCTGACTTAAGCTTTCTGAACAACTATATAAATATTTATTAAAAAATTACAACAAATGTATGTTGCTATATACTGTACATGGCAACAGGAACCCCAAAAGGGGTTCCCGTCCTGAAAGGTATATAGGGGTTCCTGCCCAAAATGGGTTAATCGGTTAATTCGGTACAACAAAAAATGTCAGAGATGAGCTTTTGTGAATGAATGACTGGCAGCGCGATGTATGTGCTGTCCAGTGTGTGTGTGTGTGTGTGTGTGTGTGTGTGTGTGTGTGTGTGTGTGTGTGTGTGTGTGTGCGTGTGTGCGTGTCTCGTTGCTGTCACTGTGTGCCTGGAGCCTGTCAGCAGTGTTGCCAAATAAGGAAACATATCTCCAAAAACAAGCCAGCAAAACAAGCCAAATCTTGTCCAGAAGTTGCGGAAAATAAGCGGACATGGCAACAAGATTCTGGCGTCTGCTCAGCATCTCATTCGCTCATTTACTCATGACACGACCAATGAGAGTTAGCGCTTTCTTTGTTGCTAAGGTAAGCCCCCCCCCCCCCCCTACTGATACACAGATACAGTACACGCCCCCCCCCCCCCCCCCCCTCCCGGACAGGCCGGAAAGCCCCCCAAAAGAGGACATGTCCGGGTAAAAGAGGACGTATGGTCACCCTACACATCCTACCTCCTCGTAGTCGTTCTCGGGGGTCAGGAAGTCATCCACGATGTCCACCCTCTGGCCCAGCTGCTCGCTCAGAGCGTCCAGGAAGCGCTCCGTGTCCTCGGACCGCGGCGGCCTGGAGAAGGTGTAGCGCCGCTTGCCGCTGCGGTGCTGGGGGGGGCTGGCCGGGTAGTCCGGGGGCTCCGGGGGCGAGGGAGGCGGGCTGTCCAGGCTGATGTAAGGGTTGGACTCGCCGCTGGTCTGGCTGGTCAGCCCTACCTGGGAGTAGAACTGACCCGTCGGGGGGCTGGGGAGGGGCTCCGTCCAGGACGTAGGGGGCGGAGGAGCCTTGCGGCTACCCGCTGGAAAGGAAGGGATATCATAATATAAAAGCTTTTAACCACTCACTGTTTTGAGTGGTTAACAGCATTGGCCACGCCTCCAGGTCTTAAGTTATTAGGTCATAAGACTTGGTACTTAAAGGGATAGTTCACCCAAAAGATTAGCCTGGCGATTCAGGATAGTATTTTCTGGAAGAGCATTATATGTCTATGAGAGCCGGCTACTACTGGCAATGAGGCGAAGTGGGCGGGGGGACGATGTTGATCTGAAAAGATGGATTTTATTTATCTTTTGGGCGATGTCGCCCGGCGATCGTCCGGAGACTCGCCCGCTGTTAAAACGTACTGTCAAAGTTGACTCTCTGTGTCTCCTACCGGAGTCGCCGCCGTTCATCAAATTATTGGCTAAGGAATGCGACGAAAACAAAAAAGATCTCCATGAATTCAAGTCTCCATGGGGTGTGTAATTGATAGGGGGAAAAAAGTCATTTTGGGGGCAAACTATCCCTTTAAGATACGCAAAATAGGGCCCAGAGAATCACTGCTTTAGATCAATGGAAGCTAAATTAAGCTGACTTCCATTGATGAAATAGAATTATACTATAATAAGAAAATAGCAGTGGTGGAAAAAGTACTCAAATGTTTTACTTAAGTAATAAAAATACCAATACTTCAACATAAAAATACTCTGCTACAAGTACAAGTCCAGAATTCAAAATTTACTTGAGTAAAAGTACAAAAGTATTGGCATCAAAATGTACTTAAGGTACCAAAAGTAAAAGTACTAAATATTTGAAAATAGCAGATCTACAAGCTCACAACGCGTCGCATCGCGACGCGTTGTGAGCTTGTAGATCTGCTATTTTCAAATAGCCTAAGTACAAAATAAGGTTAAGGTGGTTAATGTATGTTTCATTATATCATAATTTATATCTGAAAAGTAACTAGTAACTAAAGTTTTCAAATAATTGTAGTGGAGTAAAAGTACAATATTTGACTCTGAGATGTAGTGGAGTAGAAGTAAAAGTATTGGAAATTGGAAATACTCAAGTAAAGTACAAATACCTCATACCTCAAGTACAGTACCTAAGTAAATGTACTTCGTTACTTTCCACCATTTGGTGGGGTTTCCTTCCTCCATGGAAACACAACACCTTATCTGACATTAATGTAACATACTGTTATAGCCTGGCTGGGTTGTTTCAATCACTGTATTACTGATGTTAAGCACTATGGGTTGCCCTCTCCTTAAAGTAAAAGTACTAAAATGTTTGAAAATAGCAGATCTACAAACTCACAACGCGACGCGTTGTGACTTTGTAGATCGGCTCTTTTCAGATAGCCTAGGTATAAAGTAGGGCTAAAGTGGTTAATATGTGTTTTATAATGTAATAATTTATATCTGCAAAGTAACTAGTAACTAAAGTTTTCAAATAATTATAGTGGAGTAAAAATACAATATTTGCCTCTGAGATGTAGTGGAGTAGAAGTAAAAGTATAGACTCCAGTAACGTAGGTACAGTACTTGAGTAAATGTAATTGGTTACTTTACACCACTGCATATAAGGCCAGATGAGGTCACACACAAGACGACACGTCACGACACGTCACAACGTCATGACACGTCACGGCCTGCAGGCTATTTAAGAGACACGAATGAACCATACAGCTCTGTGTTAGTTGTGAGCGGGAAGTGAGCGATTTCTAACCTTAACTACCGAGCTTTAATAGCCGAAACCTAATGCTCTCAGAGGAAATATAACACAATATATCCTGAATATATCCCGACAGGACAGGACAGGACAGGACAGGACAGGACAGGACAGGACAGGACAGGACAGGACAGGATGCAAAGGTTTAAACAGATTAGTCTCACGTTAGTGTTTCTGTCGTTGTTAGTGGTGTTGCTGGTGTTTGCAGGCCACACCCCCCGCCCCGCCCCTGCACCACCAGACAAAACAACACGATGTCCTGAAGCCTCGCCGCTCTTGACTGGCGCCCTGAATGTGAATCTCAGCACCACAGTGAGTCTAGAGCAAACTCTGAAGGAGAACCCTAACGTTGAAGCCGGTGGTCGGTATGGACCTAAAGAGTGTGTGTCCTCCCAGAAGGTGGCCGTGATCATTCCCTTCAGACACAGAGAAGAGCACCTCACATTCTGGCTCCACTACCTCCACCCTGTTCTGCAACGACAGCAGCTGGACTATACGGTGTATGTCGTCCAACAGCATGGCGAAGAGACGTTTAATAGGGCTAAGCTGTTGAACATTGGTTTCGCCGAGGCCCTGAAGGATCGTGACTACGATTGCTTTGTGTTCAGCGACGTGGACCTGATTCCAATGAACGACCGGAACTTATACGGCTGCTTCAGCCAGCCCAGACACCTGGCTGCCGCCCTCGAGAAGTGGAACTTCGGCTTACCATATCACACTTTCTTTGGAGGCGTGACATCGATGAGTAAAGAGCAGTTTTCGAAAATCAACGGTTTCCCAAATAACTATTGGGGATGGGGCGGCGAGGATGATGACGCTTATAACAGGGTTATGCTTGTCGGTATGTCCGTGTCACGTCCCAATGGAGAGGTGGCCAAGATGAAGAACATCCCTCATGCGAAAGACAAAGGCAATCCGACAAATAAAGAGAGTTCGGACCAAGTCGCTCGCACCAAACAGACCTGGACAACAGACGGGATCAACTCTCTGTCCTACAAGGTGGTGAGGACAACGAGGGGACCGCTGTACACCAACGTCACCGTGGACATCGGCAAGCGGCCGGTCATACAATGACACCAGGCAAGGGACAAGAAATGGAACAAAATCAAACGAATGAGTGGAAGAGCAGTTGATGTGAGTGTGAACAAAGGAAAAGAGAGCTGAGGATAACCCATTAAACACATTCACTGCCATGTATTAATTAATTATTATTAATTAATTAATTAAAGGATCTACACCATGAATTTCAAACGTTTCAAACCTCAAACGTTTTGCAAAAGGTTTGAGCCTAAATCAAGCCTCAGATACACTCATTCCAACGTCTCTCTGGCTTATAAAGCACTTTCACCTGCAATACCACATTGTCCTGTTTGGCACGGGCGCTATTGAGCCAGTTTGTATGCATGTTATCCCCTGGTTCTGTGTGGGAAAAGTAAAAAAAGACCAGGAGACCTGGTTCTGCCAGACCCAGACTTCACATGACGTGTCAGCCTGTGTCTATACCCATGTATGGACGAAAATCTGAATGGCCGAGCTTCGCACGACGTGTGTCCCTTCTATGCCCATGTATGGACAGACTGTTTTGGGGGACATATTTTTTTTTGGCTGGGGCCGGAGGACAAAGTGACCATGCCCATGTATGGACGAAACAGATACAAAGCCTCATGTAAGCCCGACCCCTTGGGTCTGGCAAAAAAAAAAAAAATTGGGGTGGAACTGAAAAACGGGAGGGATTGTGAAAATCAGTTTGGCCTGTTTTGAGACCAATTTACAGAAAACCCCAGATTTGCTGCGAAAGCCTGAGTGTTCAAACTGGGGTATTTTTTTGGGGATAGAAGTAGGGGAGACCAAAAACACAAAAAATAAGAAAAAGGTGTAGCTCACAACAGCTTGTAGATCGGCTATTTTCAAATAGCCTAAGTATAAAATAGGGCTAAAGTGATTAAAGTATGTTTCATAATATAATAATTTATATATGAAAAGTAACTAGTAACTAAAGTTCTCAAATAATTGTAGTGGAGTAAAAGTACAATATTTGACTCTGAGATGTAGTGGAGTAGAAGTAAAAGTATTGGAAATTGTAAATACTCAAGTAAAGTACAAATACCTCAAAATGTTACTTAAGTACAGTACTTAAGTAAATGTACTTAGTTACTTTCCACCACTGGAAAATAGTAGTAGAAAAATAATTGTTGAACCTACCTCTCCACTGAATCTCCATGGTCTGTTGTTCTGCTGCATGAGGGACGATAAATGCATAATATCAGTGAAACGTTTTCCTCCACATCAACTCGATTCGGCCCATGTAATCGTTTAGTAAGAATTGAAACTCCATATTGTCGGCAGGGTTCATCGCCATGCTGGCTTGTGGTGGACATTTTTGTAAAAAAAAATGTTTTTTGCCATAGACATACACAATGAGCGGACAATAGTATTACCAGAAACACATAAAGAGCTAGCCCTGAATGACAAATAACAGGTCTGTAACTCTGAGAGTGTACAAATGGAACCGAATGGACCCTTACGGGTCCATTTGGTTCCATTTGTACACTCTCAGAGTTAAAGGTAGGGTAAGTGATTTGTGTTGGTTAAAATAATTGTTAAATAGCTCTATATTCTGATAGTACTCATTGCTATAGAGTGTTTGTTCAGTATTAGGAGTCTCCTTGTCTCTCCACCTCTTTATTAAACAGAAAATGCATTTTTGTTTCAGTTTCGGTTTCATTTCCAATTTTATCCAACCAGGACAGAGAACTCAATCAGGATACAGATTAAATAAGTGAAATTGGAAGTGATGACACTAAGGAATGAGCATGCAAAATTGGAACTGGAACACTATACAAATTAAGCTTAAAAATGGGTACTTTCTCCTGATTGGCTGAGATGTTGACACCTACCGAAAAATGTATTTTCTGTTTATTAAAGAGCTGGAGAGACGGGGAGACTCCTGTTACTGAACAAACACTCTATAGCAATGATTACTATCAGAATATAGAGCTTTAACCTTTTAACAAAATACTTTTTGTTTTAACCAAAAAATATCACTTACCCTACCTTTAAGGGGTTCCTCACAAATAAAACATTTGAGAACCACTGGTACTAGTTGCACTTCTAATGTGCCATAGTGTCATAGTACATCAGTGTCATATATATTGTGAAGAAAACCTGGAGACTTGACATTCAGTAATTGGGTCTTTATGATCAAAATAAGAACATTATAATGGTCTTGTCCATGGCAAATTTTTGATTTTCTTTTTTACACACCGAGTCTTTGCCTCGGACACATTTGTCCGTGTACGGACAAATTGATGACCCCTGATTGTGGGTTACCTGTGTTGGCGTGCATGGCGTGTGCGTGGGGGAAGCCGTAGGCGAGCAGGTTACCTGTGATGGCGTGCATGGCGTGCGTGGGGGAAGCCGTAGGCGAGCAGGCCATATCCATGTCCAGGTCAAAGCTGTCCTGGGGGGGAGGAGGGCGACTCTTCAGAGACTTGGACCTCTTGCCCGAGTACATGTTCTCCAGCTCGGCATAGACCGCCGACAGCTGCACGATATAATGAACACACAGCGGAAGGAAGCGCTCTAAACAAAAAGTTTCTCTGGTAGGGTTCTGTGGGGTTTCAAACTTTTTGTGCCCACGGCACACCAAAGAAAAATTTGTGCAAATCTTTGAATATATATAATATATAATAATAATAATAATACCTGGGATTTATATAGCGCTTTTCTGAGTACTCAAAGTCGCTTTACAAGGCTAAACTAAGTGGAACAAACTCAAAACAAAACAACTTTAATGAGAAAATACAGAGATTAAAAAGTTAAAAGGCTACGAAGGCCAGGGAATAAAACACAAATTGAGACTAGGGTATATGTTTTTGTAAGCGAACATATTTGACTCCGATTTGTGCTTCTGCTGGGGGGGGGGGGGGGGGGGGGTCTCAGGAAGAACATATGGAGATGGGGGAGATGTCCGTGGACAAATACATACGGGCAGTGGGTCTCAAACTTTTTTTTTTCCTTTTCAGGATTTATCAAAAATAGCAAATCTACAAGCTCATAGCACGTCACTTCGTCACGCGCTATGAGCTTGTATATCTGCTATTTTTGAATAGCCAAAGTATAACATATGGTTGAAGTGGTTAAAATGATTGTGACGCCATATTAACTAGTTTTGCTGGGGACCCCCTGGCACCCCCCTAGGGCATTGGGGTTACCAATGCCCTAGGGCTGTATACCTTTTGGCTGCTACTGGAGCTTTTACAGTTATGTATTGTATTGTACAGCATGTCTTACTGATGAATTGAGTACAATGGACCTCAATGGAAACAAGCCCCTGGAGTATTTTTGTGTTATCCTTTTAGCATAACTTTTGACTATAGCCTACTACATGTACTATGAAAAAACGTTGTACATACATTGGCCAGGTTGTTGGGGGTCTCTGGGAGGGAGGTGCCGTCTCCTGACTGTCTCTCTCCTGGAGCCAGCCTCATCCCCATGTCTGTCACCACCTCCGCACGGACACCTGGTACATGATGCACAGTAGACTCAGGCTCAGTGTGTCAAGTATTACTGGCAGTAATAGAGAGGTATTAAATCAATGGATTGGATCAATCTCCAGATTACAATCTCGTCTAGCGAGACACAGAACACTATGCAATGTGCTTGTCTTGAATGCGCCCCACCGTTCTATCACTATGAACGTCAGATCTAAAAAAAAAAAAAACGACAAAAAAAGCTATCAAAATATGCGATCTAGCGCAAGGCCTATTGGCGTGCGTTTTTAGCTGTTATGTGGCGGACCCGGGATGGAGTTATGACATTTTTCTACTGGACCATTCATCTTAGGATATCATAACATCATAGAAAAGGTAAGAAACCCGTGGTCCAAAATTCCCCTTTAAAGGGTCTACACCATGAATTTAAAAAATAATAATAATATTTAATATCATATTGTTTATGTCCCTCAAACATTTTTCAAAAGGTTTGAGCCTAAATCAAGCCTCAGATATACTCATTCCAACTAACTTCTCTCTGACTTATAAAGCACTTTCACCTGCAATACCACATTGTCCTGTTTGGCACAGGGCGCTATTGAGCCAGTTTGTATGCATGTTATCTCCTGGTTCTGTGTGGAAAAAGTAAAAAAATAAATAAAATAAAAAATAAGAAAAATAAAAAATGTAAAACAACAGTTTTGGAACTGAAAAACGGGAGGAATTGTTCCCTGACGTGACGTAGGCAGGGGGAACAAATCTGACGGACTGTTTTCAGACCAATTTACATAAAAAACACAAATAGCCTATGAAAGCCTGCATGCTCGAAGTCGGGTATTTTTTGGAACAGAAGAGAGGTGGGGGAGACCAAAAACACACAAAAATGAAGAAAAAGTTCAAATTCATGGTGTAGACCCTTTAAGTACGGTACTTGAGAAAATATACTCAGTTACTTTACGCCACTGGTGATGGTGATGATGATGATGATGATGAAGATGTTCAGAGCACACCCATCCTTAGGTATGGAATGATGATGATGATGATGATGATGATGATGATGAAGGTGTCCAGAGCCTACCCATGCCCAGGTGTGTGCCTATGACCAGGTCGTCAGAGCTCCGCCCCCTCACGCTGCTCCGTTGGAAGGTGGTCCCGGTCACTCTCATGGAGCTGCTGCGCCGGTGGGGGGGCTCCGGGACCCTGGGGCTGTCGGGCTCCTGGGGCGGAGGGGGAGGAGGGGGCGGGGGAGGGACTGACACGCACGCACGCACACGCACACGGACACGCACGCACACACACACACACACGGACACACACGCATGCACGCACGCACATGCACACGCGGACACACAGACCTCAGTCATGTTACGTGTTAACGACTCATTCCCTGCCAACGATGACGTTTCTAGTTTTTTTTTTGTGATTCCACTAGATGGCACTCTTCACTAACACATGAGTGACCACTTCAGCCCCAGATACACACAGAAGCAGGAGATCACAGAGATCACATGATCCCAAGATTTACTACTCCATCTACTTCCTGTGTAACGTCTTTAACACACACACACACACACACACACACACACACACACACACACACACACACACACACACACACACACACACCTGTAATAGACTTGAAGCCGAGGAAGCGTGATATCTTGCTCTGGCAGTGCTCCTGTTCCTCGTAGGTCAGCAGCTGGTAGATGAACTGCCAGATCACCTGCTTGGCCGGAGTGTCCAACACGGGGAACACGTCCACGATCAGAGTGTCCACGTTCCTGTTGCCACGGACACACCATAATACAGGGTATTAGTTTTTCATAACCCGCCCCCCGCCCGCCCTAGCCTGGTTCCAGACGAATCTGCCTTTGCAAAATCGCATCGCACTTTTAGCCCTCGGCAGATTACGTCTGGGATTGCACAGGGAGTTGAGCTGCCCCGGTCGCTGCGTTTCCGAACCAATCAGCGGCTGCTAGGGGCGGGATCATCCAATCACCTGCCTAGTAGCTTGAAAAAAAAAGGAAAACCGTCTGTCATCGATTCTGCCTACGGAGTCTCAGATGGAAGTACGCTGTGAAACGAAAGTGTATCGCAAGCTTCTTCCATTTGACGGTGTCAAACGCCCGCCCCGCACGGGAACCCAACCCGCCCCGCAAAAATGAATACAAATCGATGACCCAGCCGTCCCTGAACCCGCGAAAAAACACACAAGCAAGTCCTTTCAATTGCTTTCCAGAGAGAGGGAGAGAGACGGGGACAGAGGGAGGGAGAGAGAGAGAGAGAAAACACGCGCGCGCGAGAGACAGAAAGCGTGTTTTGGTGTTTTTTCCTTCCGTGGGTTGACCCGCTTCGCCCGCCCCGCAATAATTGCGTCGTAATCTACAAACCCGTCCGCCCGCCCCGCGGTCACCTCCGACTCTCATTGGACGGTACTTTTTGTACCGAATAAATCCTAGGTTCACATTTCAACACCAGACCAAGAGGGGCAGTCCACACAGAGAGTGGGCGGGGTCTATGGTCTGGAACCAGGCTAGGAGACCTGAGCTCCGAGGAGCACTTTTTCTAGTTATATATGTCCTCATCTCCACATGTATTTATATTTACTAGGTCAAGTATCAACAACAGCATTACATGTACGTTGAGTGTGTAAATGGAACTGACTATAATGAACCTTGACTTTGACCTTGACCAGTGGTGAAAAGTAACTAAGTACATGTACGCAAGTACTGTACTTAACCCATTGAGACCTGAAGCCGATTCTACATGTCTCCTAAATCTCAACAGTATTCTGAAAAAACATATGTTTCTATATCAGTGGTGCTCAAACTTTTTCATGTCAAGGACCCCCAAAATGATATGTATTTGGCCGCGGACCCCCATCAAATTTTTGTTCTAGGGACCCCCAGAAACAAAGATTTGAGTTAAAAATGTTCGCTTTAAAAATATATATATTTCAAAGATTTGCACACATTTTCACGATTTTTCAAAAATAGCAGATCTACAAATTCATAGCGCGGCACTCGGTGCCGTGCTATGAGCTTGTATATCTGATATTTTTGAATAGCCCAAAGTGTAAAATAATGCTTTTTAGCTCAAATCTATAAAATGACACAGTTCCAGGTCTTAATGGGTTAAGTACAATTTTGAAGTATTTGTACTTTACTGCTCCATCCTCCTCACCTGTGTTGGAAGAAGTTCTCCAGGGCCTTGCAGATGGAGTAGCGCTCCTGGAGGGTGAGCAGGTGCTCCAGCTGCTGTGCGAAGGTGCGCCCGTGGACCCTGATGCTGGGCGGCAGGATCTCTGCCACCCACTGCAGGGAGCTGAGCGCCGGCGAGCCCCCCCTGGATATGCCCCCCCCACCGCCGCCGCCGCCCGTCAGCTCCGACTCCGCCAGGGTGAAGGTGGGCGGGCCGTCCTCCACCACCAGGGTGGGCATGGCCCCGCTGCCCTGGAGCATGGACACCACCTTCTCATGGGAGCAGGTCCTGAACACACACACACACACACACACACACGGCGGCATGTGACAACTAGCGGCGGCAGTGGATCAGTAGGGCGGTTAAGGCAACCCGTTCTCACTCCCAAAAGGCGTCTTGTTTTGCCGCTAAGTTTTGACATGACGGGACGCCCTGAAAGTCAAGTTTTGACATGACGGGACGCCATGAAAGTATGAAAATATTTTGTAGCAAATTTTCACAATAAAAAAATAATTTAAAAAAAAATCTGAAAATAACACAGATGCGTTCCTGGATTGAATGGGTTAAATGTTGCAAAACAAAATATGGAGGCATCAAGGCACATAATTATTTTTGTAACCCTGCTGTTGGTATAGAACCAATTACAGACATTATTACTAGGGCTGGGACTCGATTAAAAAAATTAATCTAATTAATTAGAGGCTTTGTAATTAATTAATCTAAATTAATCGCATGTTTAATCGCATATCAATAGTTGACCTGAGAAGCAATTTCTTTTCAGTTAAAACAGATTTTTTTATATGAGTGAATCAATGAGTGAATACATAAGTTTAAGCAACAAAAAATAGTTCTGCACACAACCGTGTTTTTTTTATCCACGCTTCTATCAGAGAGTTTTTTTAATCTATATTTCCCATCCACTGGGCCAAGCAAAGCAGTCTGATCGGCTTCTTGTCCCATTGCGTGCACTGGGGTGTGTTGGCTGTTGGTTGGTGCACTGGTATGATCGAAACTCGTCCAGTGAGATCTGTGGTGCATAAACTAAGCGCGATTAAAATGCGATTAATTTTTTTAATCGCGTTAATTTCTGTAGTTAATTAATCTAAATTAATCAGTTAAAGTCCCAGCCCTAATTATTACATAAACCCTTTTCTTCCACAGAGCCTTGCTGTCATCTCCTATCCTTTTATCGGTCTATTTTCAGGGAAAACTGTTCCGCTTCCACACACACACACACACACACACACACACACACACACACACACACACACACGCACACACACACACACACACACACACACACACACACACACACACACACACACAGGCTGAAGTGAGGCGTCTATATAACTGCAGAAGCTCTGCAAACAAACAAGGTCAGCCCAGAGTGAATGAGAAATACATTGTTTTTGGCTATTTATTCGATCAAGAGTAGAAGCGAGCAGAGTTCCCAATATTTGAATCCATCAAGACTACACCTGTGTCATTTTAGATGTCTTTGGGCTATTCAAAAATACAAGATCTACAAGCTTGTATATCTGAATTATTTTGAATTATTCATTAGTAGTTTTTTTTTTTATAACATCAGAACTTTAGACGAAAAAAGAGAAAACTAAGTTTGAAAAGGTACAGGGGTGAGAACTATGTAGACTCAACCTCATGTCCAGTCCATTGAGGAACAGGATGCGATCGCCTGGTTTGAGACCGGCCTTGTCCGCTGGACTGCCTGTAGGGCGAGAGAGAGAGAGAGGGAGGGAGAGGGAGAGGGGGAGAGAGAGAGAGAGAGAAGGGGGGGTAATCAGGAAGAAAGCAGGACTCTTTATTGAATGCGTAACAATAATAATAATACATTTTATTTATATTGCACTTTACATTTTAAACAAATCTCAGAGTGCTACACTGCCCTACAGAGGCAAAGTACAGTAATTACGTTGTTGGACACACCGACTTATTTGTGTGTATCCCAAAGGTATCCCAAATTAGCCTTCGTGATTTTGGGGGATAAACAATTATGTACCTCAAGAACAGATAACCATTAGTGTAATATCACTTATATGCCCATATCTCGTTCGGCTGACCAGTCGAAGCACTTTTAAACCCATTTGTCAGTGACGTTTCTTTTCATAGTTACTGCACTTTGGCTTTGTAAAACATTTTGTGATATTAGTCTCTATTGAGACTAATATCACTGCGTAGATATTAGCCTGGAATCTCAGTGTGGAACCTGCATTTCCGAGGGGCAAATTAAAAAAATGATAAACCCGCCCCACATTTGTATACTGGGCCCTGATCGGTCCCTCACAACTTCGAAAGGAGAGAAATCCAATCTCTATTGAGAGGGGCCAGACCTAATCTGCCACGGGCAATTTTATTTTGCAATGGCAGATTCGTCTGGAACCAGGCTTCAAAAAGCCAAAGTTTAAATAGGGCTGAAGTGGTTAATGTATGTTCTGTAATAATTGGAAATACTCCAGTAAAGTAAAAAATACCTAAAAATTGTACTTAAGTACAGTATAGAAACTATAGGACACCATGTAAACATGAGGAAAACAGATCGCATGTGCCATCTGCACATGTGCACACAAATCAACTCACTCATGAATGCAAGCGCACACATGTGTGGCTTGTGCACACACACACACACACACACACACACACACACACACACACACACACACACACACACACACACACACACACACACACACACACACACACACACACACACACACACACACACTCAACTTACCTGGGATGACAGAGTCGATCCACACTGGTGCGTGGCCCCTGAGAGTGAAGCCAAAGCTCATGTTTCCCTTGCACACTCTCACCGTCCTAGAAAGACAGACAGAAAGACAGACCTGAGATCAGCGGTGGCACTGAGGACTTTAGAAGTAGAACAGCACGGCGCTACAGGACACCATCTTACTGTAGCCTATATGTGTCCCCTGTATGTCCCCTGTATGTGTCCCCTGTGACTGCTGAGACGCTGACACGTTATGCTCATGTTATATACTGTGAGACAGTGTTGATTTAGTCGACTAAAACTATGACGAAAAATGTTCGTCGACTACCTTTTTTCAGTGACGAAAACTAAATGAAAAATAAATAAAAAGGAGGCCATGATGACTAAAACTAAAACTAAATATATTGACAATTTCATCAACAAATAGAAACTAGACTAAAATGTTAGGGAGGGACAAGAGGAGAAGAGAGGTCTAGTGGTTAATTGGACGCCGTAGTTTGGGTCTGGGTCTGAACAGGAGTCCAATGTGTTTGGACCACCTACAATACTACAGTCCTATTCAACAACAGACTCCTTTAAATTCACAGCCTCGCATGAATAATAATCTACTTAAATGTGGACGGCATGAATAATAATCTACTTAAATGCGGACGGCGCATCCCTAGAGGGCCCTCATACCAGCCTCATTATCTACCAAAGTAAGCCAGAGTCACTGAAAAGCAGTGGTGGAAAGTAATTAAGTACATTTACTTAAGTACTGCACTTAAGTACAATTGTGAGGTATTTGTACTTTACTTGAGTATTTCCAATTTCCAATACTTTTACTTCTACTGCACTACATCTCAGAGGCAAATATTGTACTTTTACTCCACTACAATTATTTGAAAACTTTAGTTACTGGTTACTTTGCAGGTATAAATTATAACATTATACAACATACATTAACCACTTTAGCCCTATTTTATACATGGGCTATTTTCAAACATTAGTACATTTACTTTTGGTACTTTAAGTATATTTTGATGCCAATGCTTTTGTACTTTTACTCAAGTAGCATTTTTAACACAGGCCTTTTAACTTGTAACAGAGTATTTTTTATATTGTGGTATTGCTAGTTTTACTTAAGTAAAATATCTGAGTAATTCTTCCACCACTAGAACTATAGGCTGGGAGGAGATTTCTTTTGAAGAGCGTTAATTATTATGTCCCAAACCGGTGGGTTTCAGAACAAATTAAAATAACAGATTAATGCCCCCTGCAGGTTGAAAGGCCATAATGCATGCAAGGATGCAAAAAAACACTTTAGTCAAATAAATTAACCCACCAGGAAAGCATCGTCATTTTCCATTTTATGATGTATACTTTAGCTATTCAAAAATAGCAGATCTACAAGCTCATATAGCTATGAGCTTGTATATCTGCTATTTTAGAAAAATCATGAAAATGTGTGCAAATCTTTGAATATACATATTTTTTAAAGCGAATATTTGTAACTCAAATCTTTGCTTCTGCTTCTGCTTTCGGCCATTTGAAAATAGCCGATC
Organism: Gymnoscopelus microlampas; assembly: GCF_963454915.1. Lineage (NCBI taxonomy): Eukaryota > Metazoa > Chordata > Actinopteri > Myctophiformes > Myctophidae > Gymnoscopelus > Gymnoscopelus microlampas. The sequence continues at coordinate 49,150,896 of NC_139948.1, forward strand.
TACAAGCTCACAATGCGTCGCGATGCGAAGCATTTGTGAGCTTGTAGATCTGCTTTTTGTTGATTTTGTCGACTAAAACTACGACGAAAAATGTTGGTCGGCTACCTTTTTTCACTGACGAAAACTAAACATAAACAAAATAATCAATTAGTCATCAAGCTATGATGACTAAAACTAAGACTAAATATATTGACAATTTTGTCAACAAATAAAAACTAGACTAAAAGGTTAGTGAGGGACTAGTGGAGAAGAGATCCAGTAGAACTAAAAGACAAGTCCTTCTATGTTTGGTTGCGCTCGGGTGTTGCGCTCTGAAAATAGCAGATCTACAAGCTCACAACGCGTCGCGGCACGGCGCAACGCGTTGTGAGCTTGCAGATATGCTATTTTCAGCATGCAACCAAGTGTAAAATCAGCCATTACGACGCCATCAAGGCACCGCCAACATACATTTTAGTCGACTAAATCAACTGTAGATTTAGTCGACTATAACCTCATGATATTTAGTCGACTATAACTAGACAAAAACTAAAATATTTCAGATGACTAAAACATGACTAAAACTAAATGGAATTTGATTCAAAAGACCATGACTAAAACTAAATACAAATTTGCTGTCAAAATCAACACTGCATCCAATAACATACTGACCTACAGTTGGTGCTGTTGGGGGCACCAGAGTGCCCGGATATGAGGGAGGTGGTCTTGCGCATGCCGCGGATGGGGGGCCCCCCACCACCGCCGCCCCCGCCGCCGCCCCCTCCTTCCTCGGCGTGGGTGCGCGGCACCGAGCTGGCGCGGGTGGACACCAGGAGGCGCTCGGGGTGGTCCATGTCGCTCCGGCTGCGGCGGAGGCGGTTCCGGCTGGGGTCGCTGAAGCTCCGCCCCTTGATGCGGCTCATCAGGCTCTGGGAGACCACCTCGTCGAAGCGCTCCCGGTGCTTCTTGGGGATGAAGATCCTGGCGAACATGGTGGGGTTCACACACACACACACACACCACACACACACACACACACACACACACAATTCAAGTTCTGCTCGGTTTCCTTAAGGGCTTCTCAGACGAGGAGCGATCGACGCGCCTAGTAATTCACTTTCGACGAGAGGCGGGCGACTATAGTTGGGAGGCGACGTGCAGGGCCGGATTAAGCCTTCGTGGTGCCTGGGGCTACGACCCGTTTCGGTGCCCCTCGGGACCGTTTTGTCAGCTGGGGGGGTGGGCACGTTTCACCGTGTTAGCGCTCCTTCAGCAGCCGCTGCTTCTACATTTCGGCGCTTTTCGGGCGATAGTTCAGTCTTCTTTCACTTTATCCCCGCCGTTTGGTCCCCTCCCCCCCCCCCCGCCCTAAGGTTGGTGCCCTGTGCTTCAGCCCCTAAAGCCCTTCGGTTAATCCTGCACTGGAGGCACGGGTAATCTGAAGGGGCGGAGCGGCGAGAAGGCACGATCCTGTGAAATTGTGGCGTTTGTGCCTTGTTTCTCGAAACGCGAAAAGAGCCGGATCGTGGTTATAGCTTTCAGGCTGTTAACGCCTGGCGTTAACTATAACGCGGAGCGATTGTCTGTCTGTCTGTCTGTGTGTCCACCAGGTATTCCCGCTGATCCCAAGCGCAGAACGCAGGCGTTGTGTCGCTCCCCGTTTGAGAAGCCCTTTAGAGGGTGGGATTCAGCCTGGATTGGAAGGAAGGAAGGCAGGCTGTGGTCAGTCTCAACACAGTATAGAAGCCACTGCTGTCCTATAGAGAAGTCCAGTCAGAAGGCACATCTCTGGGAAGGGGAAGGTTACACTACGCTGTAGTGAACAAACTCATCTCTGTCCAGAGGAGACAGAGACAACATCTCATGAAATAGCCCATTGAGACCTGAAGCCGATTCTACAAAATGTCTTCATACAACAGTTTTCTGAAAAAACGTATGTATCTATATCAGTGGTTCTCAAACTTTTTCATGTCAAGGACCCCCAAAATTATATGTATTTGGCCGCAGACCCCCATCTCAAAATATGTTGTTCCAGGGACCCCCCAGAAGCAAAGATTTGAGTTAAAATGTTCGCTTTAAAAAATATATATATTCAAAGATTTGCACACATTTTCACGATTTTTCAAAAATAGCAGATCTACAAGCTCATAGCGCGGCACTCGGTGCCGCGCTGTGAGCTTGTATATCTGCTATTTTTGAATAGCCAAAGTGTAAAATAATGCTTTTTAGCTCAAACCAAAAAGTGACAGAGACGCGTTCCAGGTCTTAATGGGATAAAGTCCTTTCAGAGCGCATGCAGCAACACCCGGTAATAGATAAATGACCATAAAACGGACTCCCAAAAAGAGAGAGAGAGACAACAGCGTGTTGTTTAAAGAGTTCCAGTGAACAACGAGGGATCCTCCTCTATGTTCCCATTATCGTGTTTCTGTTCCAGACGCAATATTATCCACCTAATTGGTTTAAGAATAGATCCTTATCCATGGTGTCCCATGGGTGGAGGGCTGAGGCAGGTATAAAAGAGAGTGTTTGTGTGTGTGTGTGTGTGTGTGTGTGTGTGTGTGTGTGTGTGTGTGTGTGTGTGTGTGTGTGTGTGATTGCCAAAGAGATGAGGAAAGGAAATGGAGAGAGAGAGAGAGAGAGAGAGAGAGAGAGAGAGAGAGAGAGAAAATGAGTGAGTGAGTGAGAGAGGATGTATTATGATGAATAAAGCTTTGTTTTTCCTGTGTGTGCGTGTGTGCGTGTGTGTGTGTGTGTGTGTGTGTGTGTGTGTGTGTGTGTGTGTGTGTGTGTGTGTGTGTGTGTGTGTGTGTGTGTGTGTGTGTGTGTGTGTGTGTGTGCGTGCGTACGTGAATGCGTGCGTGCGTGCGTGCGTGCGTGCGTGCGTGCGTGCGTGCGTGCGTGCGTGCGTGCGTGCGTGTGTGTGTGTGCGCATGTGTGTGCGTGGCGTGCATGTGCGTGTGCGTGTGTGTGCGTGTGAGCGTGTGAGCGTGTGTCAAAGCAGTGTCTCCAGGTGTGATGGTTCCATTTGGATGACAGCTCACACCTAACTGTACGCGACAAGGAGAGCAACACAGTCTCACCACCACCTCAAGCCCCCCCTCCTCCTCCTGTTATTCCTCCCTCTCACATATTCAACTCCCTCTCTTTCCCTTTGTCTTCCCTTTCCCTCCCCCCCCCTCTCCCTCTCCCTCTCTCTCTCTCTAACTTCTCGTAGTTTCTTCTTCAAATAGTCTTTCTACTCTTGTGTGTGTGCCCTGTGTGTGTGTGTGTGTGTGTGTGTGTGTGTGTGTGTGTGTGTGTGTGTGTGTGTGTGTGTGTGTGTGTGTGTGTGTGTGTGTGTGTGTGTGTGTGTCTCTCCGTCTAACACATGAAAAAGAATCACACACAGACACACACTGTGCATATTAATACACCAATAATATTCTGTCACAAATGATCAGTGGTGGAAAAGGTATACTCTCATTTTTTTTACTTGAGTATCAATACTGCAATATAGAAATACTCCGTTACAAGTAAAAGTCCGGAATTCAAAATGTATCTTGAGTAAAAGTATGAAAGTATTGCCATCAAAATGTACTTAAAGTACCAAAAGTATAAGTACTCATTATGCAGAAGGTCCCATTTTAAGTTTTCAAATGTATAAACATCTTTTGAAAATAGCAGATCTACAAGCTCACAATGCGTCGCATTGCGACGCATTGTGAGCTTGTAGATCTGCTATTTTCAAATGGCCGAAATGTATTAAGTGGTTAATGTATGTTTTGTAATAATAATCAAAATATACAAAGTAACTAAAGATTTCAAATAATCGCGTAGTGGAGTAAAATTACAAAATTGGCCTCTGAGATGTAGTGAAGTAGAAGTAAAAGTCTTTGAAATTGGAAATAGTAAATGCACTTAGTTACTTTCCACCACTGTAAATGATGTTACAAAAAACAAAAAACTCTCTCTCTCTCTCTCTCTCTCTCTCTCTCTCTCTCTCTCTCTCTCTCTCTCTCTCTCTCTCTCTCTCTCTCTCTCTCTCTCTCTCTCTCTCTCTCTCTCTCTCTCTCTCTCTCTCTCTCTCTCTCTCTCTCTCTCTCTCTCTCTCTCTCTCCCCACCCACAAAGGGAAGATGTTTCTTGTGTCTGTGCCTCTGAATCCTCTGGTTGTGATGTGATCTCTCCTGCGTTGTGTCTCTGTACTGTGTGTTACATCCTGACACATCCCACCGTTAACAGCTAGACTCAGTGCTTCAGAGGCTGGCAGAGAGAGAGAAGATGTACTCTGCTTCCACTGTTGTTAGCCCAGTTAGTTTAGAAATACCTGACAATAATTAGAAGAGGCAACAAGGGGATGATTCCCTCATTTTGCCCTAAACAGCCCTGAAGGATGGAATGCTAATTTATTTCACCTAAAAAAAAAACAATCTTTTACTATGAAGCTCTCTCCAAAGCTCACGTCATGCACAGGAACACGCAGATGCATAATTATAGCACACAGAGACACACACACACACACACACACACACCATTCCCAACGCACGCACGCACGCACGCACGCACGCACGCACGCACGCACACACACACACACACACACACACACACACACACACACACACACACACACACACACACACACACACACACACACACACACACACACACACACACACACACACACACACACACACACACACACACACACACACACACACACACACACACACACCATTCCCAAATCACTGAGTTGTTAGAAGACTGACAGAAGCAAGGTCTGTCTGTCTGTCTGTCTGTCTGTCTGTCTGTCTGTCTGTCTGCCTGCCTGCCTGCCTGCCTGCCCACCTGTCTGTCTGTGTGTCTGTTTTAATTTGTCTTGGTTTCTTATCTGTAACTTTTATATTTGTTTGCCTTTCATTTCTTCCCAATTCCTAAATTGTAATTGAATGTCAACACTGATGCTGTTGATTGCATTGCATTACTCGACGACACTGCAAATCAGTGTAATTTAGAATCATTCAATGAATGAACTCAATGATTACAACTACTACCGAGTGCCACGCAATGAGCTTGTAGATCTGCTATTTTTGAAAAATCATGAACATGTTGTGCAAATCTTTGAATATACAGTATACTCTACAAACAGTGTTTTGCTATATCAGTGGTGCTCCAACTTTTCCATGTCAAGGACAACCCAAAATTGTATGCATTTTGCTGCGGACCCCCCCCATCTCAAAATATGTTGTTCCAGGAACCCCCAGAAGCACAGATCAGAGTTAAAAATGTTCGCTTTAAAACACACACATCTGCTATTTTTGAATAGCCAAAGAAATCTAAAGTGACACAGATGAGTTCTTAATGGGTTAAATAGATGGAGGACAATGACTTTTTACTCTGGCATTAAACTGACATATTGATTTATGACATTCAGCCGTGTCTTGTCACTGTGCTTTTTATAGAATTCCTGTTGATTTATGTGACAAGGTTTGTGTGGCGAGACAGGACAAGGGCAGCTCTCCCACTAGGGGGGGTGGGGTGGATTCGGAGACATTGTGATTACATGGTTGGTGTTTTTTGGTACCGGATGAGACACAGAGGCCCCCCAGAGGTTAGAGTCTGTTTAATTATATACTGCAGGTCTAATTGTGCCACAAAAGCCTGAAAGTCACAACTTCTAAGGTGTCTCATACGTCACTCATCATGTCCTCTGTGAGGCGTCTGCATTTAGGCAGAGAGACACACACACACACACACACACACACACACACACACACACACACACACACACTAAATAAAGACATGCACGAATGCACGCACGCACGCACGCACGCACGCACGCACGCACGCACACACACACACACACACACACACACACTAAATAAAGACATGCACGCACGCACGCACGCACGCACGCACGCACGCACGCACGCACGCACGCACACACACACACACACACACACACACACACACACACACACACACACACACACACACACACACACACACACACACACACACACACACACACACACACACACACACACACACACACACACACACACACACACTAAATAAAGACACGCACAAATGCACGCTCGGGTCGCTCGCACACACACACAAAAGTAGAAAGCTAAATCCTTTGACCTACAACTGTACAGTGGTGGGAAAATTACTCAAATGTTTTACTTAAGTAAAAGTTTCAATACTGCAGTGTAGAAATACTATGTTACAAGTAAAAGTCCGGAATTCAAAATGTACAGTACTTGAGTAAAAGTATAAAAGTATTGGCATCAAAATGTACTTAAAGTACCAACAGTAAAAGTACTCATTATGCAGAATGTCCCATTTTAAGTCAATTTTAAGTTTTCAAATGTATACAAATCTTTTGAAAATAGCAGATCTACAAGCTACGCATTGTGAGCTTTTAGATCAGCTATTTTCAAATGGCCGAAATGTGTATAGGGCTTAATGTATGGGTTTTTTAAATAAAAATAAACAAAGTAAGTAGTAACTAAAGTTTTCAAATAATTGTAGTGGAGTAGAAGTAAAAGTATTGGAAATTGGAAATACTCAAGTAAAGTACAAATACCTCAAAATTGTACTTAATTACAGTACTTGAGTACATGTACTCAGTTATACTTTCCACCACTGCTACTGTACATTGCTGTAATTATTCACAGTCTACGTCCACAATACAGACAGAGATTGAGAGAGAGAGAGAAACAGTTACCGTAGATTTAATATGAATTTACTGTTGAGACCCAGTACATCTGGGACAGACAGTGCGAGACACACAAACAGAAGGTAAGGCATTATGACAAGCATAGTCATTCCATCTACGGCCCCAGTTTATAATGACACAGTGCTCATTTCCACCAAAATTGTCAGGGTTGAGGCCTTCCCACATGGTTAAGTTGGCTTTGGAGCCATCAGACCACATCCACCAACCCTCCATGTGAATGTCACTCAGTCCGATCCAGGTATAACCCTGTGCCGGGTCATAGTTCTGGATCAGGGTGCGGACAAAGTGGTGCTCCTCCTCGCTGTGGACGGACACCAGGTTGGCATCTTGAGACACGCAGTTGCGCTCTGCGTTGGCCCAGGTCATGTGAGTGCCGACGTGTTTGTAGCAGCGCCCGTCGAAGCTGATCCAGTACAATGGACAGCTTCCACGCTGTAGCTTCACCTCGGTCAGGGGATCGGTGTGCTGCGCGGTGCCTAGCGCCAGGCCCAACGAGCCCAGGAGGAGATAGGGAGTCAGCAGCATGTCAGCCTGAACGATGTCTCTCTGTCAGTGGAGCTTGGATTAGGGTCTTCTTGACGGGTCTCTGTTGCTGTCTGATTGCAGACGTTCGGCCGCTTGCCTTTTTTTTATCTGCTCCACAGAGGGTGTGTGCACAGCTGGCATGATGTGATTGGTCATAAAGAAGTATCTAGCAGCTGTGGCGTTCACATATGAAGTTCTCACACACACACACACGTGCGCGTGCACACACACACGCACGCAGGCAAATCATTGATAGGGTAGAACGGAGTTAGTCAAACCATCGGGTAGGATGAGGCACTGCAAGTTTCAAGGAATCCAAGAACAATGCTATATGTGATATCAATTATAGGTTGATACGACAATTATAGCAGACATGTGAAGGTTTGCATCATATAGTGCACTTAGTGAATGAACTAGAGCCTATAGGGCTTTCACCAACTAGTTGACTAGTCGACTAGTATAACCACTAGGCAACCTTGTTGGTACTAGTCGAATAGTTGATTAATGCCATTACTATTATTATTATCCTCCTGCCTTTACTTTTATCAAAAGGGGGTCAAAAGTATGCCCAATAATAGCCTATTATTGGGCAATAGCCCCCTTTTGAGGATCCTTGGAGACGCTGCTGTGCCAGAAGCGCTTCCCTTAAAACGGCATAAAAATAAAGACAGGAGGATAATAATAATAATAGTAATGGCATTAAAACAATGGCATTAGGTCATTTCGGCTAGTTGACTAGTCGACTACCACTGGGTCAAATTAGTCGACCAGTAAAAATATCTAGTCGTGAAAGCCCTACTAGAGCCTAAATTTTTATTTATCGCTCCAACTCACAGGAGTGTCAAGCTGTCACTTTTTAATACAGGTATAAGTTATTATTGTATGGTTTGTGTGTGAATCCCCCTCTATTCAATAACGGCACGACTGTTAAGTCTGTTGTTTTTGGCTTTGGAACACAGCGAATCTGCCAAATACAATTAGGTTTTGTTGATTGGTGAATTAATTTAAAATAGTGTTTGAATGGGAGGTTCTGGGTGCTTGATGAGGGATGAGGTCTGCTTGGAATGGAGGGCTTTCTCTGCTTGACACGTGCACGTCATGCATATGGAGAGTGTCAGTCATCTGGTCTGTTCACACACACACACACACACACACACACACACACACACACACACACACACACACACACACACACACACACACACACACACACACACACACACACACACACACACACACACACACAGAATGACTAATCTACTTCTGCGGTATCCATCCTGCTAATTTGCCAGTGAAGGGAAGGGGACAAGACCAACACATTAGCTCCTTATGTTTTCAGAGGACTCTCCATCATGACACGTCCTGGTCATATAATGACAGATACACTAGCACGGTCGGTCACTCACAAAGTGGGGTCCAGGGACCCCCTGGGGTCCTTGATAGGGGTTCCGGGGGGTCCCCAGCAAAATGAGTTAATATAGCATTCAAATCAGCTTAACCACTTGAGCCCTATACACATCGGATGTGTGGTGTGTGGCCATCTTATAAAAACAACAACCTGGTATATGGGCTTAATTCAACAGTTGGTGGCAGTATTCTAATACATGCACCCTCTTCAAGCATAGGTCAACGCTCCACTGAAGGCACACGTGCAACAACTGCTCTACGCTGCCACCCTGTGGGTAAACCTTGCATAGCAGGAGAGAAACTGAAACTGTTTCTACTACAAATCAGATCGGATTGACTACTAGCAGAGAACGGTGGGTGGGTGGTCTGCCATCTCGGCCCAGAGAACCCACAGAAGCAGTGAGATAGTGAAGGAGAGAGAGAATGCTTAACAAACCTACTGTGATAAACATATAGGCGAGGAGAGAGAAACGAAAAGAGAAAGAAAGAGAGAAAGAGAGAGAGTGAGTGGAGAACTAGGCCAGGGTCATGTACCTGTCGGAAAACTAGTGTAGCTTTATAATAAAAGGCTATGTAGGCCGCGGAAGAACACACATACATTATCATGCAAGCAGAGTTGAAGAAACGCTAAAAGAAACAGGAACATTTAAAGGGATAGTTCACCCCCAAAATAACTTTGTTTCTATCAATTAGTCAACCGCAGAGACTTGAATTCATGGATATTTGTTTTGTTTTTGTCACATTCCTAAGACAATCATTTGATAATAATTTGATGACCGGCAGCGGTTCCGGTATAGGAGACACAAAGAGTCTCCTTTGTCTCTCCAACCGGAACCGCTTTCTACCGCTGGTCATCAAAAAATATCCATGAATTCAAGTCTCCATGGGGTGACTAATCGCATTTAAAAAAGTTTTTTTTGGGGGTGAACTATCCTTTTAACTACATCTTCATCACGACCAGCGTCATCATGCCACCATGCACGCCAGCTGACTGAAGGACACGCTCACACAGCAAAGTCCGGTGTGTTAATTTAACTCTGAGTGTGTGTGTGTGTGTGTGTGTGTGTGTGTGTGTGTGTGTGTGTGTGTGTGTGTGTGTGTGTGTGTGTGTGTGTGTGTGTGTGTGTGTGTGTGTGTGTGTGTAATAACCAGGGCACACATCTACATTTGTGTCCCCTCTCCCTGCCAGATCAGAGCCCTTGCAGAAAACATCCAGGCCTCCTCTATACCGGAGTTGGATGTATGTAGGCTCCGGGACGGCCTCAATTAGGAAGGAGGGCGAGGGGAGACTATAATTAGGAGGACGGGAGGTGCTTCAAGGACGATACACACACAGAGGGATGAAATACAATGGAAATCAGCTGGGAGACGTTATGCAGAAGAAGACCCACTTCTGATTAGCCATGAGTGAATTAATTGGGAACATTATGCAACAACAGAGACCGTGTATAAGGCAGCGTTGTGGAGTAAACAGCAACAGAGTAAATGTTTGGAGAAGACAATGTATCTGTTGTTAATAGATGGACAGCGGTGGAAAAAGCACTCAAATGTTTTACTTAAGTAAAAGTATCAATACTGCAATGTAGTATCAAAATATACTTAAAGTACCATAAGTAAAAATAGTGAAATGTTTGAAAACAGCCGATCTACAAGCTCACAACGTGCCGTGATGCGACGCATTGTGAGCTTGTAGATCGGCTGTTTTCAAATAGCCTAGGTATAAAATAGGACTGAAGTGGTTAATGTATGTTTTCTAATGTAATAATTTATATCTGCAAAGTAAATAATAACTAAAATTTCAAATAATTGTAGTGGAGTAAAAGTACAACAATTGCCTCTGAGATGTAGTGGAGTAGAAGTAAAAGTATTGGAAATACTCAAGTAAAGTACAAATACCTCAAAATAGTACATGTACCTTGTTACTTTCCACCACTGGGAGGCAGACAGGAGCCTTGCTGAGAGAATCAGTGATCAAAATGCTTCGGACATGCAGTGCACGTTACAAACCGGTTTCAATTTAAATCATAACAATGAGGATGAAATCAAAGAAGTTTGGTAGAGTTGATTTTTTTTACAAAATGAAACTTGCCGACATGAAAAATAATTTGCACAACAAATACTCTACAGTCTACAGTCTACAGTCTAAAGTCTTCAGTCTTCAGTCTTCAGTCTACGGTCTACAGTCTACAGTCCAGTCTACAGTCTACAGTCCAGTCTACAGTCTTCAGTCTACAGTCTTCAGTCTACACTCTACAGTCCAGTCTACAGTCTACAGTCCAGTCTACAGTCTACAGTCCAGTCTACAGTCTACAGTCCAGTCTACAGTCTACACTACAGTCTTCTTCAGTCTTCAGTCTACACTACAGTCTTCAGTCTACAGTCTACACTACAGTCTTCAGTCTACACTCTACAGTCCAGTCTACATACAGTCTACCCTACAGGGCAAACCTGATATTCAACTCAGCAGCATTGAAGCGATGCCGAACGCGGGCGGAGGAGGAGATCAAAGGGAAAAGAAAAGTACTACTGTACCCTGTGTGTGTGTGTGTGTGTGTGTGTGTGTGTGTGTGTGTGTGTGTGTGTGTGTGTGTGTGTGTGTGTGTGTGTGTGTGTGTGTGTGTGTGTGTGTGTGTGTGTGGAGAGGCTTTTATAATACCTTCGCATGGTCATCCTCGGGGCTCCAAGGAAGTGCCTGAGCTCTCAGTTCAGCGATGGAAACGCTCTCCTCTCCTCCCCGCTTTATACAGTATATATAATACCTCAGCAAGTCCTCATTTAGTTTGAACAAGAACACTGCTCTCCCGGACATGAAGAAGAGGAGAGAAGAAAGACGAGAGAGAGAGAGAGAGAGAGAGAGAGAGAGAGAGAGAGAGAGAGAGAGAGAGAGAGAGAGAGAGAGAGAGAGAGAGAGAGAGTGTGTGTGTCCTGGATTTCACACACAAAAAAAACTTGCTGAAGACTCAGAAGGCAGCCAGAAAAAAAGAGAGCGAGAGAGAGAGAGAGAGAGGGATGCAAATAGCTGCGTCTCACATCCCTTTGCTTTTCCTCAGGCAGCTGTTGTGACAGATGTTGCTCCATCCTTTTCGGTGACACTCGCTTGTTGCGCCCCCTCCTCTTCATCGGCGTCCTCCTCCTCCTCATCATCATCATCGGCCCGGGCGCCACGGCGAGGCCGCCAGACGTCGGTCATCATCGTGGCTTTGCGGTTACGGTTACGATTACCGTTACGTGGCGCGTACGGTACGCGGTGCGACCCGTGTCATTCAGTTCATCCACCATTCCATAGTGAGAGAGGAGCCGGTGAATGACCAGCTGGCTCCTCCTCGTCTCTCAGAGGAAGAGGAGGAGAGAAGAGGACAGGAGGGGAGTCCCAGTGGATTCACACGGGCAGGTCAGCTCTGGAGATGTGTGCACGTGGGGATCCACTGAGGTGTGTGTGTGAGTGTGAGTGTGAGTGTGAGTGTGAGTGTGAGTGTGTGTGTGTGTGTGTGTGTGTGTGTGTGTGTGTGTGTGTGTGTGTGTGTGTGGGAACAGACCAGATGACTGACACCCTCCATGCGCATGACAAGCAGAGAAAGCCCTTCGTTCCAATCAGAACTCATCCGTCATCAAGCACCCAGAACCTCCCATTCAAACACTATTTCAAACGAGCTCATCAATCAACAATAAGCCTAATTGTATTCGGCAGCTTCACTGTATTCCAAAGCCAAACATAGAAGCCAGTAGAGCAGTAAAGTAGCCAGTCATCCTCCCCACACACATCTCTGTGTTGCCACCGCTGTTGCACCCTCCTGGCCCACCTGAGGAGCCCCCACCGGGACGACGTAGAGCCTCCGTCCTACTCTTCCCATTCAACACCCCCACTGACAGGCTACCGCCCCCAGCCAGTAGCAGTCGCTATACACAAATCCACAGACGTGCGTTGACACCGCAGCCATTGCTGCGGTGTCAACGCTCCGCGGCCGCGACACCGCAGCAATGGCCGCCTACAGGCAGCTACAGGCAGCTACAGGCAGCTACAGGCAGCGCGTCTGTGGATTCGTCTATAGCACAGCCACAAAGCAGTGTTGATTTCGTCGACTAAAACTATGACGAAAAATGTTCGTCAACTACCTTTTTTCACTGACGAAAACTAAATCAAAACAAAAGAAAAACTAAATCAAAACTAAGCTATGATGACTAAAACTAAGAATAAATATATTGACAATTTCGTCAACAAATAAAAACTAGACTAAAATGTTAGACAGAGTGGAGAAGAGATACAGTAGAACTAAGACAAGTCATTTTATGGTTGGTTGCGCTAGGGTGAAGCTGAAAATAGCCGATCTACAAGCTCACAACGCGTCGCGCTGCGACGCGTTGTGAGCTTGTAGATCGGCTATTTTCAGCATGCAACCGAGCATAAAATAAGCCATTACGACGCCATCAAGGCACCGCCAACATACATTTTAGTCGACAAAATCAACTGTAGATTTAGTCGACTATAATCTTATCATATTTTGTCGACTGAAACTAGACAAAAACTAAAACATTTCAGATGACTAAAATATGACTAAAACTAAACGGAATTTTATTCAAAAGACTATGACTAAAACTAAATCAAAATTTGCTGTCGCTCCCTCGCCACTCGGCTTCCCTCACCATGCACGAGCGCGGCCAATTTTGTTCGTAAAGACATACGGCCAAACCGGACGCACTGTGTTAGAGATGTCCGATAATATCGGCCCCCCGATATTATCGATATTATGTATTTAAAGTACAAAAGTAAAAGTACTCATTATGCAAAATTTCCCATTTCACATATTTTCAAATGTATAAAAATCTTTTGAAAATAGCAGATCTACAAGCTCACAATGTGTCGCATCGCGACGCATTGTGAGCTTGTAGATTGGCTATTTTCAAATGTCCGAAATGTGTATATAGGGCTGAAGTGGTTAATGTATGTTTTGTAATAATAATCAAAATCTACAAAGTAACTAGTAACTAAAGTTTTCAAATAATTCTAGTGGAGGTACAATATTTGCCTCTGAGATGTAGTGGAGTAGAAGTAAGAGTATAGAAAATTGGAAATACTCAAGTAAAGTAGAAATGCCTCAAAATTGTACTTCAGTACAGTACTTGAGTAAATGTACTTTGTTACTTTCCACCACTGAAGAGAATGCAACATCAGCATCAGGCCCACACAGTCCAATAGAATAGCTAGAACTATTTTCACATCAGCACCAGCAGTCAAACCAACAGCCAAATGAACAAACTTAAACTAACGACTGACTTAACGAGCTGTAATGATGATGACATTCCAAGTATAATTACATTAAAGCGGTTATATTTTGCTGCATTACTTTCACACGTTTCCAGCACTTGCTTTTAACCCCTGGGTTTGTTGAGCCATTTAAGAAGTCGGCGAGTGCGTCAGAAACCTAAGAGAGAATTTATTAAAAGAAGTAGGCTGCTTAAAAATAGAAACCCATCCTGTGGGAGGGGAGGGGGTGAGGGGTGGGGGGGTAGATCTGTGGAGGGAGGGGGGTAGATCTGTGGAGGGAGGGGGGTAGAGGCAGGACCAGGCCGGTCCAGGTTTATGAGGTGTGTTCTGTGTGTGTGTGTGTGTGTGTGTGTGTGTGTGTGTGTGTGTGTGTGTGTGTGTGTGTGTGTGTGTGTGTGTGTGTGTGTGTGTGTGTGTGTGTGTGTGTGTGTGTGTGTGGAGTCCAGTAATCAACATTTACTTAAATAAGCATGACTATTCTGGGGCAAATAATCAGCGAAAATATCAAATCTACAGGCTCGTCGCTGACCGAGGTTCCCCAGAGCTATCTACACCAAATCCCTTCACCAAAAACTTGTAGATCTACAAGCTTACAACAGGTCACACTGGCTGAGGTTACATGGCCAGGTTAGGTATATTCCACTTATATTCTGAATGAATGAATTAATTCAGAATAGAAATGCTCAAGTAAACACCTCAATTGGAATATAATATTCCATTCCGGTCTGATCTGAATGAATTTTCATTCGGGTTTGGAGGGGTGGTTTATACCGTTTGAATCGGTATAGTATATACCAATCGGAATTTACCATATAAACACTTTATTCCGAACGCTCCTCTCTGTTTGGAATACATGCATTCTTTTGCATATATCTGCGCTTAGTAGTGCTGTCAGAATTGGACGAAAATTATCTATCAAATCTCAATGTTTTAATTATTTTTAACTTTAATTCAAAGACTGCATAAGTCTATTTATGTCTCTTTATGCATCAGCCACGGTTGGTGCTGAGAAGCGCTCGCCCCTGCGGGATAAAATGAATGATTAATAGCGTCATTTAATAAGCTTATATACTGTAATGGTTAAGGCCAGACTTGTCCAGGAGAACGGACGCTGCGAGGATCTGAGCCTGTGATGGAGGAACAATCTTTACCTATTAAGTTAGATGAAACGCTTTTTAAATACAATTAAGGCCTACATGAGAAATGTGACAAGTAGTAGGCTAGCCTAAGTTTTACCGTGTCTGGTACCAATACAAAAAACTGAACTTGAAGATCTGCTACTTTCGCAATAAAACGGCGATAACAAAGGAACGCGGGCTCACACCGCATACAACGTACAGCCTGGCAGGTGTCGATGCGTTGCTTCCCGGCCTGCCTAAGGCCGGGAAACCTCCGCCACGGAGGCACAAGGGGGCTATTGCCTCCTCCCCATGACCACCAGGGGAAATTCCGCCCCGGGCAGTGGAGTCAGGCGGCACCTGGTCCAAGCCCGGGCGTAGGCGAGTAACCACTTTTCACATGTCAAAAGTTAAATTCCGAATGAATGCTTTGGCTCATGTAAACGAGGAATACTTTTATTCAGGTTCCATGTAAACAGTTGGGTATGACTCTCTGTTCGGAATGAGTTAATTCTGAATGAATACATATGTCCATGTAACTGCAGCCAATGACCACCAAAAGTGACAAAAACAGCTTGGAGAAAGTCAAAGAAAGTCACAGAAAATAAACAGCTCTTGCCTCTTACCTAAACTAAACATACTTAAAGCTCAACTTGGTCATGGTGCACCTGCACTTAAAGGGATATTTCACTTTCAAAACACATTTGGGTCATTTTATCGTCTACTCAGGCTTTTGTGAGTCCCCCAGACAGTTTTTAAGTCGCTTGATTCAGTATTTAGATATTTGATATTCATTTTATCAGACACGCCCCCTTCCTATAGAAACCCATTGTAACTCCATTGTAACCATGTTAGATTCATCTAAAACACCCGTCCTTGGTTCTGGTGACTAATATTGTCCTTTTGATACATGAGGAGACCGTGTTTTTTCAATTACTTTTTTCATTTATTTAAAAAAAAAACACAGCCCCCTCACGTATTAGGAGGGCAGGATGAGTCACCAGAACCAAGGACGGGTGTTTTTGATGAATCTAACACGTTAAAAATGGAGTTTGAAGTTACAATGGGTTTGTATAGGAAGGGGGCGTGTCTGATAAAATTAATATCAAATCTCTAAATACTGAATCAAACAACTGAAAAACTGTCTGGGGGGCTCACAAAAGCCTGAGCAGACAGTAAAATTACCCAAAATATTTTTTTACAGTGAAATATCCCTTTAAACTGGATGTGATGAAATATATCTGAGATGACAACACCCAAATGAAACTGCACCAACATGTATTTCATCCTTGTTGTTGTTGTTGTTTTCTCAGCACCGTTGTAATGCATAATTCATCACGCGCGTCCTTCGCTAAACAAACATTACAATGCATTCTTTAACAGGCAGCTTTCCAGGCAAGACAACGGTGTCGTAATTATGAAGGTTGTGCTCCATCCAGAATGGACCAGAAGGGAACACAGCATGGTCGAGCATGGTATTACAAACACAATGATTCTCATGACAGTATGAAAGTGATAACCGCTCCATGAGCGATACCCAAACACTGATGTACCGTCTATCATAACCACATATCGACTCTGTCGGGTGGAAACCTCATGTCCAAAACTGTTCAAATTCAAAAATAGCAAAAAAGTTGCAAACGTTATTATCGATGCTAGAGAGAGAGGAACTGTGTCTCGAAGCCAACTGCCACATCATCACGCCACAGTTAACATACAGTATTGAGTGCCAAAACCGGCTAGAGCCGTTTTTAATATTATTTTTTTTCCCACAAGGGGAAAGAATCATCCTACAGTAGGAATCATCGGACCCTTTAACACATTGAGTGTCGAAACTGGCTAGAGCCGTTTTTTAATATTTTTTTTTCCCACAAGGGGAATGAATCATCCTGGGACCCTTTAAAGGAGGAGTTCACCCAAAAAATTACTTATTTTCTACCAATTACACACTCCATGAAGCCTTGATTTCATGGATTTATTTTTGTTTTTGTGGCATTCCTAAGACAATAATTCGATGACCGTGTGTATTTCCGGTAGGAGACACAAATAATCTACTTTGTGTCTCCTACCGGATACATAAGCCGGTAGGAGACGGGAATCAAATTATTAGCTTAAGAATGCGACAAAAACAAAAAAGAATCCATGGATTCAAGGCTTCATAGGGTGTGCAATTGACAGAAAATAAGTCATTTTTTGGGTGAACTCCTCCTTTAAAATGGAATGGACGGATGTGAATCCAGTCAAAAAAACGTCACTTCCGTCCTGCTCCAATGATAGGATCTGGAGAAAAAGGTCCATATCTCCATATCTTCTTACCGTGGCCATTTTCGACGAGCGATCACTCTGCAATGCATGGCGGATTGTGCCAGAAATATCATTGTTCCAGACAGTCCACCTTTTGTTCACATCCAGGGTCCTCGTGGTGGCTTGTTTTAAAAAAAAACTCTGGCACTCGATGTGTTAACCCATTCAATCCGGGAACGTGTCTGTCGACACTTTCGATACTTTTGGCTATCCAAAAATAGCAGATCTACAAGCTCGTAGCGCAGCACGAAGTGGCAGATCTGCTATTTTTCTTTTTTTTAATCTTTAAAGAATTATGAAAATCTGTTAATATATTATTTTATATTTAAAATGAAAAATGTTCACTTTAAAGGGGGGGGGGGGGTCCCTGGATCAAATTATTATGAGATGTGGGGGTCCGCGGCCAAATACATACATATCATTTTGGGTGGTCCATGACATAAACACTTTTTGAGCACCACTGATATAGAAACATGGGTTTCTCCGGAAAACTGTTAGAAAATTAGATGACATTTCTAGAATGGGCTTCAGGTCTTAAAGGGTTAATAAAGGAATATTATACAGAGGCAATCTGCACGATGCGATCAGAGACACAGAGCGATTACACTCACCTGATACAGCAACACATCATTGCTTCCTGCGCAGATCAAATCAAAAGGATGTGTGTGTGTGTGTGTGTGTGTGTGTGTGTGTGTGTGTGTGTGTGTGTGTGTGTGTGTGTGTGTGTGTGTGTGTGTGTGTGTGTGTGTGTGTGTGTGTGTGTGTGTGTGTGTGTGTGTGTGTGTGTGTGTGTGTGTGCGTGCGTGCGTGCGTGCGTGCGTGCGTGCGCGCGCGCGCGTGCGCGTGTGCGTGTCAGGAGAGAGTGTGTGTGCATGCATGCGTCTCCCAAAACCACCGGCAACAAAGTGTCTGTATACAGCAGTGGTGTAAAGTACATTTACTTAAAGGGTAAGACCACTTTGGTAGAGGTTTGGGTTGTGTATTTACCTTGCCATGATGTAACTCCAAAGGTGGGCAAGAAATAAAAAATAAAAAATAATTGCTCCATTGATTAGAAATTGATAATTCAAAATATGCTCCTCATTGACTTACATTGTACGGTAAAACTGCTCTCAAAGTCACTCTTTTAGCACAAAAACGAACGCAAACAAAGTTGATTCAGACAATATAGAACATCACCAAACCCAGTACTGTTTTTTTTTAAAATACAAATGTCAACTTCTTGTTGATTTTGCCATTTTTAATAAGTAGAAAACCCGGACTGGATCGCCGGATCCGGATCCAGATCTTCAAATAGTAAAATCAACAGGAAGTTGACATTTTTATAAAAAAAACAAACAGTACTGGGTTTGGTGATGCTCTATATTGTCTGAATCAGCTATGTTTGGGTTCATGTATGTGCTAAAAGAGTGACTTTGAGAGCTGTTTTACCGTACAATCTAAGTCAATGAGGAGCATATTTTGAATTATCAATTTCTAATCAATGGAGCAATTATTTTTTATTTCTTGCCCACCTTTGCAGTTACATCATGGCAAGGTAACTACAAAACCCAAACCTCTACCAAAGTGGTCTTACCCTTTAAGTACACTTTTGAGGTATTATATTTTACTTTACTTGAGTGTTTCCAGTTTTCCGTTCTTTTACTTCTACTCCACAACATCTCGGAGGCAAATATCGTACTTTTACTCCACTACAATTATTTGAAAACTTTAGTTACTAGTCACTAGATTATTATTACAAAACATACATTAAACACTTCAGCCCTAAATACATTCCGGCCATTTGAAAATAGGCGATTACAAGCTCACAATGTGTCGCATCGTGCATTCTACATAATGAGAACTTTCTACTTTTGGTACTTTAAGTACCTGTGACACTATACTTGTGACGTCCCCACAAATTACATAATGACATAATATAACAATAATAATATAATATTTTCCAGTGTTTAAACAGATGCCCGTCTGTCTGTCTGCCTGCCTGCCTGCCTGCCTGCCTGCCTGCCTGCCTGCCTGCCTGTCTGCCTGTCTGCCTGTCTGTCTGTCTGTCTGTCTGTCTGTCTGCCTGCCTGCCTGCCTGCCTGCCTGCCTGCCTGCCTGTCTGTCTGTCTGTCTGTCTGTCTGTCTGCCTGCCTGCCTGCCTGCCTGCCTGCCTGCCTGCCTGCCTGCGGGTCTGACTTCAAATGTCAGGCAGACAGCGTGTGATGAAAGGTGCCACCATCACCATGCCAACCTGATCCCACAGGAAGAGGGGGGGGGGGGTTCTTTAGTAAACAAAGGATTATCATTCACACCACAATCAAACAGCGCTGGAGGTGCAGAATCATATCGTTGCAGAAACCTCATGTCTCCATATTTTAACTTTTTGTGTTTTTTTGCCTAAATGAATGCCCTTACTTCATACACGGGCAACTGGCGGCCCGGGGGCCACATGCGGCCCCCACCTTCACTTAATGCGGCCCGAAGGTTAATATCGTATTACTGATATATCATTGATTTCAGCTGTTATGATTCAAAACATGCAAACATGACCAGCTTTAATTACTTCCGTCTATATTAGTAGCTTAATGACTACTATTACAATTCTATTGTGTTTTTTATGTCCAATGCATTTGTATTTAAGTTCATAAAGTTAACATAAGTATAACTAAATGCATTTGAAATAAAATAAAAATGTTATTTTTCAGGATTCCAATTCGAAAATAGCAAAAAATAATTCTGGATTCCAATTCAAAAATAGCTAAAATAGCCGATCTACAAGCTCAAAACGCGTCGCGCTGCGACGCGTTTTGAGCTTGTAGATCGGCTATTTTTGCTACTTTTGTGTGACATAGAATGGCAACATGCAATGTGGCCCTCTGGAGTGAGTGTGGAAATATAGTGGCCCTCTCATCATCAAAGTTGCATCACCCCTGCCTTACTTGATCATGCTAGAGCTTCACAAAAAAGCATCAAAAGTAGCAGATCTACAAGCTCGTTTTGAGATTGTAGATCTGCTACTTTTTATTTTTTAATTTTTTTTTAATCCTGAAAAGTAACAGTTTTTGGACATATAGGGTTTCCACGATATAATGGAAGGTTTGTGTTTTAGAAAAAACACATGATTGTAGATGTACAGTAAATCCATAAACATACTGTATCGTATATATACTAGTATAGATATACAAACATCATATCGACCAACTCTATGATGGCATGGCAACATATTAATGGCAGGTTACTGTATACAGTATATCATTTTTTTAATATACATAGTATATGAATACAAGAAAGTTCGCCCCAAAACACGCTCGCCCCGGGTCAAATCCGGGGGCGTCGGAACGGTCGCCACCAGGTATTCCTAACCTTAACCTCAGTAAAACTATGTCTAAACCTAACCTTATTCCTAACCTTAACCTCAGTAAAACTATGTCTAAACCTAACCTTATTCCTAAACGTAACCTCAGTAAAACTATGCCTAAACCTAACCTTATTCCTAACCTTAACCTCTGTAAAACTATGTATAAACCTAACCTTATTCCTAAACTTAACCTCTGTAAAACTATGTCTAAACCTAACCTTAATCCTAAACTTAACCTCCGTAAAACTATGTCTAAACCTAACCTTATTCCTAAACTTAACCTCAGTAAAACTATGTCTAAACCTAACCTTATTCCTAACCTTAACCTCAGTAAAACTATGTCTAAACCTAACCTTATTCCTAAACTTAACCTCAGTAAAACTATGTCTAAACCTAAACTTATTCCTAACCTTAACCTCAGTAAAACTATGTCTAAACGTAAACTTATACCTAAACTTAACCTCAGTAAAACTATGTCTAAACCTAACCTTATTCCTAAACGTAACCTCAGTAAAATTATGCCTAAACCTAACCTTATTCCTAAACTTAACCTCAGTAAAATGATGCCTAAACCTAAACTTATACCTAAACTTAAACTCAGTAAAACTATGTCTAAACCTAACCTTATTCCTAAACTTAACCTCAGTAAAATTATGCCTAAACTAAACCTAAACTTATTCCTAAACGTAACCTCAGTAAAACTACGTCTAAACCTAACCTTATTCCTAAACTTAACCTCAGTAAAATTATGCCTAAACTAAACCTAAACTTATACCTAAACTTAACCTCAGTAAAACTATGCCTAAACCTAACCTTATTCCTAAACTTAACCTCAGTAAAATTATGCCTAAACCTAACCTTATTCCTAAACTTAACCTCAGTAAAACTATGCCTAAACCTAACCTTATTCCTAAACGTAACCTCAGTAAAACTATGTCTAAACCTAACCTTATTCGTAAACTTAACCTCAGTAAAACTATGTCTAAACCTAACCTTATTCCTAAACGTAACCTCAGTAAAACTATGTCTAACCCCAACCTTATTCCTAAACGTAACCTCAGTAAAACTATGCCTAAACCTAACCTTATTCCTAAACTTAACCTCAGTAAAATTATGCCTAAACCTAACCTTATTCCTAAACGTAACCTCAGTAAAACTATGTCTAAACCTAACCTTATTCCTAAACTTAACCTCAGTAAAACTATGTCTAAACCTAACCTTATTCCTAAACGTAACCTCAGTAAAATTATGCCTGAACCTAACCTTATTCCTAAACTTAACCTCAGTAAAATTATGCCTAAACCTACACTTATACCTAAACTTAAACTCAGTAAAACTATGCCTAAACTTAACCTCAGTAAAACTATGTCTAAACCTAACCTTATTCCTAAACTTAACCTCAGTAAAATTATGCCTAAACTAAACCTAAACTTATACCTAAACTTAACCTCAGTAAAATTATGCCTAAACCTAACCTTATTCCTAAACTTAACCTCAGTAAAATTATGCCTAAACCTAACCTTATTCCTAAACTTAACCTCAGTAAAACTATGCCTAAACCTAACCTTATTCCTAAACGTAACCTCAGTAAAACTATGTCTAAGCCTAACCTTATTCCTAAACTTAACCTCAGTAAAACTATGTCTAAACCTAACCTTATTCCTAAACGTAACCTCAGTAAAATTATGCCTAAACCTAACCTTATTCCTAAACTTAACCTCAGTAAAATTATGCCTAAACCTACACTTATACCTAAACTTGAACTCAGTAAAACTATGCCTAAACTTAACCTCAGTAAAACTATGTCTAAACCTAACCTTATTCCTAAACTTAACCTCAGTAAAATTATGCCTAAACTAAACCTAAACTTATACCTAAACTTAACCTCAGTAAAACTATGCCTAAACCTAACCTTATTCCTAAACTTAACCTCAGTAAAATTATGCCTAAACCTAACCTTATTCCTAAACGTAACCTCAGTAAAACTATGTCTAAACCTAACCTTATTCCTAAACTTAACCTCAGTAAAATTATGCCTAAACTAAACCTAAACTTATACCTAAACTTAACCTCAGTAAAACTATGCCTAAACCTAACCTTATTCCTAAACTTAACCTCAGTAAAATTATGCCTAAACCTAACCTTATTCCTAAACTTAACCTCAGTAAAACTATGCCTAAACCTAACCTTATTCCTAAACGTAACCTCAGTAAAACTATGTCTAAACCTAACCTTATTCGTAAACTTAACCTCAGTAAAACTATGTCTAAACCTAACCTTATTCCTAAACGTAACCTCAGTAAAACTATGTCTAACCCCAACCTTATTCCTAAACGTAACCTCAGTAAAACTATGCCTAAACCTAACCTTATTCCTAAACTTAACCTCAATAAAATTATGCCTAAACCTAACCTTATTCCTAAACGTAACCTCAGTAAAACTATGTCTAAACCTAACCTTATTCCTAAACTTAACCTCAGTAAAACTATGTCTAAACCTAACCTTATTCCTAAACGTAACCTCAGTAAAATTATGCCTGAACCTAACCTTATTCCTAAACTTAACCTCAGTAAAATTATGCCTAAACCTACACTTATACCTAAACTTAAACTCAGTAAAACTATGCCTAAACTTAACCTCAGTAAAACTATGTCTAAACCTAACCTTATTCCTAAACTTAACCTCAGTAAAATTATGCCTAAACTAAACCTAAACTTATACCTAAACTTAACCTCAGTAAAACTATGCCTAAACCTAACCTTATTCCTAAACTTAACCTCAGTAAAATTATGCCTAAACCTAACCTTATTCCTAAACTTAACCTCAGTAAAACTATGCCTAAACCTAACCTTATTCCTAAACGTAACCTCAGTAAAACTATGTCTAAGCCTAACCTTATTCCTAAACTTAACCTCAGTAAAACTATGTCTAAACCTAACCTTATTCCTAAACGTAACCTCAGTAAAATTATGCCTAAACCTAACCTTATTCCTAAACTTAACCTCAGTAAAATTATGCCTAAACCTACACTTATACCTAAACTTAAACTCAGTAAAACTATGCCTAAACTTAACCTCAGTAAAACTATGTCTAAACCTAACCTTATTCCTAAACGTAACCTCAGTAAAACTACGTCAAAACCTAACCTTATTCCTAAACTTAACCTCAGTAAAATTATGCCTAAGCTAAACCTAACCTTATACCTAAACTTAACCTCAGTAAAACTATGCCTAAACCTAACCTTATTCCTAAACTTAACCTCAGTAAAATTATGCCTAAACCTAACCTTATTCCTAAACTTAACCTCAGTAAAACTATGCCTAAACCTAACCTTATTCCTAAACGTAACCTCAGTAAAACTATGTCTAAACCTAACCTTATTCCTAAACTTAACCTCAGTAAAACTATGTCTAAACCTAACCTTATTCCTAAACTTAACCTCAGTAAAACTATGTCTAACCCCAACCTTATTCCTAAACGTAACCTCAGTAAAACTATGCCTAAACCTAACCTTATTCCTAAACTTAACCTCAGTAAAATTATGCCTAAACCTAACCTTATTCCTAAACGTAACCTCAGTAAAACTATGTCTAAACCTAACCTTATTCCTAAACTTAACCTCAGTAAAACTATGTCTAAACCTAACCTTATTCCTAAACGTAACCTCAGTAAAACTATGCCTAAACCTAACCTTATTCCTAAACTTAACCTCAGTAAAATTATGCCTAAACCTAACCTTATTCCTAAACTTAACCTCAGTAAAACTATGCCTAAACCTAACCTTATTCCTAAACGTAACCTCAGTAAAACTATGTCTAAACCTAACCTTATTCCTAAACTTAACCTCAGTAAAACTATGTCTAAACCTAACCTTATTCCTAAACGTAACCTCAGTAAAACTATGTCTAAACCTAACCTTATTCCTAAACGTAACCTCAGTAAAACTATGTCTAAACCTAACCTTATTCCTAAACGTAACCTCAGTAAAACTATGTCTAAACCTAACCTTATTCCTAAACTTAACCTCAGTAAAACTATGTCTAAACCTAACCTTATTCCTAAACGTAACCTCAGTAAAACTATGCCTAAACCTAACCTTATTCCTAAACGTAACCTAAGTAAAACTATGCCTAAACCTAACCTTATTCCTAAACTTAACCTCAGTAAAACTATGCCTAAACCTAACCTTATTCCTAAACGTAACCTCAGTAAAACTATGTCTAAACCTAACCTTATTCCTAAACGTAACCTCAGTAAAACTATGTCTAAACCTAACCTTATTCCTAAACGTAACCTCAGTAAAACTATGCCTAAACCTAAACTTATACCTAAACTTAACCTCAGTAAAACTATGTCTAAACCTAACCTTATACCTAAACTTAACCTCAGTAAAACTATGTCTAAACCTAACCTTATTCCTAAACGTAACCTCAGTAAAACTATGCCTAAACCTAACCTTAAACTCAGTAAAACAAAAACAATATTCCAATATACCATGTTTCAATGTTGAATGACTCATGAAGGTGAAACTTGCATTTCACTTTCATATATATATATATATATATATATATATATATATATATATATATATATATATATATATATATATATATATATATATATATATATATATCGTGTTTCAATGTTGACTGACTCATGACTGGGAAGATAGTGGAGAAAGAGAGATGAGCTTCATTTGCCTAAATTAAGCTAAATGTGTTCTGGATGCATCAGAGGTTGGTATAAGTGTAGACATCACACATTGTGGTGGGAAATCGTACAAACATGTACGATTACAAAGTAAGCTAATATTTAATTCACTTACGTTCAGAGGTTGAAAAAGTACTCAAATGTTTTACTTAAGTAAAGGTATCAATGCAATGTAGAAATACTCTTTCTGAATTCAAAATTCAGAAACCTAGATACCTCATTGGCCTCTGCAGTTCAGGCATCTGCCTTTATATGTCTATGCTTCAAAACACCACTGAGCAATTTCATAGAAATGAATAGCTGGGGGCGGGGCAATCCGCCCTCTGGATATATTCTAATCTCTCAAGAACAGATTCAGAGCTGCGCTACTGAATCTGTCGGGAGCCCCGTTCAGAACGTGCGCGCGTTGGCCTACAAGTGGGCGTGCCTTCAGATCAGGAAGCAGGCCGCGCTTTACCCAATCAAATGTAGTGGGCGGGATTTACATCTGTGCGTTCGCTTCCCACTGGAAACAAACCCAAACTCATTTAACAATAGCATCCTCGGAGCCGACAAAACCCACGGAAAGTTAGTAACATTTTAACTTGTTCTTTCATCATAGAAACAAGTGGGCTTATAACCTAAACAATCCATGTTCTCTGGGAGAAATGGTGTTAGTGTTCCGTGGAGAAATATTGTTAGTGGGAATGAGAACATAGGCGCACCACCGGAAGTGGAGGGCTGAGGGCAGAGACCAAACGCCGGTTTACAGTCATCGTCGGTCTATTGAATAACTCCCCCCAGAGTCAAATGCAAAAGTGAAAAAACGCTGGGGGCGTTGTTTTTCCTTTTTATTTGACGATGGGTTCCCAGATTGTATATATTATAACTCTATGGTCATACCTGATGCTGTCGATGAGCTGCTGGTGCTGGTCAGAGATGAGGATGTCTGGCAGAGCGTCCGCCAGGCTGTCCACGTCTCTCTCTGTGGCGTACTGCTTCAGCACCTCAAACAGCTCCTCCTTCACGTCTGGCTCCTCCCCCAGCACCTCCTCCACCTGATTGGTTGAGTACATAGCATAGGTACCAGTGGTGGAAAAGAAGTACTCAAATGTTTTACTTAAGTAAAAGTAACAATACTGCAATGTAAGAAGTGTATACTCTGTTACAAGTTCAAGTCCGAAATTCAATATTTACTTGAGTAAAACTATAAAAGAATCAGAATCAAAATGTACTTAAAGTACCAAAAGTAAAAGTACAAAAATGTTTGAAAATAGCCGATCTACAAGCTCACAACGCGTTGCGATGCAACGCGTTGTGAGCTTGTGGATCTGCTATTTTCAAATGGCCTAGGTATAAAATAGGGCTAAAGTGGTTAATAATAATAAATTGTAGCTTGTAGATCAGCTTTTTTGAAAAGATTTGAATACATTTGAAAACTTGTGAAATGGGACATTCTGCGTAATGAGTACTTTCTACTTTTGGTACCTTAAGTACATTTTGATACCAATACTTTTGTACTTTTACTCAAGTATTTTTTTAATACGGGACTCCTACTTGTAACACAGTATTCTACATTGCAGTATTGATACTTTTACTTATGGTAAAACATTTGAGTACTTTTTCCCACCACCGATGAACACAATAGTGTTGATTTTGACACCATTTTTTAAATTTAGTTTTAGTCATATTTTAGTCATCTGAAATGTTTTGTTTTTGGCGACTAAATATCATAAGATTTTAGTCGACTAAATCTGCAGTTGATTTAGTCGACTAAAATGTATTTTGGCGGTACCTTGATGGCGTCGTAATGGCTGATTTTACACTTGGTTGCATGCTGAAAATAGCAGATCTGCTATTTTCAGAGCGCAACACCTGAGCATAAAGCATAGTCTTTTAGTTCTTACTGGATCTCTTCTCCACTAGTCCCTCACTAACATTTTATCCCATGTATAACGCACAAACTTTTTATTTTATTTTTTTATTGCGTTTTTTTCTCTCTAAGCACCTTAACGTCTATAAGAATATCATGCACAGTATACATACATTGCTGCTATGCTCAGGCACCTTAGTTTGTTTCTTATCTCAGGTACTTTGTAAATATGTAGATAACTTGTTTTTGGCCTTCTATTGTTCTCTTGTTCGATCTCCTTCCCACTTGCCCCCTACCCCTCTTCTTTCTACGGAATTTAACGTTGCGATGGGAATGATGTACAAAAACGAATTTCACCCACTTTTTTACCTTGTAAACCTGTGATGTGACAATAAAACTGATTCTGATTCTGATTCTGATTCTGATTAGTCTAGTTTTTATTTGTTGATGAAATTGTCAATATATTTAGTCTTAGTTTTAGTCATGATAGCTTAGTTTTTATTTAGTTTTTCTTTAGTTTTTGGGAGTGAAAAAAGGTAGTCGACCAACATTTTTCGTCATAGTTTTGGTTGACGAAATCAACACTGGAACACAATAAGCTCATACCTTCTGGTTGAACTCCAGGGCCTTCTGGGCGCGGCTGTCCCGTACGGGGTCTGTGCTCTGGGACAGCACCCTCATGCTGCTGCTCAGGCGCTTGGGCCGGCGCGCCGCCATGCTGAGCACGCCCAGGCGGAGCGGGCGTCCCTGGGCCGCCTTGATCATGGCCGCCGCCGCCTCGTGCTGCTTGACGGGGATGCCGTTCACCTCCATCACGTAGTCCTGGGCCTTGAGGCCGCAGCGGCCCGCCGGCCCGCTAGGCGAGCAGTCCTCCACCATGAGGGGGCTGTCCCCCACGATGGTGAAGCCGAAGCGGCCGTCCGGCCCGGGGTTGATGTTGATCTGAGGGACAGTGGTGTAAAAAAGTACTCAAATTATTTACTTACTTAAGTAAAAGTACCATTACTGCAATATATAAATACTGTTACAAGTAAAAGTCCAGAATTCCAGAAGCTCACAACGCTTACACAAGCTCACAGCGCTCACAACGTGACGTGCTGTGAGCTTGTAGATCGGCTATTTTCAAATAGCCTATGTATAAAATATGGCGGTTAAAGTGGTTAAAGGTAGGGTAAGTGATATTTTTTGGTTAAAACAAAAAGTATTTCGTTAAAAGGTTAAAGCACTATATTCTGATAGTAATCATTGCTATAGAGTGTTTGTTCAGTAACAGGCGTCTCCCCGTCTCTCCAGATCTTTAATAAACAGAAAATACATTTTCCGGTAGGTGTCAAAATCTCAGCCAATCAGGAGAAAGTTCCAGTTCCAATTTTGTCTGCTCATTTCTTTGTGTCATCACTTCAAATTTCACTTGTTTAATCTGTATCCTGATTGAGTTCTCTATCCTGATTGGATAAAATTGGAAATGAAACTGAAACTGAAACGAAAATGCATTTTCTGTTTAATAAAGAGGTGGAGAGACAAGGAGACTCCTTTTACTGAACAAACATTCTATAGCAATGAGTACTATCAGAATATAGAGCTATTTAACACTTATTTTAACCAAAGAAAATCACTTACCCTACCTTTAAAGTATGTTTTATAATGTCATAATTTATATCTGAAAAGTAACTATAGTAACTCAAGTTTTCAAATAATTGTAGTGGAGTAAAAGTACAATATTTGCCTCTGAGATGTAGTCGAGTAGAAGTAAAAGTACAGAAAATGGGAAATACTCCAGTAGGCTAAAGTAAAAATTCCTCAAAAGTGTAGTTAAGTACAGTACTTGAGTAAATGTACTTAGTTACTTAACACCACTGCTGAGGGAGGAGGTGGTGATCAAAGCAAAGCTGACTGGGGTTTAGGGTGAATTATCAGTCAGATATGTTTTTTTTTGTTAAATGGATAGTTCACCCCCAAATCGACTTTTTCATGGTCATCAAATTATTGGCTTAGGAATACGACAAAAACAAAACCCACTTTGAGAACCAGTGGGTTAAACGATCAAACAATCAAATCAATGGATCGGTACCTGCTCGATGCGAGACACCACGCCGATGCTGGGCGGCACCGTCTTGAGGGTCTGTGCCAGGGCGATGAGGGCGGGCGTGCTGAGGTTGGTGACGTCCTGGCCCTCTATGTCCACCACCTGGTCCCCGGGCTGGAGGCCCGCCAGGTAGGCAGAGCTGCCCTCCACCACCGTCAGGATGTAGCTGGGGCCCGCGCCGCCCAGCCGGAACCCAAACTCCTCCGGCCAGTTCTGGTTGGTGGCGGGCAGGCCCAGATCTGAGGGATGGATGGAGAGGGAGAGAGAGAGAGAGAGAGAGAGAGAAAATGTTTATTGAAACTCTGTCAGTGTCTTTGTGTGTGTGTGTGTGTGTGTGTGTGTGTGTGTGTGTGTGTGTGTGTGTGTGTCTTTGAGAGTGGGCGTGTGTTTTGGGGCGTAGGCTTAGCTCCAGCTCCTAGCTTGGCACACCTGTTTCCAGTTCCCTCATCTCTACCTCAGTGGTTCTTAACCTGTGGGTCGGGACCCCCCGGGGGGTCCCCACATGATTTTGGGGGGGGTCCCCAGATGACAGTGAAGAGACAATTTATGGACTTTTAAGACCTTTTTAATACCTAAAAAATAAAAATGAATTAAAGAAAAGAAAAAGACCATTACTGCATCAAACGTAATCAACAAACTATACTATAAAACATTGGCCAAATTGTCAAATAATATAAGAAAGAGGCAAACAAGCTCACAACGCCTCGCGTTGTGAGGCGTTGTGAGCTTGTAGATCTGCTATTTTCACAATATTTATCTGTGGAACGGAGTCAAACAAAATGGGGGGTCCCCAGTTCAAATATGATTATTTTGTGGGTCATGGCCTGAAAAGGTTGAGAACCACTGATCTACCTCACCTGCCTGCTATCAGCTCATCACCTCACAGTCTATAAAGCCATGGTCTTCTCTCTTCGCGATGCCAGAGCGTTT
The DNA here is from genome assembly GCF_963454915.1 of Gymnoscopelus microlampas. NCBI lineage: Eukaryota > Metazoa > Chordata > Actinopteri > Myctophiformes > Myctophidae > Gymnoscopelus > Gymnoscopelus microlampas. Next base: position 49,181,133 of record NC_139948.1, read on the forward strand.
CACAACTTCCAGTGTGTGGTTAACGCTTTTTGCCAGCCACTGAATTCAGTCCTAGTTATTTCCTAGTGCTACAGTTGGTGTTCTAGAACCCTGTATTGTACTCCTCATGACTCACCCCTTTCTCCTGTTCTGCAGTGACCATACTCAAACATACTCACACACCTGCTCCCCTCGACCACTCCAAACCAACACTTCCCCAATTCCTCCTTTGTTTAAATTAACACCCTTGGACTTTGACTATTGTGTGGTTTCTGCATTTGGGTCCGCCAGTTATACAACTTATGACAGAAACTCAGTGTTGGGCAGTAGCGAGTTACTTTTAATATATTACTGTAATATTATTATTTTACCCAGTAACGAGTAGTGTAAGGTATCACTCTGCCAAAACAGTAATTTTATACCATATTACTATGTAAAACATTTATTTTTATTTTTTACATAGTAATATGGTATATTACTCAGGTTTTGTTGGCTGCCTTTTGAAAACATTTAGTTGAAAAGGTCAAGAGAGATTGCTGCTTTATTTTATAGCCTTTTGGGCTGATTGGTGACAGTAATTATTATTATTCCAAAGACTGTGATTCAGGTCTAAAAGGAGCTGGGTAAACAGATTGTGTCTTATTTTTTTTTTGCGGGGGGGGGGGGGGGGGTAATATAATATATAATATAATATATATAATATATAACTATTCAGGTCATGGCCTGAATAGTTGGGGAACCCTAGCTGTAGAGGACTTTTTTCTTTGTTTGTCATGGGCTTTCCTTTTATAACACGTGTGTGGAACTGCTGACAACATCCAGGTTCTTCTCAAAACTAAATACTGACCTCCAGATGTTTGTTTATAACTCCACAACTGAACAAACACTCTATAGCAATGATTGCTTTCAGTATATAGAGATATTTAACTTATTGCACCTTTAATAATAAAACAGCATTAGATCAGTCCAGTTTATTTTCAGCTTTTGGACAATGAAATATATGTCCAATAGTGCAATTATGAACAATGAACAGCACAATGTAATGCCACAGTGGGTTTTGAGGTGCACAACTGTGAGTACATGCAGATTGGGGGAAACTATAGGAAACTGCCACAATTAAGCTAAGTTATCCATAATTCCTCCGTTTGTTTGCTTTTTTACCAACTTATTTGTGAGGTTTAGAATCTGCTTCCTTTAAGACTGTGTTTTGCCAAAACAAAGACAGCAGCAGAGTAAAGTGTCCTATTATACCTATAGTACTGAGTGACCAATAAACTGCAGAACAAGCACATCTTGTTCTATACTTCTAGAACAATAATGACTTTAACAGGACGTCCTATCTCTTGGTGTATTATTTCCTAAGTTGTCAGATTTTGCGAGAGAAATAAGCAACCTCGGTTTATGAAAACAAGGCCAAAAGAAGCGACCTAGGCCAAGAGTACTTTAACCTACTGTATACACATCGATCGGCTATTTGATATTAGCCGATCTACAAGCTCACAACGCACCGCGATGCGACGCATTGTGAGTTTAGGAAGCAAGCAACTACACACTTTGAAAACAAGCCCAAAAGAAACACAACCTACCTATTACAATAAGCAGACATGGCAACTGCTGCCTACACTGGTTGAAGAGTGCAGAAAGACCCCCAATAATAATGTTAATGTTCAGTGACAGGTCCTGTCCAGTGGGGGGAGACATTGTCATAAATTATGATCAAGACGTGCCCTTAATGAGGCTGCAAGTGATACAGTATAAGTTATATATTTCAATAGTAACCATTGCTACTGTACACAGTGCTATTGTGCCCCCCCCCCCAGCTCTTTAATAAACAGAAAATATATTTTTCAAATTTTACTTAAGCACAGTACTTGAGTATATGTACTTAGTTACTTTACACCACTGTAAGCAACCGCGTCTTGTTATTTGCCTGTGTGTCACCTTTAGCGAAATGTGAGCTTCAAAATGGAGGCCAAACGGCCTAAATAGGACAGGCTGGAAGATGGGACAAGCTGTCAGGCCATGCATGGCAGCAGTGAGAAATAGGCCTTAAATAAATCAGAACCAAATCACACATAGACCTCGGTACGCTGGCAGTGGCACTGCAACACATTAAAAGGGATAGTTCACCCCCAAAATGCCTTTTTGTCTCTGCCAGGCCGAAAGGCATGGCGAGAGAGTATGTTTTGCACCCTGTCCGTCCGTGTGTGTGTGTGTGTGTGTGTGTGTGTGTGTGTGTGTGTGTGTGTGTGTGTGTGTGTGTGTGTGTGTGTGTGTGTGTGTGTGTGTGTGTGTGTGTGTGTGTGTGTGTGTGCGTGCGTGCGTGCGTGCGTGCGTGCGTGCGTGCGTGCGTGCGTGCGTGCGTGCGTGCGTGCGTGCGTGCGTGCGTGCGTGCGTGCGTGCGTGCGTGCGTGCGTGTGTGTGTGTCCTTCTGTCTGTGAGCAGCTAATCTCCGGCACTGTTGGGCCAGTCACTGCGAAACTGTGCACACACACTCCCCGGATGTCAATTCAGAACCTCTGACCTAATTTTTTCAGATTGGCCTGTTACAGCGCCACCAGGAGGCCGATTTGTGCAAAACACATTTTGACAGTTCTCCTACAGATTTGATCCAAACATCACACAGATCGGTACACAGTATCTCTATAGTCACGTGATCAACACGGATTTGTCCAATTTCCCACATTCCATCCTCATTGGCTAAGGTTGGCTTCCAAAGCTTGCAGGATTGGTCCGTTTTGAATAAAAGGCCTCAAATCATGAACACAGCTTGCAATTTCAGTGAAATTTTGCACGCATATTCCCACTAGGCCGAGGAAGACATGCCACCCTTTTCACATTGGCCTGTTATAGCGCCACCAGCAGGCCTAATTTAGCAAATTTACCATGTTTTATATGTTGGCTATTCAAAAAAGGCAGATGTACAAGCAATCTTTGAGTATATATTATAAATATATATTCAAAGATTTGTACAAATTTCCACGATTTTTCAAAAATAGCAGATCTACAAGCTCATAGCGCGGCACTCGTAGATACACTATTTTTGAATAGCCCAAAGAATAAAAGGTTAAAAATATTGTGATGCTATATTATATTAATTAATTATGTTTTACATAAGAGCAAAACCGCGGACGGAACAAGAGGAGGTTATTTCAGAAGGAGCGCTGGCACCTGGTCGGTCCACTGTGCTGGATGTCCCCTGGTCACTGTCCCCATTCTCTTTACCGCAGAACCTACCGCTGCGCTGCGGCGTGTCCCCGAAGACTGGGACACTTATTTTATATCTGCACACAGATCTACTGCCATGCACCTCCTCCAGTGGTGGAAGGAGTACTCAGATATGTGTACTTAAGTACAAGTAGCAATACCACAAGATTAAAAAATACTCTGTTACAAGTAAAAGGCATGTGTTCAAAAATGTTACTTGAGTAAAAGTACAAAATTGTTGGCATCCAAAATATACTTAAGGTATACCTAAAGTAAAAGTGCTGATGTTTGAAAATAGCCGATCTACAAGCTCACAACGAGTCGCGATGCAACGCGTTGTGAGATCGCAGGTTAATATCGGAATACTGATATATTATTGATTTCAGCTGTTACAATTCCAAACATGCAAACATGACCTGCTTCAATTACTTCAGTCTATATTAGTAGCTTTTGTGCGACACGTTTTGAGCTCGTAGATCGGCTGTTTTTGCAACTTTTGTGTGACGTAGAAGAATGGTGAAGTATGGCATTCATTTCCGAAAAAAAGTTAAAATACAGAGATAAGAGGTGTCTGCCCGACAGTATAGTGAGTGTGTAAATATAGCGGCCCTCTCCATCATCAAAGTTGCCCACCTCTGAGATATGCCATTAGCTGGGTCAGTTTAAATAGAATGATGTCATTTTCCTAACAAGACAAGTGCTAGAAACTCCCTTCCTAAAATCCAGCCTCTTCGTTTGCAACCTCTCCCTCCCTCTGCTAAAAAATAATACAATTATACAGTAAGTACTCTTACATCATGTCTCTGTGCGCCCCTGGCTCCTTGCCAGTGGTGTAAACAAGTCATTTTATGTTTGGTTGCGCTCAGGTGTTGCGCTCTGAAAATAGCCGATCTACAAGCTCAGTGAATCGGCTATTTTCAGCATGCAACCAAGTGTAAAACCATTAAAACCATTAAAATCATTAAAACCATTACGACGCCATCAAGGTACCGCCAACATACATTTTGGTCGATTAAATCAACTGTACATAGACTATAACAGGGTTCCCCAATTACTTTTCCCCAAGGGCCAAATTATGTCTCAGGTACCAAGTCGAGGGCCAGGGGCATTGTGCCCGTGCGCCGACATTTTTTAAGTTGAGAACCAACCATTTACTTAAAATATTTGGTTGTTACAGTATGCTTGAAAAGTAATACAGATTAACAGCAGCTAGTTGTACATACTGAAAATCAAAATAAGTCCAGATTCAACTATTTACTTACAGATGTGTTTGTTACAGTCTGCTTGAACAGTAATACAGATATTATTTACAGATAATATATATATATTTAAATATTTTTATGACAGGAGTCGTCGCGGGCCGGACAGATGCCTCTCGCAGGCCGCAAATGGCCCGCGGGCCGTCTATTGGGGAACCCTGGACTATAATCTTATGATATTTAGTCGACTAAAACTAGACAAAAACTAATCAGATGAATAAAATATGACTAAAACTAAAATGGAATTTTATTCAAAAGACTATGACTAAAACTCGCTCCCAGCCCACATAAACACCTCGCACAGAACTCATTTCAGTGTTTTATCATGTGACAGTGACACCATGCAGAGTAGGGCCCAAGGTTTTGTTTTTGTGGAGAATTACTGAAGTTGTGAAAATCTGATGAAAAAAGTTGGCATGTTGGACATACATGCCCCGAAGCTCACTAATTTGCATTTCACAGCCCCCTCGTCATCTATCTGTCTTCTTTTAATTGCCTGTCAGGAATGACAAGGTGTTATCTTGGTTATCTTATCTTATCTTGGTATCTTGTTATCAAGGTGTTGAAGAAAGAAAGAGGGCGGTAAATGTAGAAAGATGATATCAAAGCTTCAATGCAAAACCAGAATTAACCGCCATAAAATGCAGAGGATCAAACAGGGGCGTCACGGCCATTCACTGTGCGTACGACACGACACCCTCACTCTCACAGATCCGTGATTTCATACCCCCCACTTTTTGAAAAAAAAAGGCTAAAATAAGAATTAAATAAACTAACCCTAACCCTGAAATAAAGTAACCAAAACACGAAAAAAAACTAACAAAATCCGCCCAAAAAACGCAAAATTTTGAAAATACAGAATTTGTTTACATTTGACAGTTACAAATGTTTTTCACGCTTTTTCAAAAATAGCAGATCTACAAGCTCATAGCGCGGCACTCTGTGCCGCGCTATGAGCTTGTATATCTGCTATTTTTGAATAGCCAAAGTGTAAAGTAAGGGGTATAGTCCACCGAAAGTCCATCCCCCCCACCTTCTGAGAGCCTGTGACGTCCCTGGGATCAAACAACAGAATATAGTTATATTAGCAGTGGCTCAGGGGTAGAGTGGCCGGATGGCAACCGCCAGGTTCCCAGCTCGATCCCGGGCTCCCCCCAGAGTTAATGTCGAAGTGTCCTTGAGCAAGACGCTGAGCCCCTAATTGCTCCCGATGAGCAGGTTGGTGCCTTGTATGGTTTCCTCCGCCATCGGTGTGTGAATAAATGTGTGTGTGAATGGGTGAATGCAATGCACAATCTAAGCGCTTTGGATAAAAGCGTTATGTAAATGCACCTTTTACCATTTTTATTTACCATTTATATCAGTATCAAATGATTAGTGGCGGAGTGACATGACGTAAGTAAACCAACTGGATAAAGAAATGACCTACAGCAGGGGTGATGCAACTCTGATGCTGGAGAGGGCCACTATATTTTCACGCTCACTCCAGAGGGCCACATTGCATATACTGTCTCGCCGTATTTTCACTTTTTTCGCCATTCTGTCACACAAAAGTAGCAAAAATAACAGATCTACAAGCTCAAAGCTGCGACGCGTTTTGAGCTTGTAGATCGGCTATTTTTGCTATTTTTTAATTGGAATCCAGATTTTTTTTGTGCTATTTTTTAATTGGAATTAAGTTACATTTTTATGTAATTTCAAATGCATTTAGTTATACTTATGTTAACTTTATGAACATAAATACAAACACATTGGACATACACAAAGATTTATTTTATACTAGTCATTAAGCTTCTAATATATATATAATATATCAGTATTCTGATATTAACCTGTGGGCCGCATTAAGTGAAGGTGGGGGCCGCATGTGGCCCCCGGGCCGCTAGTTGCCCATGTATGACCTACAGTAAGTAAACCAACTGGATAAAGAAATGACCTACAGTAAGTAAACCAACTGGATAAAGAAATGACCTACAGTAAGTAAACCAACTGGATAAAGAAATGACCTACAGTAAGTAAACCAACTGGATAAAGAAATGACCTACAGTAAGTAAACCAACTGAATAAAGAAATGACCTACAGTAAGTAAACCAACTGTATAAAGAAATGACCTACATTAAGTAAACCAACTGATAAAGAAATGACCTACATTAAGTAAACCAACTGATAAAGAAATGACCTACAGTAAGTAAACCAACTGATAAAGAAATGACCTACATTAAGTAAACCAACTGATAAAGAAATGACCTACATTAAGTAAACCAACTGATAAAGAAATGACCTACAGTAAGTAAACCAACTGATAAAGAAATGACCTACATTAAGTAAACCAACTGATAAAGAAATGACCTACATTAAGTAAACCAACTGAATAAAGAAATGACCTACAGTAAGTAAACCAACTGAATAAAGAAATGACCTACAGTAAGTAAACCAACTGAATAAAGAAATGACCTACAGTAAGTAAACCAACTGATAAAGAAATGACCTACAGTAAGTAAACCTACTGGATAAAGAAATGACCTACAGTAAGTAAACCAACTGAATAAAGAAATGACCTACAGTAAGTAAACCAACTGGATAAAGAAATGACCTACAGTAAGTAAACCAACTGGATAAAGAAATGACCTACAGTAAGTAAACCAACTGAATAAAGAAATGACCTACAGTAAGTAAACCAACTGGATAAAGAAATGACCTACAGTAAGTAAACCAACTGAATAAAGAAATGACCTACAGTAAGTAAACCAACTGGATAAAGAAATGACCTACAGTAAGTAAACCAACTGGATAAAGAAATGACCTACAGTAAGTAAACCAACTGAATAAAGAAATGACCTACAGTAAGTAAACCAACTGGATAAAGAAATGACCTACAGTAAGTAAACCAACTGAATAAAGAAATGACCTACAGTAAGTAAACCAACTGGATAAAGAAATGACCTACAGCAAGTAAACCAACTGGATAAAGAAATGACCTACAGTAAGTAAACCAACTGAATAAAGAAATGACCTACAGTAAGTAAACCAACTGGATAAAGAAATGACCTACAGTAAGTAAACCAACTGAATAAAGAAATGACCTACAGTAAGTAAACCAACTGGATAAAGAAATGACCTACAGCAAGTAAACCAACTGGATAAAGAAATGACCTACAGTAAGTAAACCAACTGAATAAAGAAATGACCTACAGTAAGTAAACCAACTGGATAAAGAAATGACCTACAGTAAGTAAACCAACTGGATAAAGAAATGACCTACAGTAAGTAAACCAACTGATAAAGAAATGACCTACAGTAAATAAACCAACTGGATAAAGAAATGACCTACAGTAAGTAAACCAACTGTATAAAGAAATGACCTACAGTAAGTAAACCAACTGATAAAGAAATGACCTACAGTAAGTAAACCAACTGATAAAGAAATGACCTACAGTAAGTAAACCAACTGGATAAAGAAATGACCTACAGTAAGTAAACCAACTGATAAAGAAATGACCTACAGTAAGTAAACCAACTGATAAAGAAATGACCTACAGTAAGTAAACCAACTGATAAAGAAATGACCTACAGTAAGTAAACCAACTGATAAAGAAATGACCTACAGTAAGTAAACCAACTGATAAAGAAATGACCTACAGTAAGTAAACCAAGTGGATAAAGAAATGACCTACAGTAAGTAAACCAACTGAATAAAGAAATGACCTACAGTAAGTAAACCAACTGGATAAAGAAATGACCTACAGTAAGTAAACCAACTGGATAAATAAATGACCTACAGTAAGTAAACCAACTGTATAAAGAAATGACCTACAGTAAGTAAACCAACTGTATAAAGAAATGACCTACAGTAAGTAAACCAACTGTATAAAGAAATGACCTACAGTAAGTAAACCAACTGAATAAAGAAATGACCTACAGTAAGTAAACCAACTGGATAAAGAAATGACCTACAGTAAGTAAACCAACTGTATAAAGAAATGACCTACAGTAAGTAAACCAACTGGATAAAGAAATGACCTACAGTAAGTAAACCAACTGTATAAAGAAATGACCTACAGTAAGTAAACCAACTGGATAAATAAATGACCTACAGTAAGTAAACCAACTGTATAAAGAAATGACCTACAGTAAGTAAACCAACTGTATAAAGAAATGACCTACAGTAAGTAAACCAACTGGATAAAGAAATGACCTACAGTAAGTAAACCAACTGTATAAAGAAATGACCTACAGTAAGTAAACCAACTGGATAAAGAAATGACCTACAGTAAGTAAACCAACTGCATAAAGAAATGACCTACAGTAAGTAAACCAACTGATAAAGAAATGACCTACAGTAAGTAAACCAACTGATAAAGAAATGACCTACAGTAAGTAAACCAACTGGATAAAGAAATGACCTACAGTAAGTAAACCAACTGGATAAAGAAATGACCTACAGTAAGTAAACCAACTGGATAAAGAAATGACCTACAGTAAGTAAACCAACTGGATAAAGAAATGACCTACAGTAAGTAAACCAACTGATAAAGAAATGACCTACAGTAAGTAAACCAACTGATAAAGAAATGACCTACAGTAAGTAAACCAACTGATAAAGAAATGACCTACAGTAAGTAAACCAACTGATAAAGAAATGACGTAAGTCAGTGGTTCTCAAACTTTTTCACGTCAAGGACCCCCCAATTGACACTTATTCGCCCCCGCGGACCCCCATTTGAAAAGATATGCCAGGGAAGATAAGAGAAGATTTTTTTTTTACAGTTTTAGCAGTGATTTTTCAACCATTTTAATTTCAAGGACCCCCAATTTGACATGCATTAGGGCTACAGACCCCCATTGCATAACATTTCTATCCCTTGGACCCCAATTTATATTGTAGAATCAATGTTAATTTAACTCTGAGAGCGTACAAATGGAACCAAATGGACCCGTCAGGGTCCATTTGGGTTCCATTTGTACACTCTCAGAGTTACAGACCCTGAGGGTCCATTTGGTTCCTATAAATCATTTAGCTGGGAACCCCCTGGTATCCCCTCAAGTACCCCTGGGGGTCCCCGGACCCCACTTTGAGAACCAATGACGTAAGTAAGCCAGCTGGAGAAAGAAATGACGTCAGTAAGCCAGCTGGAGAAACGTAAAAAAAACAAATGAATTTGCTGATACTAGGTCAAATCAGGACACAGTGGAATGGTCCGGTAAAAGGTCTTGAACAATGAACACAAATATCAGCAGTGGTTGAAAAAGTACTCATATTTTTTATTTAAGTAAACGTATCAATACTGTATCAATACTGCAATGTAGAAATACTCTGTTAAAAGTGAAAGTCTGGAATTCTAAATTTTCTTGAGTGAAAGTATTGGCATCAAAATGTACTTAAAGCACCAAAAGTAGAAACTCATTATACAGAAATGTCCCATTTCACAAGTTTTCAAATGTATAAAAATCTTTTGAAAATAGCTGATCTACAAGCTCACAATGCGTCGCATCGCGGCGCATTGTGAGCTTGCAGATCGGCTATTTTCAAATGGACGAAATGTATATACTGTAGGTGGTTACTGTATGTGGTTACTGTATGTTTTGTAATAATAATCAAAACCTGTAACTACTAGTAACTAAAGTTGTTAAATAATTGTAGTGGAGTAAAAGTACAATATTTGTCTCTGAGATGCAGAGTAGGAGTAAGATGCAGAGTAGGAGTAAACGTATTGAAAATTGGAAATACTCCAGTAAAGTAAAAGTACCTCAAAATTGAACTCATAGTACAGCACTTGAGTAGATATACTTAGTTACTTTCCACCGCTGAATATCAGATTGCTTACAGCTCCTCTCCTCTGTTCACAACCAACGTAAAGACACCCTGGAATCCTGTGACCCAGATGCCAACCCACACCTTCAGCCTCTTTCACTTCTACATGGAACATCTTAGCTTTGTTCAGACTGCAGGCAAACAGGGCTGTCACCATTATGTTAACTTTTACTTGGGCATTTTAATAGAGCACTGAAGCCCTGACGTCACTGCCGATAGAGGGCGCTGTTCCGCTGGTTCGTGGCTTTATTTTTTGTGTTGAAATCCTCATTGGGGAATCTTAGGTCGCCTCATATAAGAACTGTGTTCCAAATTTAAACACACCACCCTGGCGTTTTTACTCATATGGATATGAAGCATTGACTGAAGGTAAAGAGTAACACAATAAACGCTAGAAACGAGTCAAACGACCCAAAGACTACATTTCCCATGAACGCGGCTGCTGTAGGGAGAGTGATTTCAGACGTAGTAGTTCTTAAGACTTTTAAGGCAGAATTAATTCCATTTTCGCCAGAAACAGGCTGTATCAAATATGAATGAATATCATAAACGATGCAGAGCCACCCCACTGACAGAATCGCCCGGGTGGTGTGTTTATGTTTGGAAGACAGTTCTTATATGACGTGATCTAAGATTCCCAAATGGGGATAGGGTCCACCAACCAGCGGAACAGTGCCCTCAGTGACGTCAGACTTCAGACTGCTCTATTGTCACGCAACTAATTACGATGAACTATTTAACTGTTTTCTGTGGTTGAAACACTGGAACATTACGAATCAAAACGTAAAACAAAGGTTGCACAACAGGGCAGGTATGACAGATAACTGTAAATGTACGATGAAATTACAGACGTGTTTTAATAACTTTATACTTTCGAAAAACAAGTTAATAGTGGCAATAGCAGATCTACAAGCTCAAAACGTGTCACGTCGTGACGTATATCAGGGGTGATGCAGCTTTGATAATGGAGAGGGCCACTATATTAACACACTCACTCCAGAGGACCACATTGCATATACTGTCGGGCCATGTTATGTCACACAAAAGTAGCAAAAATAGCCAATCTACAAGCTCAAAACACGTCGCAGTGCGACACGTTTTGAGCTTGTAGATCTGTAATACTAGTCATTAAGCTACTAATATAGACTGAAGTAATTAAAGCCGGTCATGTTTGCATGTTTGGAATTGTAACAGCTGAAATCAATAATATATCAGTATTCTGATATTAACCTGTGGGCCGCATTAAGTGAAGGTGGGGGCCGCATGTGGCCCCCCGGGCCGCCAGTTGCCCATGTATGACTTATATTACAGTATAAAGTCAGGCTTCGTTGTCAGAGTGTCCTAAGTGACGCTCTCAACAGCTCTCAACAGCTCTCAAAGCTCTCAACGCCTCGCGCTGCGAGGCGTTGAGAGCTTGTAGATCGGCTATTTTTGGTAAAAAAGCTATAGGTGTAGAGGGGGAAAATAGAAGACTAAGTAAAAAAACTAGAACCAGGAGACCTGGTACTGCCAGACCCCTAGTGGTTGAAAGCTGAATGGCCGGACTTCGCATGACGTGTGTGCAGAGGAAAAGAGGAAAAGAGGGACAAAAGAGGGACGAAAGAGGGACAGACAAAGCCTCATGTAGGCCGACCCTCTGGGTCTGGCAAAAAATCAATCTGAAACACAATTTTATACAATATAGAGTAGGGGGTCCCTGCTTCATCTCGCTCTCAGCTAGGGGGTCCTTGGCCTGAAAACGTTGAAGGCCCTAAGGTGTAAGGTGGTTCAAATCTGATTCACAAAAATCAGTTTCCATGTGTTTTGTTCTCTTGTTTTTTGCTGTTCACACCAGTGGTTCTCAAACTTTATCGGACGCACACATTTATATATATTTGGCCGCAGACCCCCCCTCCTTCCCCCATCTGAAAATTATTTTGTGCCAGGGACCCCCATAAGAGAGGATTTGTGTTAAACAAATGCAAAAGTATTCAAACACTCTCAAGATTTTTCGAAAATGTTCGAAATGAGCTTGTATATCTGCTATTTTTCAAATAGCCCGATGTATAACATTATGGATAAAGGGGTTAAAATGTATTAACACATTTTGCTGCATGGGGAGGGACCGCCCTGGAAGCCCTTCAAGGACCTGGACCCACGGACCACCACTTTGAGAACCAATGGTTTAGACAAAAACCCATCTGATTCAAAACTGGACTAATAGGCCAAACATAGGATTTGGGGCTGTGACCGATCTGAACACATAGCCTTAGAGAAGGTCATCAAATATCAGGTCAAAACTGGATTCACAAAGAAACAGTGGTGAACAAAAGTACTCAATTGCTTTACTTAAGTAAAAGTATCAATACTGGAATATAGAACTACTCCGTTACAAGTAAAAGTAGGGAAAATTCTAAATTTACTTGAGTAAAAATACAAAAGTATTGGCATAAAAAATGTACTTAAAGTACCAAAAGTAAAAAGTCATTATGCAGAATGTCCCATTTCAAGTTTTCAAATTTATAAAAAATCTTTTGAAAATAGCAGATCTACAAGCTCACAATGCGTCGCATTGTGAGCTTGTAGATCTGCTATTTTCAAATGGCCGAAATTTATATAGGGCTGAAGTGGTTAATGTATGTTTGGTAATAATAATCAAAATCTACAAAAGTAACTAGTAACTAAAGATTTCAAATAAGTGTAGTGGAGCAAAAGTACTAAAAGTGACTCTCAGATGTAGTGGAGTAGAAGTAAAAGTATTGGAGATTGGAAATACTCAAGTAGAGTACAAATACCTCAAAATTGTACTTAAGTCCAGTACTTGAGTAAATGTACTTAGTTTACTTTTCACCACTGGAAAGAAAGAAAGAAAGAAGGGAGACTCACAGAAGTCTTTGGCGGCGCTCCGGGTCCCGGACTTGCTCTGACGAAGGGAGAAGCGTCCCTTCCTGCTCAGGAAGCGCCTCATCCTTGCCCGGTTCGCAGCGGGGCACGTTCCAGCCAGCCTCCCTCCCTAAACGCCCCGTGCAGCCAAAGGGTGCCAGGTGACACCCCTCCGCCGCCCCACCACGACCTCACTGAGAGGGGCAACCGACCCTGAACCCAAGGCCCTTTGGCCTTTTTAACAAGGCTCCTACGAGGACCCCGGCAGCACGCGTACCCGGTACCCCCCCCCCGCAGCACGTGTACCCGGTACCCCCAAGCGTACCCGGTACCCCCACGCGTACCCGGTACCGCAGCACGCGTCGAACCACGGTCGAAACGGGGCAAATGGAGCCGAGCTTCCGTGGGTCACATCTGTGGGGTTGAATGTAGGTCTTCCTCCTCCTCCTCCTCCTCCTCCTCCTTATATTACCCTGTGTCCTGGATCTAGAGGAGCGGTGGTCTCTAGCTGTGGATGAGAGAGGAGAGAAGAGGAGGAGGAGGAGAGCGTCTGAAAGTCAGACTCCCCATCCTGGTAAAAGATGGTCCAGCCCCACAGCCAGCACCCTATCGCCACGCGCTGATCACAAAAAACTGGGACACGGGCTCCACTTGGTCCTTTAATGATTCTTTCGCAAGAAAAAGGTACTGCGAAGCCCCATTTTTCTATAAATACCTCTCCCACTCTCTCTCTCTCTCTCTCTCTCTCTCCCACCCACCCTCTCTCTCTCTCTCCCTCTGTTGCTCTTCTGGATGGGGCCCTCATTCTGACATGACCCAGAAACTGAGGAGTGTGCACCAGCCAGGGACGCAGAACTCTCTGAATATAGAGCTCTGTGCTATCCTCCCTCAGCCCCCCGCACGGCGCACCAGTTAACAGAGACACACACAGCCCCGCGGATGCGCTCAAGGTTATACATTACACACTGACACCAAGTGTTGATTTCCTCGACTAAAACTATGACGAAAAATGTTCGTCGACTAAATATATTGACAATTTCGTCAACAAATAAAAACTAGACTAAAATGTTAGTGAGGGACTAGTGGAGAAGAGATCCAGTTTAGAACTAAAAGACAAGTCATTTTATGTTTGGTTGAGCTCGGGGTGTTGCGCCCTGAAAATAGCTGATCTACAAGCTCACGACGTGTCACGCTGCGACGCGTTGTGAGCAACTCCCTGGTGGCTCCTGTTCCGACGGGAGGCATGCGTTAATTCAACAGACCTTTTCTCCGACTATGTGGCATCCGCGTGCGGTTAGGGTTAGGGTGCGGGTTTGGTTCGGGTTTAGTATTGGAAACGTCGGAGCGCTGCGCTGTCGGAGGAATGCGCTGTCGGACTAACGTACTGCACCCGTTCCGACAGGCCAAGAGCCTGCCAGTCAAGCTCTCATTCAAGGCACACGTTGCTGTGCTCACTCGCACTCGCTCACATGAGAGCCAACAGACCTTCTTGTCACCTGACAGGGGGGGGGGGGGGGGGGTTTCCCTGGTAGGACGTAGCGTGTGGAAGGAACACGTTATTCCAACCAGTTCCTTTCCCCTCCATCAGGCGCCCCGGCTGGCCAGGGAGAGGCATTATAGTGGCCAGGATTACTGCATGTTTTTGTAAGGGTTCCTACCCTATAGGGAACACGGGGAGAACATGCAAACTCCACACAGAAAGGCCCTTTCGCCAACCCCACCTAGGGTATGGGCGCTGATGACGCGGAGGAGAGAACACGCCCCTAGCGCCCACAGCGTATGCCTACGGGAATCGAACCCAGGACCTTCTAGCTGTGAAGCGACATCGCTACCGACTGCGCCACCGTGCCCCCAGATCTGCTATTTTCAAATAGCCTAGGTATACAATATAGGGCTGAAATGGTTAATGTATGTTTTATAATGTCATAATTGATATCTGCAAAGTAACTAGTGATAAAAGTTTTCAAATAATTGCAGTGGAGTAAAAGTACAATGTTTGCCTCTGAGGTGTAGTGGAGTAGAAGTACAAATATAGGCAATTGGAAATTCTCCAGTAAAGTAGAAGTAGGCCTACCTAAAAGTTGTACTTAAGTACAGTACTTGAAGTAAATGTACTTAGTTACTACACCACTGCATTCAAAGGCTCATCAGACCCTTCCTCACACAGGAGTCAACCCATGCAGCTCCTCATCCAGGTTCTCAGTCATCTCAAAACTTTGACTCCTTGCTTGCTGGCCATCCTGAGCACGTTCACCTCCAAATGATCCAGAATGCCCACAGCACGCCTGTTCCTCAACCAGCCAACATTGTTACATCTCCCCCCCCGCCCTTTTCCGCCCCCTTCCATTGGCAATATACTTTGGCTATTCAAAAACAGCAGATCTACAAGCTCATAGCACGGCACCGAGTGCCGTGCAATGAGCTTGTAGATCCGCTGTTTTTGAAAAAAAAAAAAGAAATCTTTGAATACATATATTTTTTTTTTTTAAACAACATTTTAACTCAAATCTTTGTTTCTGGGGAGGGGAAGGGGGTCCTGGAACAACATATTTTGATGGGGATTGGCGGCCAAACACATAATTTTGGGTGGTCCTTGGACAAGAAAAAGGTTTGAGCACCACTGATATAGCAACAATAGTTTTTTTCAGAAAACTGTTAGGATTTAGAAGACATTTGTCAAATGTTTGACAACGGAACATTTGACAAATGACAAATGTTTTCTTTCAAATATATATATTCAAAGAAGAATTTTCACTATTTTTGAATAGCCAAAAGAAATAAAAAGAAATCGGATTTTTCCGCCCCTTCCATTGGCTCCCGGTTGCTGCCCACACATATCCAACCCTAAAGCCATTCCAGCTCACTCAGATCAGATTAAACACAGGAAAGTTGTTAAGAATGTAATCTAGATAGCATGTTATTTCAACAGATGCTAGGTTCATTGTTTATCCTACAGTTTCAATGTACATGTTATTTTGGTTATAGTGTTTGACTGATCTGCTAGGTTCTTGGTTTACCTGGCATCCTAATGTCTTGAGGAACTACACCATCTCTCTGCATTGTGTGTGTGTGTGTGTGCAGTGGCGCACAGGCATTTTGAGGGGCAGGTGCTCAAGTAAATTATACTTTTTTTTGTTTACTTGGTCTGCTCTTTTTTCCCTCTACACCTATACCTCTTTGCCAAAAATAGCCGATCTACAAGCCCACAACGCCTCGCAGCGCGAGGCGTTGTGGGCTTGTAGATCTGCTATTTTTGGCTAAAGTTCTCCTCAGAAAAGGGATGCTAGGTTTTGAGTGGTTATGGTAAAAAGAAAAATCATACCACATAAAGATTTGGCAGACCCCCTGTAGTAACTCTGAGGACCCCCTAGGGGTCCCGGACCCCCTCTTGAAGACCCCAGCTGTAAACTGAAAAAAGGGCACTTCTGGTCAAGAGGGCAAAGGGCAGGTGCTCTAGCACCACCTAGAGTCTAGGTGGTGGTGTGTGTGTGTGTGTGTGTGTGTGTGTGTGTGTGTGTGTGTGTGTGTGTGTGTGCGTGCGTGCGTGCGTGCGTGCGTGCGTGCGTGCGTGCGTGCGTGTGATTGTACCTGCTGGTGCCTGAAGATTCGTACACAACCGTACACGACAACACGATGCTCATGCAACTGCAAACCGGCACTAGCACTATCCCAAGGAAAAATAAATACAAACAAAGATTAGCTGTGCACACACACAGACAAACATGGTCAAAAACACAGAGATAATAGTTTTGAAAAAATGAAACAGGCTGGATACAGACAAGCACTCGTCTGGAATTAATTTGGGATTCATCTGCAACCAGACCTCCTTCACCACCACTAGCCTAAAACTAATCACTGGTTGACAAATCACAAAACAGGTTTCATTTATTATCAATCAACACACGAAAAAAGAGACAATTACATGATTTTGATGGGTAATAATGAAAAGCTGCACTGTGATAGGTCGACCAGTGATTGGGTTCACCTGCAATGCTCTGATGAAGTACACAAATGCATCAGCACTTAATTTCTTCCCAATTTAAACACATACATTGTATCCAGTCTTCAATCATTTTATCATAAGGATTTTATAAGACACATACACCCCCCCCCCCCCCCCCCCACACGCACACACACACACACACAACATATAAAGCAAGGGGCCCGTTTATAATTAGGACGATCTTTTCTATTTTGAAAAACCCACATCTCTAACTGGCATGGGGGTCTTGGGGAGTGTTAAATTATTAGGTAGTTCTTTATTCTTCACAACATGTTTTCAATTCTTACCACTAGTATAAACAATGTGTGAGATTGTTCCACATTAAAGGCCTGATCAGAGATAAAGGGACTTATGGTGTGTGTGTGTGTGTGTGTGTGTGTGTGTGTGGAGGGGGGGGGGGGGCATTTACACACAGGAAGAAGAGAGGGGAGCAGCTTAAGGTGGGCAAGGTGAGCGTTGACCTGAATGTGCCACCAGGCTGGTGATGAATCCACCCCCGCTCCATCTGTGTAGCTATTAGCTAACCCCCCCCCCCCCATTCTTAAAGGACCACTCCACTGTTTAGCTACCCCACTCCCCTCTAACAACACAGGTCCCCCCCCAGCCCCACTCAAGACGTTTTGTGTACTCCATGTATACTTTAGTACACTGGTTCTCAAAGTGGGGTCCAGGGACCCCCAGGGGTCCTTGAGGGGGGTTCCAGGGGGTACCCAGCAAAATGTGTTAATATAGCATCACAATCATTGTAACCACTTTAACCTTTTATACTTTATAAAATCAACATTTTTGCAAACATTTGTTACTCAAATCTTTGCTCACATGTCACATATGGACTGCTGTGATCTTGAAAATAGGGTATTTTCCCTATTTTCACTTGACATGTCCAAAATAGGGACGCCAGGTTGACAGTTGTTAAACTGTTGACACAATGGTTCTAATAATGCTATCATTTGGGCAACTGTACCCATCAAGATACATCTAGTTAAAGTCTGTGTTTTTGCCACATGGGAGGCCACGTTAAGATACTTAATATCCATAACAGCCATCATCACCGTCTTCAAAGTCACCAGACTACACGACAAAAACACGGTACAAAATCACAAATTACCAAAATAGTTTCCCCAGTAACGTCAAAGGCCACATTCTTTGCCATTAAACACTCACCCTCTTCTTTAAGCTGCTTTCTTCTATCTTCTTGATGAATCAACGATGACGCAGTTATATTGTTTTATTCTCAGGAGGATTGTTATTGTTCCGCTCGCGACCAACTTCAAAGCTCGCGCTGTGGTCCAGCGTCCTTTCTGCTCTCAGCGTCACTTGTCAAAAAGGACAGATCTACAAGCTCGCAATGCGTTGCGATGCCAGGCGTTGCTAGCTTGTAGATCTGTTGTTTTGTAACATGACACCCTGCATGATGAACTTTGAACTTGGAGCCAACCAATAGGAAAGAAGCACTGAGAGTTATAAGTCACTTGTAGTTTTTTTTTCAGTTTCCTAGAGATTCCAGGAGATACATCTCGGGCTGTAGCCTGTTAATAAGCTACTTATTGATGAACTAAAATGGCTCATGTACACACACACACACACACACAATATATATTGTACATATTCTTCAGTTCTCAACCAGTGTTGCTATATAGCACCACAACAATCCCAAAGAACCACTTTAGAACCCTGAGGTGCTATATAGCACCACAACTATCCCAAAGAACCACTGAGGCACCACAACCACCCAAAGAACCACTTTAGAACCCTGTGGTGCTATATAGCACCACAAGAATCCCAAAGCACCAATTGAAGCACCCATTTATTTTTGTATATGGAACAATATTCCAGGTTACATTAGACAATCCCCAACCATAGCCGTTTTTAAATCCAAGTTAAAAACATATTTAACATTGCTTACTCTACCCAATGATGGCTAAGAACAGCTAGGTCTTGCCTGGGCTTTAAATGAGCTGTGCTGGCACTTTTTATTATTTTTTCGTATCCAAGGTGGAAGTATGTGTTCTTTATTTTTATAATCTATATGCTCCTTTATCTTATTTTAATTGTATCTATTATATTCTCCACTTATTTTTAAAGTGCATTGTTGTACTCTGTATTTTTTCATTCTGTAAAGCACTTTGATTTGCCCTGGTGTATGAAAAGTGCTGTATAAATAAAGTTGCCTTGCCTATAGTGTTGGTTCAACAAAACAATGTGTCATTTTGAGCCAACAAAGTATAAACTAGGCATAATACTGCACACAAGACCAGTGGAATCATTAGAAAATAGTATTTATTTGATGCAAACTCAGTCAGGGTGAACGGACACACAGCAGTAAGAGTGTTCTTGTCGTGTTGGCCTACTCGTCATGCTGCCTGGGAGACCCACGTTGGCTGAGAATGACAACAAAGTGTCCAGGCAATCACACACGTGTGTGCTTTTCTCACTCACTCACTCACACATACACACACACACACACACACACACACACACACACACACACACACTTTGGTTCGTTCCGTCAGTCCACAGATCAAAGCATTTCATACTTAATCCAATAACATTGGGAACGCATCTGTGTCATTTTAGATTAGTTTGGCTATTCAAAAATAGCAGAAGCTCTACAAGCTCAAGCCATGAGCTTGTAGATCTGCTATTGTTTTTTAAATCTTGAAAAATGTTGTGATGAAGGCTGCAGATGCAGTGTGTTTTCTGGGGAAGCTTTTAAAAGGGCGGGAACGTTTTTCAAATAGAAATACTAAATTCACGCCGTTTATGTTGGGATATGGGCCAAAATGTCAATACGGTGCATCCCTAGTTTTGGAATAAACAATTCAGTGTTTATATGCCTTTTTCCAGAAAGGACAACATTTTGTACTTTTAACGTTTTCATACAGATATTCAACATATCAACATGATATCGTTTATCGACCATAACAGCGACGTTGAAATCGTAATGAACAGAAACATCGGTGTCACACCCCTGAACCGTTCAGAAATAAATACCCAGCATACATACTGTATACATTTGTATTTTCATAGTTTTCATAGACCAACACCAAGAATAGCCGATCTACGCGCTTGTAGATCTGCTATTTTTGGCTCAAGTTCTCTTCAGAATAGGTTCAAGTGGTTAATGTAAAAAAAATCCGATCACACAAAGATTTGGCTGCCCCCTATAGTAACTCTGAGGACGCCCCCTAGGGGTCCCGGACCCCCTGTTGAAGACCCGTGATGTATGTGTCAGTAATGGACTCTTCAGCAGTATGCAACTAGACTTCAGTAAAACAAACACACACAGACACACACACACACACACACACACACACACACACACACCGAACCACTCAATCATACACACACACTCATTCCCCAACATTTCACACAAAAATAAGTTTATTTTTGAGGTTGTTCTATACAAATGTCATGTGTCATACACACTTTCACCTTAGTCCTTTTTAACCATAAACTTTAGCTATTCAAAAATGGCAGATCTGCAAGCTCATAGCGTGGCACCGAGTGCCGCGCTATGAGCTTCTAGATCTGCTATTTCTTTTGAAAGATCATGACAATTTGTGCAAATCTTTAAATATATATATATTTTTAAAGCGAACATTTGTAAAATGTTTTGTTCCGGGGACCCCCCAGAGGCAAAGATTTGAGTTACAAATGTTCGCTTAAAAAAAAATATATATATATAAATTCAAAGATTTGCACACATTTTCAAGATCTTTCAAAAATAGCAGATCAACAAGCTCATAGCTCGGCACTCGGTGCCGCGCTATGAGCTTGCTGATCTGCTATTTTTGAAATAGCCAAAGAAATCTTAAAATTACAGAGATGCGTTCCCCGGGATTGAATGGGTTAAAAATGAAAACGGCGGTTCAAGACTTTGAAGATAATCTACAGCTCATCCATCTTCACAGTTCATCAGCTCAGTCTCCACGGTGCACGTTTTGTCGTTAAAAGTCATTCCTCATCCTGTGGAGGTATAGGACTGGGCGATAAATCCATACGATTATCGATATCGTGATTAGACCAGATATCGTGTGGGTTTTTGGGGGTAATGGTAATTAGGGACGAGACGACGTGAACATTTCATGTCACGATTATTGTGACCAAAAATAACAGCGATTTACGATATTATCGCGATAATCAAAATATGCTTAAAACTCTTAACACATTGACTACCAGCATCAAAACATCATTTTCCATCCCCATGCCGGCGGGGTTTTTTTTACCTTATATTGGCGATCCACGGTGACCCACGGGTGCCACGGTGTGTACGCAGATCTAAACAAACGGTGTCTGTGGGGTAGGGCTGGTAAATTAATATTCAAATTCCGAATATTCCTTGAATATGGGGGAAATATGTATATTAGAATTTTAAAATTAATATTAGAATTTAAAAAAAAAAATGTTTTTTTCCTTTTTTTTCATATTTATTTGACAGGAACAATACAAAAAACAATGTATTATTGGATCCGAGCACTTGATACATTGTTCCTGTCAAATAAACATAATAATAATAATATTAATAATAATGTTTTTTTAAATAATAATAATCGAATATATTCGAATATCTGCCAATTTTTAAGACCAATATTCGAATATCATCATTTCTGAGGAAAGTTACCAGAAAGTTGTGGGGTGGGGGAGGGTCTCCTCTATCCACCAGAACAAAAATGTTGTAATCGCGATCGGCCATGTTGTTGCTACCGGCCGTTGAATAAGGCTTGTTTTCACCCCCCCCCGCCCAAAAAAAGAAATCCGAGCTACATTACGTTTTCCTACAACTGATAACATAGGAGTGGACGGAAGTGTCATTTTTTTAGAGATGACGTCACATCCGTCTCCATTCCTTCTCTCAAGAGTCAAGGGATCATTCCTAAGTTGTGTTACAGTGCCCTCTTGTGGAAAGGACGTCCTTGGCAGGCAACGTGTTCAAATGACGCTTTTGTTTAAACCACTTTCTTGAACCCCAGCATCCATATGTCTGGAGTGGAACGTTTGCCAAAAGAAAATAGCAGATCTACAAACTCGCGACGCGTTGTGAGCCTGTAGATCGGCTATTTTCGGGAAAGAGATTTAGAGAGTGAAAAAAAAGACTGTATCAAGTACGTTCTTTACAAGTACGTTTTACCAATTCTATAGGGTTTAAGTGGTACCGGATTATGCAGCTCGGCTAAAGGTGAATTGATCCCAGTGTATGACGGAGGACAAATACATTTAACCCATTGAGGCCTAAGGTTCCGATTCTGCAAAATGTCTTCTAAACGGCTTTCTGAAAAACGTATGTTTCTATATCAGTGGTTTTCAAACCTTTTCATGTCAAGGACATCTCAAGTTGTCGAGCGGATGCTAGGTCTCTCCGTCCGATGATAGATTACTATTGGAATCTACTTTCATTTCGTCGTCTTTTGTCTGAGCATTGTGTCAGTTCAACCCAGTGAGTCTGTATCTGGGTAAGAGTCTGTTGGACCCAGAAGAACCCATGCTGCGTTCTGAGCCTCCACCAATCACATCGCAGCACCCAGCCACACTAAAGGAGTTGCAGACAGACACAGGGGCGTTGGATGACATGCCAGCCCTGGAGTTCATCGACGTCTCCAAGGTGAACTGTCACAACAACCAGTTCGCTAGCCGGGAGCTAACCAAACCCACATCTTCGGCAAACACCACTAGTACTATTACCGACACCACTACTGCCACCGATACCATTATTGGACAAGAAGCATCACTACTGCTGTGGACCCATCCTACAGAACCACCATCATCTGGACCCATCCTACAGAACCACCATCATCTCCACCTGATCTAACGCCGACTAAACTCACAGGCCCAGTCTCTGGGCCTTGGTGGTAAGTTTCGCTCTCATCTGGATCTCCCTTGTGTTCCGGTTCTGCTACTAAGGCCTACTCTCCGCTGTGGGCACCCGTTGGTGCCCTCGCGTGTACGTATTGTCCTGAGGGGCTGCAAGGCTCCTGACTGGCACCAGAAGGTGGGACCACATCACCCCCATTTTGGCGTCCCTCCACAAATATAGAGTAGATTTTAAAATTCTATTATTCGCCTATAAAGCCCACCATGGATTGGCTCCTCCCTACATTTGCAAGATGCTTCCTCCCCCCGACAACACTAGGACACTAAGATCAGCGGATCAAGGGCTCCTCAAAGTCCCACACACCCGCCTGAGATCAAAAGGGGGCCGTGCCTTTTCGGCTGCTGCCCCAAAATTATGGAACAATCTACCACCATCCATTAGGGCTGCACCCTCTTTGGACATTTTTTAAAACAGACTAAAAACGCACCTGTTCTCCCAGGCCTTTTAAATAGTAAATTAGTAAATAGTAGAAATTGTTGGACACCTGTCCACGTGCTCCCACTTTTTCTCTTTTATGCTACTTGCCTTTTTGCTATGATTTTTGTATTATTGCTTTTTTGTATATCTTGTTGTTCTTCCTGTTTTGATTTTGTCTTGTGTATTTTTTGCTTGCAGTTGCTTGTGTATGTATTTGATGCTTTTTTGTACAGCACTTTGGTCAGCCTTTGGTTGTTTTTAAATGTGCTTTATAAATAAAATTGACTTGACTTGACTTGAAGGACCCCCCAAAATGATATGAATTTGGCCGCGGACCCCCATCTCAAAATATATTGTTCCAGGGACCCCAAGAAGCAAAGATTTGAGTTAATGTTTGCTTTAAAAGAATATATATATATTCAAAGATTTGCACACATTTTCACGATTTAAAAAAAATAGCAGATCTACAAGCTCGTAGCGCAGCTTGTAGATCTGCTATTTTTGAATAGCCAAAGTGTAAAATAATGCTTTTTATCTCAAATGAAAAAGTGACACAGATGTGTACCAGGTCTTAATGGGTTAAATCTCTGCGATACGATTATTGTGAGCGTTTTTTTGAAATCGCGATAAACGATAATAACGATCATCGTCCCATCCCTAATGGTAACATTGTGATATTAACACATTCACTGCCTGAATTATTTCAGATTTTTTGCAGTTTTATGCCAGAGATTTTTCATAAAAAAAAAAAAAAAAGGAGCCGAGATACAGAATTTTTAAGTTTTAAGTTAACAAGGAAGTGGATAGGAGTCTAGAGATCTTCGAAAAATCATACCTCCTTGGTCTTTGGGTCAAAAAAAAAGAAAAAAGAAAAGTGATGGATTCTAAAAACGAGTTAACTCATTCTAGGCAATCAATGTGTTAAGTGTCGCCCCTCCTTTCATACGACCACGGTGTGAATCTCCACCTCGTCAGGCATCACCACGTACTCCTCCTCCTGATGCTGCTCCTGCTGCACCTCCTCCTCCACTACTACCGACTCCTCCTCCTCGGTAACCACGGTAACCACCCCGCCCTCCATGGTCTCCAGGGTGGTGGTGGTGGTGGCGCCCCCGGTGGTGGCGAGCAGCGTGCCGTCACTGATGGCGGAGGCCAGCGTCAGGGCCACCTGCTCCGTCAGGCTCTCAGGCGTGGCGATGGTGATGGTGTCGCCCATGTCCGAGATGGAGGCCGACGCCCCCGAGTCCTCGTCCGCCGACATGTTGCGCACGATGATCTGAGGGGCGCCCAGCCCCCCGGCGCCGCCCCGCTGCCCCCGCCCACCGGCCCCGCCCCGCCGGGACTGGCTGACGATCTGCTGGACCACCTTCATGATGTGGTTACCCATCTGAAAGAGACACGGGGAGGGGAACGTGCTTGACAGTGTTCATTTTGTCAACTAAAACTATGACGAAAAATGCTTGTTTCACCGACGTCAATCTGGGAACCCATCACCAACTGAAAAGGAAAAACAGCGCCCTCTGCTGTTTGTTACTATCTCAGTTGGCTCTGGGAGGAAGAAGACGTAGCACCCGTGCGCAAGGAAACCGGGGTTTTGGTCCGCCTTCAGCGCATCACTTCCGGTGGTGCGACTATGTTTTCATTCCCACTGACAATATTTCTACACGGAACACTAACACCACTTCTCCCAGAGAACATGGGTCGTTTTGGTTATAAGCCCACTTGTTTCTATGATGAAAGAGTAAGTTAAAATGTGAATATCTTTCTGTGGGTTTGTCTGCTCCGAGGACGCTATTGTTAAATGAGTTTCGGTTTGTTTCGAGTGGGGAAGCATCGGCAGACACGTAAATCCCGGCCACTACATTTGATTGGGTAAAGCGCGGCCTGCTTCCTGATCTGAAGTCACGCCCACTTGTAGGCCAGTGCGTACGCGATATGACGAACCTCCCCGACAGATTCAAACGCAGAGCAGAATCTGTTCTTGAGAGATTACACCGACATAAACTACATAAAAGTAAAACTAGACGAGACTTGACGAAGATCTCCGTCAATGGCAGTTAAGTGTTGGATTTGAAACTAGAAAAAGTGCTCCTCGGGTCTCCGCCAGGTCAAGTTATTATATCACGTTATTGTGGCCTCCTGGTGGCACTGTGAAAAGGGAAAAAACCTGCGTGTTGATCACATGACTATAGAAATACTGTGTACCGATTTGCATGACGTTTGGATAAAATCTGTAGGAGTAAATGGGTTTTGCCAGGCCCGTGTGAAAAATGTGGGGCAGAGGTTCAGAATTGGCATCCAGGGAGTGTGTGTGTGCACAGTTTCACTGCGATCAGGCCAACGGTGCCGGAGATTAGCTGTTCACAGACAGAAGGACGGACGGACGGACGGACGGACAGGGTGCAAAACATACTCTCTCGCCATGCCTTTCGGCCTGGCGGAGACATCTCCATCAATGGCAGGGTGTGTGTTAACAGCCATCACTATCTGATCAGCTGGGTGTAGATGAGACTGAACATGGTTTTATTTTAAACCATTCAAGTGGAGTACAAAGTGAAGAGTAAAAACTTCCAGCGCTGCACACCGTCATCATCATCGCTCATGGAATGACTCCCTGACTCGACCGGAACCAACCAACTGTTGCATAACATTTGCATAACGATCAGACATCTCATGGGGATTTGCAACACAACGCAGCGCTAATGGACTTAAGACTAAAAAGCTCTCGACCTCAATGGTCTTACAGTAGATTTATGTTCTTATTTCATTCCTGTGCGTGTGTGTGTGTGTGTGTGTGTGTGTGTGTGTGTGTGTGTGTGTGTGTGTGTGTGTGTAGCACTGACCTGATTCTGACTGTCTTGGATGAGTGTAACCTCTCCTCCCTCCACAGTCTCCTGTGCTGTAGTCTGGAGGAGACAGAATCAGAACAAAGACAAACATGTTGTTACAATAACTGTAACAGGTGTGTTACTGTTACTGCTCCACCAGCTCTGACTACCAACTAGCCAACACCCACTTTATATTTGAACCCAGATAAGTTAAAGGATCTACACCATGAATTTAAAATAATAATAATAATAATGATAATAATAATATCATACTGTTTATGTCCCTCAAACGTTTTTCAAAAGGTTTGAGCCTAAATCAAGCCTCAGATATACTCATTCCAACTAAGTTCTCTCTGGCTTATAAAGCACTTTCACCTGCAACATTGTCCTGATTTGCATGTGGCGCTATTGAGCCAGTTTGTATACATGTTATCTCCTGGTTCTGAGTGGAAAAAGTAAAAAAAAAAGAGAAGAAAGTTGGAACTGAAAAACGGGAGGGATTGTACCGCTAGTGACGTCACTTTCGGGGCCAAATCAGTTTAGTTTGGTCTGTTTTGAGACCAATTTACATAAAACCCCAGATATGCTGTGAAAGCCTGAGTGCTCAAACTGGAGTAATTTTTGGGATAGAAGAGAGGTAGGGGAGACCAAAAAAGTTAAAATTCATGGTGTAGTCCCTTTAAAGACTTATATATATACACACACACAGTACATGTTGACTTTTCCCTGGTTTCTTTACTACAGTAACGTAATTGTCTGAACTTGCCTGACAGTTCTAGCTGTTCTTATATTTGTGATCACCTACTTGGTAATCTCTCAAGACAGATTCTGCAAACAGCAGAACCTCTGCGGATTCTAATGTATTCCAATAATAATAATATAATATCAGTGGTTCTCAAACTTTTTCCATGTCAAGGACAACCCGAAATGTTATGTATTTGGCCGCGTACCTCCACCTAAAAAAAAAGAACATTTCAACTTTTTTTTTTCAATAAATAGCAGATCTACAAGCTCATGAGCATGTAGATCTGCTATTTTTGAAAAGCCAAAGACATCTAAAGTGACACAGATGCGTTCGCGTATTGAATGGGGTTATGATAACAAAACAGTTTTTGAGTGGTGCCAACCACTCCTATATCTGACTTTGTCCGTGTGTCCGTCCTTATGTATGTATGTATGTATGTACTGTATGTATGTCCAATAAACAAACATTGATGACAACATCAATACGGGGCTCATCAAAGGCACCACTCTCTTCACACAGGGTGTGATTTTTTTTAACCCATTAAGACCTGAGGCGATTCTTTAAAAAAATCTAAAGTGACACAGATGCGTTCCAGGTCTTAATGGGTTATTTAAGCATGAAACAAAGCTTCTACTCTCTCACCCCGATGATGTACTCCTGTGTGTCTGCGACCACGGAGGAGAACTCCACCAGGACGGCGTGGGGGTCCTCGGAGATGATGGTGGCCGTGGCCAGACTGTCCACTGACGTCTGCTCCTCCGTCACCTCCTCTGTCACCTCCACC
Source organism: Gymnoscopelus microlampas (assembly GCF_963454915.1). Taxonomy (NCBI): domain Eukaryota; kingdom Metazoa; phylum Chordata; class Actinopteri; order Myctophiformes; family Myctophidae; genus Gymnoscopelus; species Gymnoscopelus microlampas. Next base: position 49,208,901 of record NC_139948.1, read on the forward strand.
ACCGCCACCTCTGGCTGCTGCTCCACACCGTCGTCCTTATGGCAGCCCCCTGACGCACACACACAAACACACATTTTAACCATTTATTTATGTCCACATAAAGGATAACACATACAGGGACACAAATATTAAAGGTGACGTTAAGGTTACATTCACAAAATCATGGCATACGTTTTCATGATACAATAAGCATGTCACTGGCGACTGCCAATCATAGCAGAGACAGAACTACTTTGCCAGCCTTTTTGCCTCCTTTTTGGGCATCCCAAGTTGTTGAAACCCCCTAACAACCAGTCTGTGGGTATGTCCTAGGCTGCCAAATATAAAAACAAATAGTCTGCACCTATAGCCCAGCTCTAAGATGGTATGAGATGGTATTAATGACCATGGTCATAAAGGCCTCCTCTAGGCTAAGGTCAAAGGTGCATGCTATCTCCAATAAAGACACTTCTCTGTACTCTTCATCAATCACAACATCTGGTGTATTAGCTGTCAAAGATGTAAATATGTCTGGGTTATCACAGAGATGAAACATTAAATGACACGGGAATGTTTGTACATTCTCACTGTAGATGCATGATATTTTGTTATGTCCTTTGCTATGAGTTCCACTATTCTCTTGTGACGTGACGTGCTATGTACATCCCTTTGTGTGCATAGCATCTATTCAAGATGTGTGACAGTGTTTCAGTGATCTGTTCTGTGGTGTGGTGCAAGCAATGAGGAACACACACACAAACACAACCTCATTTACTTCTTGTTTATTTCCTGCAGTGAAATGGCTTTATCTCTGCTAGATATCCGTTCCACCTGCTCTACGGAAAATAAGCCTGATTGAAACGGCCATAGCTCTTGAATGGAGGATCGCGACCAGGCATTTTTTTCCCCTCTACTACAACAACCCTGTGCGTGTAATGAGCCGATCTCCATGAGGACGGCGGTCACAGAGAATATTCCATGATTTATTTATCTTTTCAAAGGCTGTTTTTGCTGGCAGCAGTGGCACACTATTACACTCACTTACTTACTCTGGCAGTCAAAGAGTTAAGACCTGAGATACGATTCTACAAATGTCTTTCTAAATCCTAACAGTTTTCTGAAAAACGAATGTTGCTATATATCAGTGGTGCTCAAACTGTTTGTGTGTCAAGGACCCCCAAAATAAAATGTATTTGGACCCCGATCTCAAAATATTTTGTTCCAGGGACCCCCCAGAAGCAAATATTTGAGATACAAATGTTTGCTTTAAAAAGAAGTTTGTTTGCCTTCTGCAGCGATGCTAGAGGAAACAAAAAATCTACTGGGCCTAAAATATGAGCACCTGATCCATCCCTTTAATATGAAGGTAAAAAAAAATAAAAAAAATAAGCCGTCTATTTTTTTTATATATTTGCAGAAAATCTGACCTTTGGCACGTAAATGGCGGTTGAGGGTGCCGTGCTCGGCGAAGCCGCGGTCACACTTGGGACACTTGAAGGGCTTCTCCCCGGTGTGGTGGCGGATGTGGCGGACCAGCGAGCCCTTCTCCCTGAAGCCTCGGTTGCAGAACTGACACACGTAGGGCTTGTCCTGGCCGTGGGTCCGCTGGTGCACCTGCAAGGCATTCTGGGTAGGGAGGGAGGGGGGGGGGGGTAGAAGAGGCACTCAGTGACAACACCATGACACTTACAGATCGGTGGTTATTTTTCATTTATTCAGCGCGGTGCAGAGTGCCGCACTACGAGCTTGTAGATCTGCAATTTCTTTTAAAAATCGTTCAAATCTTTGGAAAAAATAAATAAAATAAATAATAATAATAATAAATATACAATATTTTTTGTAACTCAAATCTTTGCTTCTGGGGATTCTACAAATATCTTCTAAATCCTAACAGTTATTTTTCTTAAACGTATGTTGCTATAATAATATCAGTGGTTCTCAAACCTTTTTTTTCCCCCTATTATTTTTATCCCTCGATTTTGTAACCCTTTTTTTCACCCAGTGCCAATTTTCTAAGTGATCCTGGGCACTACACTCCCCCTACCAGGTTCTCAAACCTTTTAATGTCAAGGTCAGGACCCCCAAAATGTATTATATAATATTCAAAGATTTGCACAAATTTTCACGATTTGTCAACAAATGACATCTGTTATCAGTTGTTTTTGAATAGCCAAAGTATAAAATAATGGTTAAAGTGGTTACACAGATGCGTTCCCGGTTTGAATGGGTTCAATTGAACACATTTTTTTTTAAAGCCAGCCAGTGGCAGCAGGAAGGTCACCTTGGTCTTGTAAGCCCTGTTGCAGTGGGCACAGTGGTAGGGTCTCTCGTCGGAGTGGGCCCTCATGTGCTCCCGCACGTGGCCGATGGTCTTGTAGAGCTTGCCGCACTCGCCGCACTTGTAGCGCCTCTCGCTGACGTGGATCTCCATGTGCTTCTTCAGCAGGTAGCCCGTTATGAACTCCTTGTGGCACAGCGTGCACTTGAAGGGCTTGTAGCCTGCGTAGAAAAAAAGGCCAGAACACACCAGTGTTGATTTTTAACAGCAAATTTTGATTTAGTTTTAGTCATAGTCTTTTGAATAAAATTCCATATAGTTTTAGTCATATTTTAGTCATCTGAAATGTTTTAGGTTTTGTCTAGTGTTAGTCGACTAAATATCATACGATTTTAGTTGACTAAATCTACAGTTCATTTAGTCGACTAAAATGTATGTTGGAGGTGCCTTGATGGCGTCATAATGGCTGATTTTACACTTGGTTGCATGCTGAAAATAGCAGATCTACAAGCTCACAACGCGTCGCAGTGTGAGCTTGTAGATCTGCTATTTTCAGAGCGCAACACCCGAGCGCAACCAAACATAAAACGATCTCTTCTCCACTAGTCATTTTAGTCTAGTTTTTATTTGTTTCACGAAATTGTCAGTATATTTAGTCTCAGTTTTAGTCATCGTAGCTTCGTTTTATTTCGTTTTTATTTATTTTTCGTCAGTGAAAAAAGGTAGTCGACCAACATTTTTCGTCATTGTTTTTCAAGGTGTGCCCAATCATTCCAGACCCATTTCCTGCGTTTAATTGGAGTTTCAATAGAGTACAGAAGTCCTGACGTCACTCGCTCATACTGGGTCGTAAAGTAATTTCTCTATGGAGAATAACATTGGCTCATCTTAGAATCGTCTCATATAAGAATTGTGTTCCAAAACTAAACTCTCTGCGATATTGTCAGGGAGGTGAGGTGGCTCTGTATCGTTTATGATAGTCAGTCACTCATATTTGATACGTAAAAAAAAAAACGTTTTTGGCAGGCAGAGAGTTAACACATTGAGTGCCAAAAACGGCCCGGACCGTTTTTCATAATGCTAACAAGGTGTGCCAAAAACGGTTATGGCCGTTTTTGGGAAAAAATGTGATTTTTTTTTTTTTTTTTTTTTTTTTTTTCTTCACAGCACCAGGAGATATGATTTTACGAAGATTTAGACTCCAATCCACTTCCTTGTTAAGTTATGACTTCAAAGGCCTATATCTCGGCTCCTGTGTACTTTTTGTTTTTACGATGTATTTTTGACTATTTTCAACTGGCTGCAACTATGGAACGGATTACCGAATGTTTTTAATCTTTTTCCCCGGATTGTACGAGACCTCTATGTGTGTAATGAGGGTATCACCGTGAGGACGGTGATCGCTGAAAATGTTTTGTGACTACTTGAAAAAGGTCCAAAAATGGTTAAAAATCCAGGCACTGGAGGTACCCTGTTTTGAAAAACCCCTGGCACTCAATGTGTTAAAGACGTCTATGGGAATTCAGAATGGGGGGTGGAAAACCGCGACCCAGGTAGGATGCGTAAATTACGTTAGACTTCGGTGCTCTATTGGTTCTTGTTTCTTCATTTGTGATGGTATTAGGGACAGTAAACGGCTTTAACTCTATCCAATGTTCCACTTTTCAGACAGTGGGTGTAATAATAATAATAATAATAATGATCCAGAGATATGACCTCACCCAGGTGGCCTTTGACGTGGAAGCGCAGGTAGTTGAGGGCCTTAAAGGAGCGGTTACAGTGAGGACATTTATGTAGCTTTGGAGACGGAGGGGGATCTTCCTGTCCATCAGATCCAGTGTCCTCCTCCTAGAGAAGAGAAGACAGACGCTACTGAGCCACATGGAAAACAAACTATATCCTATATATCAGGGGTCTTCAACAGGGGGTCCGGGACCCCTAGGGGGTCCTCAGAGTTACTACAAGGGGTCCGCGAAAATCTTTGTTTGATATATATATTTTTTTCCATTAACCACTTGAACCGTAGCATCCCTATTCTGAAGAGAACTTTAGCCAAAAATAGCAGATCTACAAGCTCACAACGCCTCGCGCTGCGAGGCGTTGTGAGCTTGTAGATCTGCTATTTTTGGCAAAGTGGTATAGGTGTGGGATGAGGGAAAAAAGACCAGACCAAGTAAACAAAAAAAAGTGTATTCTGAATCACAATTTCATACAATATAGAGGGGGTCCCTGCTTCATCTCTCTCTCAGCTAGGGGGTCCTTTGGCTGAAAACGTTAAAGACCCCTGCAATATATAATAATCCTTAACAGAATGTCAGTGTGTCTGAAGTGCTTGGTTCTCCTCAGTAGCTGAAGTAATGTCTCAGCACTTACACATAGCCATTGATCATTAGCAAACGCCCACCATGAGGAATCCTGTTTTTCACTTTACCCAAATTACAGCTGTTTATTAGCCTTTTAATGAAACACCGTCTAACTCTACATGCTCCCCCCAGGCTATGGGATTGGGATAAGTGTTGCCACATTTTGCGCCGTTACTGCGTTACTGCCTGCCTGTTGTCATGGTCCCCCAGGCTATGGAATTGGGGGATCAGTGTTGCCACATTTTGCCAGAGGAATAAGTAAGCAGGTCTATGAAAATGATGCTCATATCCCCAAGAGGTATAGACTAGTGATAATGATTTTAATAATAATGACACCTGTTTAGTTAGGTGGTGGATTATTTATCACCGCACATTGGCACATATGTGGATTGGCAGATATTGTATACAAGCTCATAGCGAGGCACCGAGTGCCGCGCTATGAGCTTGTAGAGCTGTTATTTTTGGAAAGAAGCGTTTAAATCTTTGAATATATATATATTTTTTAAAGCGAACATTTTTAACTCAAATCTTTGCTTCTGGGGGATTCTACAAAATGTCTTCTAAATCCTAAGTGTTTTTTGAAAAAACTTATGTTTCTATATCAGTGGTCCTCAAACTTTTTCATGTCAAGGACCCCCAAAATGATATGCATTTGGCCGCGGACCCCCCCCCCCATCTCAAAATATGCTGCTCAAGGGACACCCCAGAAGCAAAGATTGGAGTTAAAAACAATGTTGCTTTAAACAATATATACACATTCAAAGATTTTCTACAAGCTCATAGATGATCTTGTAGCTCATAGATCAGTGGTTTTCAACCTTTTTCATGCCAAGGACCCCTGAATTGATATACATTTGGCCACGGACCACCATTTGAAAATATTTTGTGCCAGGGACCCCCCCAGAAGCAAAGATATCAGTTAATTTTCGCTTTAAAAAATATAAATATTCAAAGATATGCACACTTTTTCAAAAATAGCAGATCTACAAGCTCATAGCGCGGCACTCGGTGCCGCGCTATGAGCTTGTATATCTGCTATTTTTTGAATAGCCAAAGCTAAGTGGTTAAAATGATTGTGACGCCATGTTAACTCATTTTGCTAAGGACCCCCTGGTACCCCCCCAAGGACCACTGATGGTCCCCGGACCACTGTTTGAAAACCACTGTCATAGATGATCAGTCCTGTCGTTTCTCACCTCGGCCTCCATCTCCACGCACTCCTCCGTCACCTGGATCTCCGTCACCCTGCCCTCTGCGTCGGAACACTCGAACACAACCTTGCGGATCTCCTCCGCAGCCTGGGTGCTTTCCTCCTCCTCCTCCTGCTCCTCCTCCACCACCTCCACCACTAGGGGCGCTGTGGGCGCCGTGGCCTCCTCCTCCTCCTCCTCGTGGTGCTGCTGTGTGGTGGTCTTCAGGGCGATGCCAGAGTTGATGATGGCCTGGCAGATGACGCTGTCGCCCGCTGCCGCCGCCGCCGCCAGGGCCTCCACCTGAGACTGCTCTACCATCACCTAGGTTGGCCACAGGGGGGAGCTAGAGTTTAGAACAGCGGTGGGCGACATTGATGCTGGAGAGGGCTAGCCGCGTGATAGTGATATGCAGCGACATTCTGCCAAGACCCGCCCCAGACCCGGAAAAGTCGCGCTGTGATTGGCCAGTGGTCACTTTGAGTGACAGTTGGGGCAAACGCAGTCCCCACAACATCATTTACTATTCTGTGCCTATCGGTACATAACTCGGACGAGGCTGAGTAGGCTCAAAGCGAACTTCGCAACGTTCGGCACGGCAACTCGCGCGCTTTAGCGCGCACGGTGGTGCCTCTCGTGGCTCAAGTTCGCTTGAGACAGCGCCCCTCCGTCGCGGTCCGGTCCAGAACTATACTTTACTTTATTAGCCAAAAAAAAAGTTGTCTGCGGTTGTCGGAAAAAGAGTGCCTCCAGCGGGATTCGATCTCGAGCCTCAGGGTCCGCAGTCTGTCGCCTAGTGAGGCACGCCACGAGACCAGATGGAGTACTAGGGTTTTGGTCTGTATTAGACTGTAAATGCCCCCACCGTCCTTTTCTCGTTTTTGTATTCAGCCAATTGCAGGGCGGCAGGGCGGGGTTTGGTCAATTGTCGCTGTACAACAATATTACGCGGGCTAGCCTGGTTCCAGACCATAGACCCCGCCCACTCTCTGAGTGGACTGCTCCTCTTGGTCTGGTGTCATAATGTGAGCCTATTGGCTTTTCACGGTCGAAGAAAAACCTGTCAAATCAGAGTCGGAGGTGGGAGTGGTCTAACGACAAGCCAATCAGCGAATATCTGCTAAAACAAGCTGCGCGATGACGTCAGATGCAGGCGGATCCGTGGATCTCTTGTGATTGGTTTAGGGAAATTTTAATCCCCTCCCCCTGGTAATCGCGGACACTGCAGCCAATGTCAGACTGAAGCTTCACGCAGCTTCAGGCTGATAATCAGGCTAGGAGAGGGCCACTATATTTCCACACCAGTGTTGATTTTGACAGCAAATTTTGATTCAGTTTTAGTCATAGTCTTTTAAATCAAATTCCATTTAGTTTTAGTCATATTTTAGTCATCTGAAATGTTTTAGTTTTTGTCTAGTTTTAGTCGACTAAATATCATAAGATTATAGTCGACTAAATCTACAGTTGATTTAGTCTGATTAATGGCTGATTTTACCCTTGGTTGTATGCTGAAAATAGCCGATCTACAAGCTCACACGACGCGTTGTGAGCTTGTAGATCTGCTATTTTCAGAGCGCAACCAAACATAAAATGACTCGTCTTTTAGTTCTACTGGATCTCTTCTCCACTAGTCCCTCACTAACATTTTAGTCTAGTTTTTATTTGTTGACGAAATTGTCAATATATTTAGTCTTAGTTTTAGTCATCGTAGCTTAGTTTTTATTTAGTTTTTATTTACTTTTGGTCAGTGAATAAAGGTAGTCGACCAACATTTTTCGCCATAGTTTTTTAGTCGACGAAATCAATACTGCTCCTCCTCCTGACCTGTTGCTCCTGCAGCGTTCCATCCACCTCCATGGTGAAGTGGACCTGATGGATGACCTCCTGGCCCCCCACCGCCTCCACCACGCTGATGACCCCGCCCTCAGACTGCTCCACCTCCACCTCCATGTGATGGTGCTGCTGCCGATGCTCCACCAGCGCCTCCTGGTGCTCCGTCAGTGGAGCTACAGCTGCTGCTGCTGCTGCAGCTGTGTCTACTCCTGCAACAAACACAACAGTGGTGTTAAGTAACTAAGTACTTTTCACTTTACTGGAGTATTTCCGTTTTTCAGTACTTTTACTTCTACTATAATATAGTACTTTTACTCCACTACAATTATTTGAAAACTTTAGGTACTAGTTACATTGCAAGTATAAATTATTATATTATAAAACATACATTAACCCCTTCAGCCCAATTTTATACATACCTGTAGGCTATTTGAAAATAGCCGGTCTACAAGCTCACAACTTGTAGACCGGCTACAAGCGTATTGCATATTTTGATAGCTTTTTTTTTTGGTGAGATCTGACGTTCATAGTGACAGAACACTATGCAACGTGATTGTCTTGAATGCGCCCCACCGGAAGTCTCACTAGACGAGATTTCAATCTCGTCTAGTGAGACTTCCGGTGGGCCGCATTCAAGACAATCAAATCTCACAAAAGAAAAAAAAGCTATCAAAATATGTGATCTAGCACAAGGCCTATTGGCGTGTGTTTTTAGCTGTGGTGGACCCGGGATGGAGTTATGGATTAAAGCAACATTAAATCTCACGACTGAAAATGTCCTAATGTGCGATTTGTGAAACAGTGTGAAAAACACACACTAGCGCCGATTCCTAAACAATGAATACAATATGTAAAATTAGGATGCTTTAGTAATATTTTCCTGCTGTTCTACATACTGCCAACCATGTGAAGAAATCACAGATTCAGGCTTTAACCTTTGCTTTTATATGAAATATCCGAGACGAATAAGATATTATGGAAGATGCTTCTGAACATATTGCTAGTTTGACCACTTCAAATGCTCTAATGTTAAAATAACCGAAAATAGCCTTTCTACAAGCTCTCAATGCGTCGCAGACGCATTGAGAGCTTGTAGATCGGCTATTTTTGCTGCGCAACATGCTTCCATAGGAGACATGCTGGCTTCCATGGAATCCAAATGACTGAAATCAGTCTTGGTGACTGAGAACTTTAATCCATGTGGAGTTATGACATTTTTCTACTGTACCATTCATCCTAGGATATCATAACATCATAGAAAAGGTCAGGAAACCGTGGGGCAAAATTCCCCTTTAAGCTTTTATGTGTATGTATATCCTGTGGGAATGTAGTCAAAAACAACGCTGACCTTTCTGCAGCCCCTCCCTGCTGACCAGGATCTCCTTGTAGGAGTTGAAGCGGATCTTCTCGGTGCAGGGAGTGATGGACTTCAGGTGTCTGGTCAGAGCTCCTGACTCCCTGAAGGAGAGGCCGCACAGCGTGCAGCGGTACGGGCGCTCATCTGGGGGGAGGGAGGGAGGGGGGGCACGCATCGTTACTACAGCCACACCCATACATCAGGTTGGCAGGATGTATTGGGACGTTAACCCATTGAGACCTGAAGCCGATTCTACATGTCTCCTTAATCCCAACAGTTTTCTGAAAAACGTATGTTTCTAAACCGCTCACAAAATGTAAGGAAACTTGAATTTGGGCCATTATATCTCCCCTTTACTAATACCAATCAGTAAAGTGTTATATATCATTTTGATCGTTGATTAGTCTCCTTTACAACGAGGTACAGCTTGTAAGCATCGGGCATTCATGGAATGAGCAACACAAGCAAACGTGTGGGTAACGCCGAGCAAAAATGTGCCAAAATGGCCTGTTAAGACTTTTCTGCTGACATTCAATGTTGTGACATTCATGACATTCAATGGTGTGACATTCATGACATTCAATGGGCTTCAGGTGTGTGCCAGTCACAGGTGTGTGACTGTCTCACAGTTGAGTGACTGGCACCTGAACATGGGTTCTGCAACTTTGTTGAGTTTGTGTATGCTCCAAGCAGCAACACTGCCCCCATGGAAAGATGCCACTTTTGTCAGGATAAGGCCCGTGCAACAGGGCAAGTGAAGCTGGTGTTCCGTTATGCAGAGTGACAGCATTATTTGGTGTTAGCCCTGGTACCATTTCCAAATTTAGGACTAAGTTCTGTGAGACTGGTGAAGTCAACAAGGAAGACAACAACCCAGACCCCTTGCTTCACTGAGGAACCATAGATTTACAGGCAAGATTTGCACAACGGTACCAAAGACAGATGTCAAAGTTGCAGGGCCCATGCTCAGGTGCCAGACACACACCTTTGACTGGCACACACCGGCCTGCAAATGGTACCAGGGCTGACATCAAATAATGCGTAATCTGCGTAACGGAACACCAGCTTCACTTGCCCTACTGCACGGGCCTTATCCTGAAGGGACAAACGTGGCATCTTTCCATGGGGGCAGTGTTGCTGCTTGGAGCATACACAAACTCAACAAAGTTGCAGAACCCATGTTGCAGAACGCAAAGTTGCAGAACCCACCTCTCAGCAGGTGTGTGCTGGCAGGTCGCTCAAAACAAGAGCAATTACCAGCAAAAGCATATTGGGTGATTTTGGCACATTTTTGCTCGGCGCTACCCACACGTTTGCCTGTGTTGCTCATTCCATGAATGCCCGTTGCTTACAAGCTGTACCTTGTTGTAAAGGAAACCAATCAACGATAAAAATGATATATAACACTTTACTGATTGGTATTAGTAAAGGGGAGATATAATGGCCCAAATTCAAGTTTCCTTACATTTTGTGAGCGGTTTATATCAGTGGTGCTCAATCTTTTTAATGTCAAGGACCCCCAAAATGTTATGTATTTGGCCGCGGACCCCCATCAAAATATTTTGTTCCAGGGACCCCCAGAAGCAAAGATTTGAGTTAAAAATGTTCGCTTTAAAAATATATATATATATTCAAAGATTTGCACACATTTTCAAGATTTTTCAAAAATAGCAGATCTACAAGCTCGTAGCGCGGCACTTGGTGCCGCGCTATGAGCTTGTAGATCTGCTATTTTTGAATAGCCCAAAGTGTAAAATAATGTTTTTTTTAGCTCAAATCTAAAAATGACACAGCTCAGGTCTTATAGGGTTAAGAGCATCTGCTAAATGCCTAAACTGTAACTAACATTGGTTATCCGCAATTATACACCATTATCACAATGTTTAACCTTTAAAAGAAAGAATTCAGAAATAGCACTTACAAGCACACAATGTGCTTTGTAGATCTGCTAATTTTTCTTTTAGCAATTTATAACCGTTACCCGTGTGACGACGGCTGTGGCGAATCAGGGAGCCTTTGGTCCGGAAGGAGGTTCCACACAGCTCACAGGAGTACTTCTTCTGTTCACTGTGGGTGTGCATGTGGGTTCTCAGGATGTTAGTCTGGAAGAGAAAATGATACGTGTTAAAAACGTTTTAGTTTAGTGCACAATATATATGGAGAATAGGTAGGCACTGTTAGCCTGGTAAACCCTCCCTCCGGAAATCTCATTTCCATTTGATTCCAGGAGTGAGTCTGGCATGAAGGCTTGTATGGGCGTTTCTAGCGCATTACCAAATAACTGAGCCTATCAGCGTCGTCGCTCATCGTTCTGTGATTGACAGCGACAGTTGGCCAATCAGGTGGCGAGTTCGAGTGAGCCCGAATGGGACCGAGTGGAAATGGAACGATCCGCCATTGTTTTCTGCGGCCAGTTACACTTTTTAATTTCGGTTTTAAAACGCTCTCAAACTTCTTTTTTGAGGCACGGAATTTCCTTTTAAGATATCGTTTGGATAGAATTTAGTTGCTTCATATATGTGGTCAATTAATCATGACAGAGCCTATTTTTAAAAAATAATTTAGAGGAACCGGCAGGGGCGGGTAGTGACACGCATGTATCCGAATAAGGCAACCTATTTTGGGCATGGCCGTCGCCCGTCTCAAAAGTCCCGTTGCGTCACATAGTCTGGAGGTGGTAAAAATGAACTGCTGATTGGCTGAAGGGGAACAACGATCATTGGCTGAAGGGGTTGTCAGTCAACGGTATTACTCCCGCCCAACTCCAGCCCACAGCCAATATTGCAGAATGGGCGATCATGCCAGACTCACTCCTGGAATCAAATGGAAATGAGATTTCCGGAGGGAGGGTTTACCAGGCTAAGGCACTGTCACAATTATTACATAAATCGTCCAATCGCAATTATTTGGGTGACAAAACCAAAATCACGTGAAACTCACAGTTTTGAAAGTCTTTTTGCACGTCAGGCACAAGTAGCGGCCATCTTTGACTTCGTAGTCTCTGTGTTTCTTCGCGTCAACGAGTGCCTCTGTGGGGGGGTCGTCGTCGGACGCCTCCCCCTCCTCCTCCTCGCGCGGGGGGGCCACCCTCACCGAAGCTGCTCTCTTCCTGCGACCTCGGCCCAGCCCCAGCACCCCGGCCTCGTCTGGGGGACAGCACGACATGATGACAAATCAGTGGTGGAAAAAATACTCAAAGTTTTTACTTAACACCCAGTGCCAGGGGTGTTTTAAAACAGGGTACAGTCAGTGCCTGGATTTTTAACCATTTTTTAACCTTTTTCAAGTAGTCACAAAATATTTTCAGTGATCACCGTCCTCACGGTGATCCCCTCATTACACACATAGAGGTCTCGTACAATCGGGGGGGGGGGGGGAATTAAAAACATTCGATAATCCGTTCCATAGTTGCAGCCAGTTGAAAATACGGTAGTCAAAAATAGTAAAAAATACATAGTAAAAAAAAAAAGTACACAGGAGCCGAGATGCAGGCTTTTGAAGTCATACGTTAACCAGGAAGTGGATTGAAGTCTAAATCTTCGAAAAATGATATCTCCTGGTGCTGTGTTTTTTGTTTGTTTTTTCCAAAAAACACCTCGTTTGGATTATGAAAAACGGCCTGGACCGTTTTTGGCACTCAATGTGTTAAGTAGAAGTATCAATACTCCAATGTACTCCGTTACAAGTAAAAGTCCAGATTTCAAAATGTACTTAAAATACCAAAAGTAAAAGTACTCATTATGCTGTCCCATTTCAAGTTTTCAAATGTATGAAGATCTTTTGAAAATAGCAGATCTACAAGCTCACAATGCGTCGCAGCGTGAGCTTGTAGATCTGCTATTTTCAAATGGCCTAAATGTATATTAGGCCCTACATATACTGTAGGGTTGAAGTGCGCAAGGTCATGCAACAAACGCACGACTTTTTAACAACTTACACCGCGTGTACTTTGTTGAGCGGGGTTCCCCAGGGTTCTAAACATGGTCCCCTACTTGTTTTTGTCCTCTACACCAAATCTCTTCGCTGAAAAGTAGCCGATCTACAAGCTCATAACGCGCTACTGTACGTTGCGGCGCATTGTAAGCTTGCAGATCGGCGTCAAGAGTTGTCGGGCCAAACTGGTTGGTCATGTGAACCAAACTAAGCGCTCTCTCCACACGTCAACTGGCTTGGGAAATGGCTTCATTTACTGGAGTGAAATAGAGACTCACCGTTAGTGACAGCTTTCTTCGACTCGTCCGGCAGCAATGCCTCATCTTTCTTCACAGAGTTTCCACTGGCGGCAGAAACCTGTTAAAAAGGTGCAAACATTTGCAGCTGACACACTGTTGTAATACTGTATGTATGCACCAGGCTTGACCCACATCCCAGTATCTGTACATAATGTCACGTGTAAGTGATAGTGTTATTAATATTATTATTATTATTATTACAGCTCTACATTCTGATAGCAATCATTGCTATAGTGTTTGTTCGGTCACAGGGGTCTCCTCCCCATCTCTACAGCTCTTTAGAAAACAGAAAAGAACACTTTTTGTTTTGCTTCTAAATTTTTATCCCACGATTTTGTAACCCTATTTTTTACACCCAGTGCCAATTGTCTATGTAATCCTGGGCACTACCTTCCCTCTTCCAACCTAGGGAGGCCAGGGCCGAGCTCATATCTCCTTCAATGCATGAGAGCCAGCTGACCTTCTTGTCACCTGACGGGGGAGTTTCCCTGGTTGGACGTAGCGCGTGGAAGGAACACGTTATTCCAACCAGTTCCTTTCCCCTCCATCAGGCGGCCCGGCTGGCCAGGGGGAGGCAGTATAGTGACCAGGATTACTGCATGTTTTTGTGAGGGTACCTACCCTAGGAGACACGGGGAGAACATGCAAACTCCACACAGAAAGGCCCTTTCGCCAACCCCACCTAGGGTATGGGCACCTAGGGTATGGGCACTGATGACGCGGAGGAGAGAACACACCCCCAGTGCCCACAGCGTCCCCTGCGGGAATCGAACCCAGGACCTTCTAGCTGTGAGGCGACAGCACTACCGACTGTGCCACCATGCCCCCAGAAAAATAACACATTTTTGACAAAAGAAGAATCACCCATAATGACATCCCAGGTTGCGAGTGGTAGAGCTACACTATACGCGTTACTTTAAGATATGAATAGCACAAGACGAGACGTGCCTTAAGTACGGCAATCCATCTCCCAGGGGACCGATATATCGGTCATTATTCAACTTTATTGAGGCCATGGGGATCAGCAGTTATGCAGCTGATGTGTCCTGATTTCTAACGGCTTTCAATCTTTCCATCCCTGTATTTTTGGCCATTCTTGGTGGAATTATTCAAAAGTTATTTTTTTTATAGCAGATTTATAAGGTAGATCGGCTATTTTTTTTTAAATACATTTTGGAATATATAGAATATAAATTCTAGTTAAATGTTGTTCACATTTAGTCAAATCAAGGTTTTTCGAATGTATTAAAACAAAATACATATTGCACTTTTTCACCAACATATTTTTTAAAGCAAACATTTTTAACTAAAATCTTTGCATCAGGCGGGGTCCCTGGAACAAAGCATTTTCAGATGGGGGTCGGTGGCCAAATACATACAATTGATGCAGGTCCTTGACATGAAAAGGTTTGAGAACCACTGATATAGATACATACGTTTTTCAGAAAACTGTTAGGATTTAGAAGACATTTGTAGAATCTTCCAGAAGCAAAGATTTTAATTAAAAATGTTTGCTTTAAAAATATATACATATTCAAAGATTTGCACAAATCTTCCACGATTTTTCAAAAAATAGCAGATCTACAAGCTCGTAGCGTGGCTCGTATGAGCTTGTACATCTGCTATTTTTGAATAGCCAAAGAAATCTAAAATGACACAGACAGATGCGTTTCCGAATTGAACAGGTGTTAAATTGCTTTAAATTCTGATAGTACTCATTGCTATAGAGCACCGAAGTCTGACGTCACTGCAGCTACAGGGGGCTGTCCCCCTGGGTTGTGGCTTTATTTTTTGTGTTGAAACCCCCATAGGGGAATCTTAGATCACATCATATAAGAACTGTGTTCCAAACATAAACACACCACCCCGGCGATTCTGTCAGTGGGGTGGCTCTGCATCGTTTATGATATTCTTTCATATTTGATACAGCCTGTTTCTAGAGAGAATTGAATGAATTCTGCCTTAAAAGTCTTACAAACTACACTTCCGGAGTCTGAAATCACTGTCCCTACAGCAGCCGCGTTCATGGGAAATGTAGTCTTTGGGTCGATTGACTCCAGCTCTTGATTAAACGGTACTCACAAACTCAACGCTGATACTTGTGGGTGCCTGGGTGATGCCACCATGATCCTCCTGGATGATGATGGTGGCAGTGGCATCTTCTTCTGGTCTGGTGGTGGCACCCTGCTGTGGCGGCGGCGGGGGCCCCCCTCCCGAAACCTCCACGTCGGGCCCCTTGCCGCGGGGGGGCGGTGGGGGTGGTCTGGGTGGTCTGCCGCCGGTGGTGCAGCTCTGCAGCTTGTGTTGGATGAAGCTGTCCAGGGTGAAGAACTCGGCCTGGCAGCGGCCACACTTATGCACGTCCTCATCTGCATCACAACAATGTCCATTAAATCACAACGTTAATAATGAGCACTTATGCACGTCCTCATCTGCATTATAACAATGTTCATTAAATCACAACGTTAATAATAAAGAGCACTTATGCACGTCCTCATCTGCATCACAACAATGTCCATTAAATCACAACGTTAATAATAAAGAGCACTTATGCACGTCCTCATCTGCATCACAACAATGTCCATTAAATCACAACGTTAATAATAAAGAGCACTTATGCACGTCCTCATCTGCATCACAACAATGTTCATTAAATCACAACGTTAATAAAGAGCACTTATGCACGTCCTCATCTGCATTACAACAATGTTCATTAAATCACAACGTTAATAATGAGCACTTATGCACGTCCTCATCTGCATTACAACAATGTTCATTAAATCACAACGTTAATAATAAAGAGCACTTATGCACGTCCTCATCTGCATTACAACAATGTTCATTAAATCACAGTGTTAATAATTAGCACTTATGCATCTTTGCTTCTGGCCAAGTTCTGGGGATTCTACAAATGTCTTCTAAATCTTAACAGGTTTTTGAAAAAGCTTGTGTTTGATTGATTGATTGAATTTTTTATTAGGCAAAAGAATGTAAAACAACACAGTTACATTTATAATACTTTTGTCTAAAAGGTCCGGCCAAAAAACTCCTTGCGGACTTGTTTCCGTTGGGGTCCTCATTAATTTCATAGACATATATAGTAGCAACCAAACAGTTCAAAAACAACAAAAAAATACAGGAGAAAAAAATAATATATATATAAATATATATATATATGTGTATATATATATATATATATATATATATATATATATATATATATATATATATATATACACACACATACATACATACATACACACACCACTATGTACAACAAAAAAAAGCATGACAAAATAAAAAATATATAGCCTACAAAAAAAAAGGGGGAGGGGGGTCGTCTGTCTACAGGGAAACTGGTACTAGCTCCTCTTTTGGCCTCCAGAAAGATGAGTTTTTAGGGCTGTTTTGAATGAGCCCAGCGAACTGCATTTTTTGAGGGATGGGGTTAGACTATTCCATTAAAAAAACAAATAAGGCACATCCTCCGTTCTTTTGGTGCTGAGCTTTAACTGTAAAAACAGTAACAATGAGAAAAAGATGAGGCTCGCAACTCACTTTTGTGCTCCAGGTTTTATTCAAACAAAACAGCTCATGATACGACGTTTCGACCCTTTCGGTCTTTTTCAAGTATGACATACTTACGTACATACTTGAAAAAGACCGAAAGGGTCGAAACGTCGTATCATGAGCTGTTTTGTTTGAATAAAACCTGGAGCACAAAAGTGAGTTGCGAGCCTCATCTTTTTCTCGTTAGGCTATTCCATACCTTGGTGGCTGTGCTGTAGAAGGAGAATTTGCCCAAGTTTGTTTTATGGGTGGGTGGTACCAGATTGTTGTTTACGCTTCATCTAGTTTTGTGACTGTGGGTGTCACTAACCTTTTCAAGGTATTTATACAGATATGCGGGTATAGGGTATAGTGTTGCTATAATATCAGTGGTTCTCAAACTTTTTTCATGTCAAGGACCCCCAAAATGATATGTATTTGGCCACGGACCCCCATACAACAAGCTCAGACATGGAGCTGGAACCAAAGGACTACAAATTAGACTACATGAAAAGCAGTGGTGTAAAGTAACTAAGTACATTTACTCAAGTACTGCACTTAAGTGCAATTTTGAGGTACTTTTACTTTACTGGAGAATTTCCAATACTTTCAATTTTCAATTCTTTCACTTCTACTCCACTACATCTCAGAGGCAAACATTTTACTTTTACTCCACTACAATTATTTGAAAACTTGAGTTACTAATTACTTTGCAGAAATAAATTATTACATTATAAAACATACATTAACCACCTCAGCCCTATTTTATACCTAAGTGTAACATAGTGGTTCACTATCTCAGCCTGATGGCCTGAAAGTCTAATATCTCCCCCAGGCAATGGGGATATCCCTGGCGTTACATAGGCTATTTGAAAATAGCAGATCTATAAGCTCACAACAGATCGGCTATTTTAAAACATCCTAGTAATTTCACTTTTGGTATATTTTGAAGCCAATACCTTTGTACTTTCACTCAAGTAACATTTTGAACACAGGCCTTTTACTTAAAAGAGTAATAAAGTGTTTATACAGTGTGGTGGGGCTACTTTTACTTAAGGACTACAAATTAGATCAGGAACTGGAACTAAAGGACTACAACTACTTACCACTAACTAGAACTGGAACTAAAGGACTACAACTACTAACTACTACCTAGAACTGGGACTAAAGGACTACAACTAACTGCTAACCAGAACTGGAACTAAAGGACTACAAATTAGGCTTCGTTAAAAAAGTCACTTGGTTATAGCAGCTATAGTGGCTAAGATGTTAGCCAGCACAGTGGCTAAAACGTTAGCCCACACACACACATGATGGAGGTTATAGGCCCCGAAAACACAGCAAAGCTCAACATAAACACTGTGAAACGTGAATGTTTTGGAGGCTGAACATTCGGCCAGACCTTCGTCTCCCAGCGTGGTGTGGATGCTGCTGATGGTGATGTTGCTGCTGCCGTGAGTTTCTGCCGTATGATGATTATTCTCTACATTCATTGTCGTTTAGAGTTCTCCGTCTCTGTCGCAACGACGCCGCGAAACCAACACACACGCACACACACACACAGGACAGCGGAGAGAGGAAAACATGGCGGATTTACGACCGGGTCGTCATGACAACCAAAGAGGCGTGCTGCTGTAGCCCTGAAAAATGACTGTCTGTCATATCATGACAGTCATGGCGCTACTTGTTCCTGTTTTTTAAAATGTTTACATTTACAACCCGTACATCTACATAAACGTTCGGATTTCAAATATAAAGTACTTTCCCTACGGCCACGGATGTAACAAGTTAAAACTCTTGGGTCTAAGTACCTGTATACTCGGTATTATTCAATAAAAAGCATTTTAATCCAATTGGTGGCCATTTTCTTTGAATTGTCTCCATATGCTTTCAACTACGCGCCCCTATCGGTTAGGGGGTGTATTGCACTCTGATACATTATACAAAACAAAACAAAAAGACCGCCAATCGGATTAAAATGCTTTTCATTGAACAATATGGAAGATACGGGTACTTAGACCCAGGCGATTTACTGTGTTACATCTGTGGCCGTAGGGTAAGTACTTTATTGCAGGATTAACCTCATTATTATGAACCCCAACAACACATGTGGAAAGAAAGCGTAATGTAGGAGCTAAATGGGGTTTCATATGTGTGCAGTGGACTGGGTCAGATGGCTAATATTGGCTGATCGATGTATTGAGGGTTCACTATCGGGTCCGCTCTAGAGCCCGCCTACCGTATCCGGTAATTTCCACCTATCCACACATGCACACAATTCAATTGTGTGCATGTGTGCATCAATTGTGTGCACGGCCTGTTTCCGTATCCGTTCTAGACCGGATATGAGAACTGCAAAGTGAATCTTTGAGGAGCAAAGAGACGTGAGGAGGCGGGGCTTTCCTAGACTGCGGTCGACCAACCAACCACCCCAGTCTGGGAAAGCCCGCCTCCTCAAAGAGCTCCATGGATGCCATTGGCTCACAGGCTACAGGACTTCAGTTCAGTCCAATAAGAATAAAGAGGAACAGTCTCTCTTCCCTTCAGCCAATCACTATTTAGCAACTCGCCTCGGCTCGGAGCTGATGTTTTGTTTTCAAGTCAAACAAAAACACTGAAGTTATTTCTTCTTGTTCAGCCTAGAGAAAAGCCATTATTATAGCCAAACTATAGGTTTACCGATGAATCTTCACCTGAAAGCCCCGGAGAGGCTGAGCCTGACGGGGGGGGACGTGGAGAGCCACTGGCGGAGCTTCAAGCAGCGGTTCCTGCTCTACCTGCAGGCCGTGGGGGGGCACGACGCGGCCCACAACGACCACTGGAAGGTTTGGAAGCTGCTGAAGATAGCAGGACCACAGGTACAAACATATGAATTATTACTGCTAGCTGTAGAATACAACTCTCGTAGACGTATTTACGATTCTGACGTTTTCAATCTACGAGAGTTGTAGGGTTCACCCCTCATGGACACAGGGACTTTTAGCACTATACCCCGTAGACACTCCAAACATGTACAAATTGAAAATAAAGGTGGTTACCCCCGCCAACACTTGTTAACTCTCACTACGCGGTAGTAGTTTAATGTAATAATCCATATCTTTCAATCAATAAGTGTTTTAATGCCGTCTGTGGCCGAACGACATTTTTTCACCCTCGTTTACTTCCTGTTTACATTGAGTGTAATTCCGGGTTTCACCAGACGGGGCGCGTCACTACCGCCCATTGGGAACTTCGGACAGAATCGGCCACAGACGGCATTAAAACACTTCTTTATTGAAAGATATGGATTATTACATTAAACTACTACCCCGTAGCGGTAGCGATAGTTAACATTTTGGACATATGAGGTTTCCACCCAATGGATTGATTGAATATTTTATTAGGCAAAAAATGTAAACAGCACAATTACATTTATAATACTATAATGTCTAAAAGGTCCGTCCAAAAAAGTCCTTGCAGTCTTGTTTCTATTGGGGTCCTTGGTATTCAATTCATAGACATATATATATATATTATATATATAGTAGCAACCAAACAGTTCAAATATCAACACAAAATATCAGAGACGATATCTGCCCTGTGCAATTTGTTTTTACCAAGCCTAAAAGGCAAAAGAAAATGCTTTTGTTTTGTATTGGTATATTCCAGTGTTCTATGCCATAAACACAATCAGATCATTCATCGCAACTTGTATTTCTAACACATTCGGTGCCCCCCCCCCCCCCATGCAGGCCAAGGTGGTGTACGACACCTTCACGTTCGATCGCCCAGACGACAGGAAGTCGATTGACGTGGTCCTGGACAAGTTCGACTTCCACTGCTCCCAGCGGGGGAACGAGGCGTACTGGAGGTACGTGTTCCGCTCTCGTAGGCAGGGGCCGGGCGAGGCCTTCGACAGCTTCCTGGCCGACCTGCGGCACAAGGCGCAGACGTGCAACTACCCCGACGGCGCCGGCGTGAGGGACTCCATGGTGCGGGACCAGGTGGTGTTCGGCGTGGCCGACCAGGACGTCAGAGAGACGCTGCTGAGGGCGGAGGGGCTGACGCTGGAAGGAGCCGTGAGGATCTGTCGCCAGGAGGAGGAGGAGGAGGAGGAGTGGCGGCGGTGGCAGCAGCAGCAGTCGGCCCCAACGCAGGTGAACACTGGGGGGGTGGATTTCATGGATTAACTCATTCACTGCCAGAGTAAATACATAAATAAATCACCCACTGCCAGGAACAATATTACTAAAACATCGTAATGTTACATATTGTGTGAATTGTTTAGGAATCAGCGCTAGTGTGTGGGGGTGGGGGGGTCCTTTCTACACTGTTTTTACAAATCGCACATTAGGACCCGGCTAGAGTCTTGGAATTAGAGCGTTGCGTCACCTCGGGGGCAGAAAACAGCGGCGGTGTTTCATGTAAAACTCGAAATAGTGACAAACGCTCATAGACTCCAGTTTTACACTTTGGCTATTCAAAAATAGCAGATCTACAAGCTCATAGCGCGGCACCGAGTGCCGCGCTATGAGCTTGTAGATCTGCTATTTTTGAAAACTTGTGAAAATGTGTGCAAATCTTTGAATATATATTCCTTTAAAGCGAACATTTTTAACTCAAATCTTTGCTTCTGGGGGGGGGGGTCCCTGGAACAAAATGTTTTGAGATGGGGGTCCGCGGTCAAATTCATATCGTTTTGGGGGTCCTTGACATGAAAAGGTTTGAGCACCACTGACATAAAAACATACGTTTTTCAGAATACTGTTGGGATTTAGAAGACATTTGTAGAATCGGCTTCAAGGTCTTAAAGGGTTAAATGGCTCTGGCTGGACCTGGCGGCCATACAAACATTTTTTTTCAGACATACGATTTGTTTTTGTTTTTTAACCCATGTGAAGGCGGAGGAGGATCAAACCCTGCAGGAGGTGAACCCGACTAAAAGAGAGAAAGCGGTGGCCAAGTTGAAAAGAAGAAAGCTGCGTAGGTGCCAGAACAAGGCGGCGCAGCGGGCGGCGAATGGCGCCTGCGACTCCGCCGATGGCGACTCGCTACGCCGATGTCCCGCCTCCAACGAGCACGAGCTGTGCGCGGAATGCAACGACTACCACCACCCCGCCACACTCTGCTCCTCGGTAAGGCCCGTCAACATTATTACATCATCGCCTTGTTTGGGATAATCACAATCATTGTTGCATAATCGCCATAACCGTTTACCACGTTGAGAAATGTTCATACCTTTTCAACAATAGTGGAAACAGCCGATCTACAAGCTCAGCAACACGACTCATTGGGAGCTTGTACCTGTGGTGGAAAAAGTGCTCAAATATATATATATTTTTAAAGATTTAAGTATCAATACTGCGATACTGTAACAAGTAAACGTTCGGAATGCAACATTTTCTAGAGTAAAAGTACAAAAGTATTGGTATCAAAATGCACTTAAAGTACCAAAAGTAAAAGTACTCATTATGCAGAATGTCCCATCTCACAAGTTTTCAAATGTATAAAAATGTATAAATATCTTTTGATTATAGCAGATCTACAAGCTCACAATGTGTCGCATCACGAAATGTATACATCGGCTATGTCCACTATTAATGTTTTTTTTAAAGTATTAAGTTATTACATATGTCAGTCATTTCTTTGTATATTTAGGTCATTTGTCATATAATCTGCCCTGTGGAACTTCAAAGCGCAAACGGCAAACAGAAATGTATTTTTTATTCACATGTTCCAGCGTTGTTCAAACGACAGGAAACACAATGAAATCGTCGATCGCAAATTTATTTGTGTGACAATTAATCGTCATGTAAACTTTCATAATCGTGACAGCCCTGCTCCAAGAGACGGAGGATGCAGGGATCTGTGGACGTGAAGGAGGAGGAGGAGGACGCCGACCACGATGAGAGTGATGACAGAAGAACGGCGGTGGCCCGCGATGGTGCAACAACAACGCCGTGTCACGACGTCCCTCCTCGTCGCCTACCCGGGTGGAACGGCCGAAACCATCAGGGCGAGAACGTCGCACGTGACGACGAACACAGAGAAACCTGGTACATGGACACCATGCCAGATAACTTATGTCACACCACTCTTCCAGCACCGTTAACGTTTAGACGTCACCCCAAAAGTGCCTATTGATTCCTCCCCACACACTAGGGCTGTCAACTTTCCTCAGAGATGATATTCGAATATTGGTCTTAAAAATGTGCAGATATAGAAAAAAAAATATATATATATTTGTTTTTTACAGAAACAGTACAAAAAACAATGTATCGAGTGCCAATAAAACATATATTTTGTTTGTTTTTATAACTTCATACATTGTTTTTTGTATTGTCCCTGTCAAAAAAAGAAAATTAACTTTTTTTTCTAATTCGAAAATTATTTTTTATATTCGAATATACATATTTTCCCAATATTCTAATAATATTCGAATATCGAATATTCGTTTGACAGCCCTAGTGTTGTCTCTGCTGTTGTATCCTGCACTGTACCGGCTCACCTGACAGTGAGGAGCCCCCACCAGGAGGACGTTGACTAGAGCCTTCGACCTACTCCTTCCTCCCACCCAACACTCCCCAAATGATATGTATTTGGCCCATGTTCCAGGGACCCCCCAGAAACGAAGATTTGAGTCACAAATGTTCGCTTTAGAAAATATACATATTCAAAGATTTGCCCACATTTTCAAGATTTTTCAAAAATAGCAGATCTACAAGCTCGTGGCGCGGCACTCGGTGCGGTGCCACGAGCTTGTATATCTGCTATTTTTGAATAGCCCAAAGAAATCTAAAAATGACACAGATGCGTTCCCGGTCTTAAAGGGTTAATGGTACCAGTGTTGCCGATCGGTATAAATGGCCGATCTACGTGCTCACAACGTGTTGTGCTGAGACCCGTTGTGAGCTTGTAGATCGGTTATTTTGGGAGCACGACACCCATAATAAAAATGACTTGTCTTTTAGTTCTGCTGGTTTCTCTTCTCCACTAGATCCCTCCCTAAGATGTTCTTCAAATTTTTATTTGTCGACAAAATTGACAATATATTTAGTCATCGTTTTGATCATCGTAGCTTAGTTTTTTTTTGTTTGTTTTAGTCGGTGAAAAAAAGTAGTTGACAAACATTTTCCTCAGTTTTGATATTCAGGTTTCTGACAGACATGGGTTGAGGTTAATGTATTTTTTTATTTTTATAAAACGTTTATGCGGACTACTGTGATACTGAATTATACTTTCAAAAGAGAGAGAGACTGAAATAGTTGCGCTTACGTGGCACCTATGATTTGTTTACCTAACTTTACAGTATTTGTCTCAAAGAAGGGGAGATAATGATAGATGGTATTATTACCTCTGGCCACAAGGTGGCAGCTGCATCTTTAAAGACGAGCAACATGATGAGAAGGAACTGCTAAGGTGTGAATCGTGGTTAATAAAGAAAACCTGGATTTGAAGAGCACTGTTTATCGTCATTCTTTTAGGGAACAGAACTGGCCTGGGGGGCCGTGTATCATCAAGAAATGTATAAATTAGCCAAATGTGTCAATAGTTCATTGCCAAGGTTATTGATCAAGTTCATCTGTGCAATTATCTGTATAACTTAAAGCAGGGGTCTTCAACGTTTTCAGGCCAAGGACCCCCCTAGCTGAGGGAGAGATGAAGCAGGGACCCCCTCAAACTTGTGTTTCAGATTAAAACATTTTTTTTTTACTTGGTCTGCTCTTTTTTCCCTCTACACTTACTGTATATCTCTTTGCCAAAAATAGCAGATCTACAAGCTCTCAACGCCTCGCAGTGCGAGACGTTGAGAGCTTGTAGATCGGCTATTTTTTGGCTAAAGTTCTCCTCAGAAAAAGGATGCTAGGGTTCAAGTGGTTAAGGTAAAAAAAAAAAATCACACACAGATTTGGCGGACCCCCTGTTGAAGACCCCTGACTTAAAGGTTAGCCTGTTGGTATTTGAATGCCATAACATTTTCATTAAACATGTTTGTTGGCTGTTAAGCTATGCCATCATGTTTATATGTATATTTATGCTGGTCTGTACTTTGCGAAAATAGCAGAACAAGCCCACAATGTGTTGCGAGATTGTAGATCTGCTATTTGGCAAAGAGATTTGGTGTGTCGCGACGCATTGTGTGAGCTTGTAGATCGGCTATTTTCAAATAGCCAAAATGTATGTAGGGTTGAAGTGGTTAATGTATGTTTTGTAATAATAATCAGAATCAACAAAGTAACTAAAGTTTTCAAATAGATGTAGTGGAGTAAAAGTACAAATACCTAAGTACAATTAGGTAACAAAGTAATATTCAACAATAAAACAAGTCTTGCTCCATATCAAACCCTCACAGGACATCACAAGGTTGATTTCACCGAAAACTGTCCACAACGAAGTGACATGAAAATACATGTAATAATTTATTTCATAAATAACACTGGAATGATCATATCTCTTATGTTAAAAAATGTCCATGTGAAACGCCGTACACATGGATTCTATTAACATTTCAGTGCATTTTTCATAAACTTGCTACTGCACTCTATTCATAACTGACAAGCACAGTGAGCATTGTAATCACAACCATAGGTCAGTATGGTTTACATTGTGCGTATAGAAGCATGTAAAACTGATATAAATGATAAAGAATATTGCATTTCTTTTGGCAACTTGTGTTCCACTTGATTGGACAAGGTCCGTCCGTGGAAAAGGCTGCTGACACACAAGGTCTCTCAGGACAGACCGTCTCTCTCCACAATCTGTGAATGAATGAATGCTACAGAGTCTGTAATACAGGGGTGATGCAACTTTGATGATGGAGAGGGCCACTATATTTCCACACTCACTCCAGAGGGCCACATTGCATATACTGTCGGGCAGACACCTCTTATCTCTGTATTTTAACTTTTTTTTCGTAAATGAATGCGGTACTTCACCATTCTGTCACACAAAAGTAGCAAAAATAGGCAATCTACAAGCTCAAAACGCGTCGCAGCGCGATGCGTTTTGAGCTTGTAGATCGGCTACTTTTGCTTTTTTTGAATTGGAATCCTGAAATCCCGATGTCCAAATACATTGGACATAAAAAAGACAATAGAATTGTAATTCTAGTCATTAAGCTACTAATATAGAGTGAAGTAATTAAAGCCGGTCATGTTTGCATGTTTGGAATTGTAACAGCTGAAATCAATGATATATCAGTATTCTGATATTAACCTGCGGGCCGCATTAAGTGAAGGTAGGGGGCCGCATGTGGCCCCCGGGCCGCCAGTTGCCCATGTATGCTGTAATATACATCACCCTGGAAAAACATCCGTCTCTTCAGACAGGAGTATTCCACCTATCTGTGTTCATGAAACTTTGATTTTTAACATATATAAATATTTATTTTGAATTTCCATTTCTGCTAGCTAGCCAGACTTAGACTAAGTTGATTTTCTAGTAGGAACTATTTCCGAAATGAAAGTAAGGAAATGATGTGGGGGCATCCTCTTTTATTTTCTACTCTTTTCAGAGCGTCCAAAGTATACAGACCGTTAGGCGAAAGCATTTGAATGTTGTGGGAGCCAACAGTCTGTCTTGAGAGACTAATATATCACACAATTGGAAATCTGTGACCTAACGAGGTACTCAACCCGATCTCATACAACACGGTGAAATAGCACGGATTGACATTCCGTACATAGACTAGAACATTGGTTCTCAAAGTGGGGTCCGGGGACCCCCAGGGGTACTTGAGGGGGTTCCAGAGGGTCCCCAGCTAAATGATGGATAGAAACCGAATGGACCCTTATGGGTCTGTAACTCTGAGAGTGTACAAATGGAACCAAATGGACCCTAACGGGTCCATTTGGTTCCATTTGGACACTCTCAGAGTTAAATTAACATTGATTTTACAATATGAATTGGGGTCCCAGAGATATAAATGCCATTAAATGGGGGTCTGTAGCCTAATGCATGTCAAACTGGGGGTCCTGGAAATTAAAATGGTTGAGAATCACTGCTAGAGCCGTAAAAATCGTCTCTTATGGGGGTCCCTGGCATATCTTTTCAAATGGGGGTCAGCGGGCTAATAAGTGTCAATTTGGGGGTCCTTGACATGAAAAAGTTTGAGAAGCACTGGACTAGAAAACCCGAAAAGCCGGCGAATCCCCTCCATTGACTTGTTACGTTTTGGACCCTGACGGAGGCGCGCAGTCTCAAGCGAACAGGAGCCACGAGAGGGACACCAAGCGAGTTGCTTGCAACGTTCGCTTGAGCCTACTCTCAGCGATGTCCGAGTTATGTACCGATGGGCACAGAATGGTAAATCATGTTGTGGGGGATCACTCTGCTTCCGGGTTGCAACCCGTGTTATGTCACCGTGGGATTCACGGCTCCTATGCACACATTTTCGGGTTTTCTAGTCGTATATTTACGGAATTGTCAATCCGTGCTATTTCGCCGCGTTCTGCGAGATCCAGGCTGAGGTACTAAACAGACGTTCTCAGTTCTCACCTCTGAAAAGAAACAACTCTCTCTCACGTTCTCTCAAACCATCTCGTCAGAGAGAAATCATTTGGACGGTTTTGTAGTCAAACAAAAAAATATATATAAATATAAATCTACGGTATATACTGTATATTTTCTTCAGTGTTTTGAACATGAACGCTCCATGTTGAATAAAGCAGTGGCTCTCAAAGTGGGCTCCGGGGGTCCATGGGAGGGGGTGTTTTGATTCACTACTGAAATCAAATACAAATGAGGTTTCCAGAGGGGGGGGTTTACTAGCCTGGTAAACCCTCCCTCCGGAAATCTAATTTCCATTTGATTTCAGGAGTGAGTCTGGCCTGATCGCCCATTCTGCAATATTGGCTGTGGGCTGGAGTTGGGCGGGAGTAATACCGTTGACTGACAACCCCTTCAGCCAATGATCGTTTTTCCCCTTCAGCCAATCAGCAGTTCACCAGACTAATGTGACGCAACGGGACTTTTGAGACGGCCATGCCCAAAATAGGTTGCCTTATTCGGATGCATGCGTGTCACTGCCCGCCCCGGCCGGTTCTCTGAATTTTTATTTTTAAATAGGCTCTGTCATGATTAATTGACCACATATATGAAGTTAAACAACTAAATTCTATCCAAACGATATCTTATAAGTAAATTCCGTGCCTCAAAATAGAAGTTTGAGAGCTTTTTGAAGTAAAAAAATAGCGGACAGAAAAGATGGCTGCCGTTCGTGTTTTGTCGGCTGCATTCAGGCTGCACTCGGTGCCATTCGGGCTCACTCGAACTCGCCACCTGATTGGCCAACTGTCGCTGTCAATCACAGCGACGACGCTGATAGGCTCGTCCGTTTGGTGTACACAGCCAATATCGCAGAATGGGCGATCAGGCCAGACTCACTCCTGAAATCAAATGGAAATGAGATTTCCGGAGGGAGGGTTTACCAGGCTAGGGGTTTACCAGGCTACTCCTCTTCTCTACCACTTGGCGGTGAGCCCGTTGGTCATCTTCTCCACGGCGTGGTAGCGCGTGTGCAGCAGAGCTCTGGCCTTCTCCTCGCCCACGCCGTGGAGCCACGAGTCGTACAGCTCGGCCACGCGCGCGTCCGCCTCGGGCGCCAGGGGGCGCTCCGCCCGGTACAGACGCTCCACTTCCTGGGTCAGGTCCTTGCTGTTCTGATTGGCCGACGGCTTCACCTGTCCGCCGCCGTTCACCATGCCTGATAAAAAGACGTGTAGATTATAGGAGCGTAACGATACATGTTAACAGCGATACGATACGCATCACGAATCACGATACATAGTTGACGATACGATGCATGGGCGATATTGGTTAATTCATGGAGATACGATACGATACGATTCAATGATTTAAAATTCGATACAGTAACTATTTAGCAAAAAAATGTTATCTGTGTGAAACGTGTGGAGAGTGCAGGTTTTTTAAGGGAAACATTTATTATTATGGATATGAATAAGTAAACACAGTGATTCTCTGGCAAATACATGGACATTGTATTTGAACACATGTGGACAAATCCACACCTTGACATGAACACAGAGAATACACACATTTATCAATAATCCAAGTGTAGCGATATGGAATGGAAAAGTAATTAAACCCCTCTTTCTCTTTTTTCTTCTTAATGTGCCATTGACGTGTTTCACGTGTTTTACCGCTATGGCGCAACGTGCCAATGACGTGTTTGACGTGTTTTTGAAAAAATTGTAAAAAATAAAAATCCCCTCCTTGTTTAACTTATAACTGAAAAAGGCTGTATCTCGCTTCCTAAGCACTTTTTTTTTACTTTGAAAAAATCTCTGGCACTGGGACAACATGTATATAGGGCTGAAGTGGTTAATGTATGTTTTGTAATGATAATCAAAATCTACAAAGTAACTAGTAACTAACGTTTTCAAATAATTTTGTGGATTAAAAGAACAATATTTGACCCTGAGATGTAGTGGAATAGACAATTGGAAATACTCCAGTAAAGTAAAAATACCTCAAAATTGTACTTAAGTACAGTACTTGAGTAGTTACTTTCCACCACTGTGATTGACCAATCAGAATCAAGCAGAATCAAGCATTCAACCAATCCGTGTAATAAGCCCATGCTTCGTTCTCCTCACCTGAGGGACAGGCCATGACCTCTACAAAGTGGTAGGGCGACTTGCCCCTCTTCAGCTTGAGCACCAGGTTCTGGATGTTACGGAAGCCGTACGCCGCCGCAAAGCGCAGCACCACTTCTCCGTCTCGCTCCAGAGTCACCTCCTGGAAGTCTTTGTTCCTGTGGGACGAGGGAAATGAGGCAATGTCTCCATTACTCGTATACATGTACATAGCACATTCATGGCTTAAACAACCACTAGCGTCCCTGTTTTTTATTCTGCGAAAATAGCCGATCTACAAGCTCAATGTGGGGCGACCAAGGGCCCAGCATTGGCCTTTGAAATTGAGTCTATATAGGAAGTGAGTTCAAGTGACAGTTCATATGAATAGCCTGTAGTTTAGCTGTTTTACCCCTGCTGGTGTCGGAAAGAATTTCTCCCAATGCAAGCGGATGGGTTTTTGACGAACTTTAGACTTGATTTTCTTACCTTTTATAAACATTGTCATAAAGTCGCTAGTTTAAAGTCTTCTTTCAATCATCATGATATGTGTTTTAGTTAATGATGGTCCCATTTATTCTAAAATTGGCGATAAAGTAGGTTATGCTCCAGGAGGGGCGGGATGATTTGATTGATAAGCTACACAACCAATAGCATTCATTCCCCACCCCCGCTCTTGATTGACCCAACCAATATCGGTCTGGTTGCATTGCGCAGGATATGACGCGATATGGAAAGACGGCGGATTTGAAATTCCTGAACAATCGGCTTCATTTACGGTCTGTAGAAACCAATAGCTTTCTACAACCAAAATGTAGAACCCTATTATAGGATAATTCCTTTTAACAGGTCGTTCATGAAAGTCCTTGCGGTCTTGTTTCCAATGAGAACCTGTGAGCAATTAGGGGTTAAGAGTCTTGCTCAGGGACAAATTTCATTTCATCGACATATGCTTCCCTGGCCTGGAATCGAACCTGGGGCAACCAGGGCCTCTGGCTCCCTAGGCGGGCTCACTAACCACTCAGCTATGGCCGCCCCCTTTATTTTTAACTCTATGCTACTTTTGCCTAAGATTTGATGTAGAGGGAAAAGGGGCGGGGCTAATCTAGACCCCTGGGTGACCCTCATCAACTAAGAATGGTCAGTTGGTGTGTGTGGACAGGACTTACTTGATGGTCTTGTAGGTGAGCTCTGTGACCTCCACTCCAAACAGCTCCTTGGCGGCGTGGGTGAAGACGTGGTGGAGGTAGCCCCCCGAACTGCTGCCCGCGTGGCTCAGCAGCTCATCACCACACATGTTACTGAAGCTGGAGGAACAGGAGGACAGCAATGGTTACATGTTAGCCCCCCCCCCCCGTACCCACCCAAGATATTGGCAGGCCGTCTGATTACTGTAATAATAATTGTAATAATAATAATAATAAAAAGTGTATCACATCACTTACATCTCATCAAGCGGCGCTGGCTCCACGTCTATAAGAGACATTTTCTTCTCCTCCAGTAACGTTACAACCTCACCTATGAGAGGACACAGGAAGATTGGGGGGGGGGGGGGGGGGACAGTGGTTGGATTTTGAACGTCCAATAGTTTGGGTTGAAATCAGATATATTTTTTTTTTTTTTTTCTAAATTTTTTATCCTACGATTTTGTAACCCTATTTTTTACACCCAGTGCCAATTGTCTATGTAATCCTGGGCACTACCTTCCCTCTGCCAACCTAGGGAGGCCAGGGCCGAGCTCATGCCTCCTTCAATGCATGAGAGCCAACTGACCTTCTTGTCACCTGACAGGGGGGAGTTTCCCTGGTTGGACGTAGCGCGTGGAAGGAACACGTTATTCCAACCAGTTCCTTTCCCCTCCATCAGGCGCCCCGGCTGACCAGGGGGAGGCAGTATAGTGACCAGGATTACTGCATGTTTTTGTGAGGGTACCTACCCTAGGAGACACGGGGAGAAAATGCAAACTCCACACAGAAAGGCCCTTTCGCCAACCTAGGGTATGGGCACTGATGACGCGGAGGAGAGAACACGCCCCCAGCACCCACAGCGTCCCCTGTGGGAATCGAACCCAGGACCTTCTAGCTGTGAGGCGACAGCGCTACCGACTGTGCCACCGTGCCCCAGGTCATTTTTTTAGGGTCTCTGCTTGATACAACGCCGATTGCCCTCCTCTTGTCTTACCTGAGGTGATGACACAGTCCACCTCACGCGTCTCCTCTTCCTCCAGGGAGAAGTCCGGCCTGGAGGCTTCCAGCTTCTTGTCGTAGCAGGGCATCACTGTCACATGGTAGATCTGATCCGGATTCAACCCCTGGGACAACAAACACAAGGTAAAAAGCTCCTCCTCTCATCCTAGAGTGACTTGTACTAGCTGCCTGGTCGCAGCTACAAAATAAAATACCATATATTCTCTGATGGAATACTCTTTCGAATATGCAGTAGTAGTACTCTGTACCACTTGTATACGAGTCACACTTTAGACATTCTAACTCATATGCAAACTACGTCAATATGGGTCCCGACTAGGGATGGGTATCGCTAGGATTTTTACGAGTCCGGTTCCGGTTCCGGTTCTGCTTATCGGATCCGGTTCCTATCGGTTCCATATTTCAGTTCCAAAATGGTAAAAAAATAAGAGGTCAAATGTGTATTTAATAGAGATGCACCGAATGGAAAATTCTTGGCCGAAACCGAATACCGAATACAGGAAACACTTGGCCGAAAACCGAATAGCCAGAAATTATTAATTTAAAAAATATATATATACATTTTCTTTAAAGTTTATTTGTACCATTGCTGCCATGGCTGTGCCTCTGTTGTAGAGCTATGATTATGGCAAAACGTATCATAACTATAATGGGTCCATATTGAGATCAGTTATTTAAAACATATTTATTTATTGTGTAGAATTATTGATTTACTATTGTGTAGTAATAAAATACAATATGCCTCAAAACATTACCCTGCCACACACACACACACACACACAATCAAACAGAAGCGTTCACAGCTGGTGTTAATTATTTTTCCCTGCGCGAGTTCTTAACTAGCGCTGGTTTTCCAACTAATGTTACACCCTCTGACATGTGGATTCTAGTATTCAAGATGACAACAGCAAATCTTGGTTACAAAGTTTGCAGGGCAGGCTGTTCCTTCCCTTACTACTTCAGTTCAGACAGTGGTGAGTGAGGGGAGAGGGCGAGGGGCGGTGCGGGGAGGAATGAGGCTGGGCTGAGTGCGCTCGGAGAGAAGCAACAGCTGTACTCCTCCATACGGAGAGACGCTACTGATGTATACTTCTCCATACAGCGGTGTTTTACCGGATTTGTGATTTTTGCTCAGATTGTGCTGTTTGTCTAGGACTTCTAAACGCCTTTGTTTGAACGGCTTTTAGCGCATCTAGGAACCGATATGCAGAACCGAAATTACATATTTTTTATGGGTACCCGGTACCGACCATTTCTTTATCGGTTCCTACTTGGAACCGTATTTCGGTACCCAACCCTAGTCCCGACATCTCAAATCAACATCTTTCACGTGGTTTCCTACCTGCTGTTTAGCGAAATAGTCTTTAACCAGAGAGCCCATCATCTGCTGTGGGGAGCGGGTGGAGCTGATGTACGGAAGGATGAAGTCACCGTGGGTCTTCTCAGCATAGCAGATCCATCCTGAACACACACACACACACACACACACACACACAGTTTCCATTTTACATTCTTCTTTGAACAAGTTTCAACAACACATGCTCTACAGTTGTTTGTTATATAAAAGTCTGGCCACTGATAAAGTGATAATGTCCTTTATCTGTGAGAACTGACTAGTTTAACAAGGATGACATATGAGCGTCCATGTGGAGTACCTGGGCAGGCAGAGGTCAACATGGGCAGGGCCTTCTTGTCCTGCTCCTTGCTGTGGAAGCGCTGGATGAACTCCCTCTGGCTCTCCAGCAGGCTGAACGTGCGGCTGAACCCTGTGTCAAACACGTGGTGAACCCCTGGAACAGGAGCGTCCCGTTAAACTGGTGTACTTACTTATCTCCTTACAACAAAGCATCCAAAGCATTTCCAGTATGTGACGTTCACTAGTTCAAAACCATTTGAAAACGCTTTTTTTTTTGACAGAGAAATGTTTTCTCTAAGCAAAATGTTGTACTAGTTGGGTTAAGGGGGTACTTGGCTTGTATTCATAAATGATGGAAAATGGGGTACTGAAACAAACAATGTTGAGAACTACTGCTGTATTATACATTATAGACCATACCCGTCGGGGGATATGAGCATGGTCCGCTTGTTTCACGGATGTGGCAACACCGGCGCTTGTTTCACCCGCATGATTTGGCAACCCGGGAGCCAGCGGACACAAACAAAACGCTAATAAGCAGCTGACATTTGGGGAAAGCGACGGGAAAAACGGGCTTCGGTGTTCCGTGCACATGGCAATGGTCAATGGCTGTGTGCAAATACAGTTCAATTGCTCAAGCCACTGAGGAGAACCGGGCAGAAGAGATTTTGGGCTCACACAGACGCACAGACAGAGCTTTGTAGAATTAAAGGATGATGATATTTGCACTCACCCAGGCCTTTGAGGCAGGAAGCCAGCCTCCTGCCCGTCTCACTGCTGCTCAGGCCGTAGTGCGCGGCCAGGGAGGCTCTGGACTGTGGAGACAGAGACACTACCACCACCTTCTGGTCGGAGGCCTCGGCCAGCTGCTCGGCCAATGCTTGCTTGTAACGACATGCATGAAATAGGGACACAAGGTTTAAAGGTAGGATAAGTGATTTCCAAAATGAAGCTGATAAATGGTTACTCTCTCCTTATTGGCTGACATTTCTAAACCCACCCTGAACATATATTTTCTGTTTATTTAAGAGCTGGAGAGATGGGTGGACCCGTTACTGAACAAACACTCCATAGCAATGATTACCATCAGAATATAGAGCTTTAACCTTTTAACAAAATACTTACCACAATATCACTTACCCTGCCTTTAACCCATTTAGACCTGAGGCCAATTCTAAAAGCGCCTTCTAAATCCTGACCTAAGGTTTCTGAAAAACTTCAAATATTATATATATTATATATGTTGCTATATACTGTACATAGCAACAACAACAACTCCAAAAAGAGGTTCCCGTCCTGAAAGGTATAGTTACAAATAGGGGTTCCCGCCCAAAATGGGTTAAAGTGATAAAAGAAAGCATAACTGCTGATACAGTCAACTACTGTATCTACGCTAGAGCACATACCTGTGGAGGCGCATGTTGACAATGTTTACATGTTGTGTAGTATATCTACCTTGTTGTTGAGCAGCTCAATGTTTACATGTTGTGTAGTATATCTACCTTGTTGTTGAGCAGCACTTTGAGGATTTCCTCGTGGCTCTGCTGGGCGATGAGCACGCTCTCAGCGGAGGTCACACAGCCGCTGCAGGCCAGGCAGTCGTTCAGGGTGATCTTTGCTTTCTCCAGCTTCTGCTTGGTGCCGTCCTACACACAGCAACATGAGTCACACTTACTGGAGCTTCAATCCACATGGATGTTACTTACTGCCAATGGAATTACATGTCCCACTGTGTACCACCACCAGGGGGCAGTTCGCCAAAACATATATAACGGTGTTTCACTATGGAATGCCCATTTCCATCTAGTAGCTACCAGCTACCACATCCTCTAGGGCTGTCAAAAAAAATCGATTCATGAATAAATCGCGATTCTTAATGCCACGATTTTAAAAATCGAATCAAACTAGACGCGTCGCAATTCCGGGGAAATTGCAGAGTGTGGTTGCGCCGACGCGGGTCGCGGGTCGCGGCCGCCGGGACTCGAGGAATACGCCGGGAGGAATAACGTCGGAGGCTGCGCCAATTACATCGTGTCGTCACTCCTGAGATCGCTTGCGTTTCATTTTGAGAGGATTGATCCCCCCAAAAATCATGTTTTTGCATCGAACGGTTACATTTTGCGCATTTGTGGCTCCCCCTATGGGTCAAAGTGGAAATGCTTTTGGGGATTTGTTGAGTAAACCACCCTCGACATGCGATTGAAATCTGGGATCGATTGGACGTTTCGTTCGTGATTTTTGGCATTCTTTGTGAAACGGGCCCCTCCCGCTAACTTTGGAAGCCAATTACGGACGAACGGTAAGGACTATCAAAATGACGTTTGGATACCTTTATCGCATGGGTCCATAGATCACGTGTACCGATTTTTGTGAGATTTGGAAAATAATTGTAGGAAAAGGAGCAAAAAGTGTGTTTTGAAGAAAATTCAAAATGGCGGAAAATCTATCCTGACGCAAATGGGCGTGGCCTATATGGGGAGATGCGTTGTGACCCAAGGAATCCAGGTGAAAAGAAATTTTGATTTTAGGACCTATGGTTCAAGAGTTACAGGCCAAAACGTAAAGGGGGCTGTTATAGCGCCACCATGAGGCCGAATGGTGTGATATTTTTTTAAATAATTTCGGAGAAAATTATGAACCTCCCCTCCAAATGTGGTAACTGTAGCTCTTACGGTTTCTGAGAAAAAAATACTTGAATTTGATTTTTTTCACTTTTCCATTAAAGCGGATGGGGGAAATTTAATGCACTAATAAATTAATATCAATTAAACTATTTAACCAATCTCTTAGCCCTATACACACGATTCCCGATTTAGACGGTCATTTTGACATATGGCACGAGTGGGTGCTGGCAAAACTGTGGGAGGAGTTAAGGTCTAAAGTTTAACATTGATCAGGAACAATGTTAACACTAGACGCGTCGCAATTCCGGGGAAATTGCAAAGTGTGGTTGCGCCGACGCCGGTCGGACTATCATAATGTCGTTCGGACAGGTTTATCGCAGGGGTCCATAGATCACGTGTACCGATTTGTGTGAGATTTGGAGAGAAATTGTAGGAAAAGGAGCAAAAAGTGTGTTTTGAAGAAAATTCAAAATGGCGGAAAATCTATCCTGACGCAAATGGGCGTGGCCTATATGGGGAGCTGCGTAATGACCCAAGGAATCTAGGGAAAAATAAATTTTGATTTTACGACCTACGGTTCAAGAGTTATAGGCCAAAAGGTAAAGTGGGCTGTTATAGCGCCACCATGTGGCCGACTGGTGTGATTCTTTTCATAATAATTTCGCAAAAAACTATTAACCTCCCCTCCAAATCTTGTAACTGTAGCCCTTACGGTTTCCGAGAAAAAAATACTTGAATGGGAGTTTTTGCAATTCCCATTAAAGTGGATGGGGAAATTTAATGCAGAAATAAATCAATATCAAAAAATCTATCCTGACGCAAATGGGCGTGGCCTATATGGGGAGATGCGTAGTGACCCAAGGAATCCAGGTGAAAAGAAATTTTGATTTTCGGACCTACGGTTCAAGAGTTACGGGCCAAAACGTAAAGGGGGCTGTTATAGCGCCACCATGAGGCCGAATGGTGTGATATTTTTTTCAATAATTTCGGACAATATTATGAATTATCCCTCCAAATCTGATAACTCTAGCTCTTACGGTTTCTGAGAAAAAAATACTTGCATTTGAGTTTTTTCACTTTTACATTAAAGTGGATGGGGACATTTAATGCACTAATAAATCAATATCAATTAAACTATTTAACCAATCTCTTAGCAAAATACAAGCGCACGATTCCCGATTTAGACGGTCATTTTGATATATGGCACAACATTAGGGGATAAAAACTGTGGGAGGAGATGCGGTTCGAAATATTGTTTATCTTGAAGTGGAAGAAAGCTATAGAGTACTATAGTCTGGTTGCCCTGTTGGGCAACCACACTAAATATTAAAATCGATTTTTTTAATTTTTTTTTTATTTTTTTTTATTTTTTTTTTTTTTTTTTTTTTTTTTTTATAAAATCGCAATAAATCGCAGAATCGAATATCAATTAATCGCAGAATCGCAATTTTAATCGAATCGGCACCCTAGAAAATCGCAATAAATCGCAGAATCGCAATTTTAATCGAATCGGCACCCTAGAAAATCGCAATAAATCGCAGAATCGAATCGAATATCAATTAATCGCAGAATCGCAATTTTAATCGAATCGGCACCCTAGGAATCGATTTTGAATCGAATCGTGAGGTAAGTGAATCGTGACACCCCTAACATCCTCCCTATCTACCTACAGAAGAAGCCTAATATGTCAATTGAATACCCGAGTGGGTAACTAGATGATAGGCATCCACAATATTTGTCACGTATGGATTTTCTAAATTTCCTCAGTTTCATTTTTTACTTCTTATTTCACATGACTATCTATATCCCATTGAGACCTGAAGCCGATTCTACATGTCTCCTAAATCTCAACAGTATTCTGAAAAACGTATGTTTCTATAGCAGTGGTGCTCAATCTTTTTCATGTCCAGGACCCCCAAAATTGTATGTATTTGGCTGCGGACCCCCATCAAAATATTTTGTTCCAGGGACCCCCCAGAAGCAAAGATTTGAGTTAAAAATGTTTGCTTTAAAAATATATATATTCAAAGATTTGCACACATTTTCACGGTTTTTCAAAAATAGCAGATATACAAGCTCATAGCGCGGCACCGAGTGCCGCGCTACGAGCTTGTAGATCTGCTATTTTTGAATAGCCCAAAGTGTAAAATAATGCTTTTTAGCTCAAATCAAAAAATGACACAGTTCCAGGTCTTAATGGGATATAGTAGCATCATGTCTTTGCTTTGCCCAAAACATTTGTTTTTGTCTTTTCTGCTCAGTATGTACTTTTATATTATTTCCTTTGTCCTACTTTCTTTATCATATGTTTTTATGTCTTTTTTTGTTTTTTGTTCATTTTTTGTTTTAAATATTAAATCATTCTAATTGTACGTAATGTCAAACGGTGAGGTTCTCGCATGAGCCCCCCCTAGGGTTTCTTACCTCACCGGCACAATTAACTGTCAACTTTCCCAGGGAAAGAACTAACATATCATGCATATGTATATATAAAATGTTGTGCAAATCAAATAGAGCAAATGATTTATTTTTGTCGAGTGACTCAACACAGTCTATGGAAGCCAGTGAGTAAAAATAACTACTCCTCGCAATTGTGTCTTTATATCGCATAATTCAGAAGGTCTTTTTTCTTTAAACTGTGACTTTTTTTCTACACAATTCCCTAAGTCACAATTGTAAGAAACTTCTAAAGTAAGGTATAAAGAATTGAATTGCAATAATTCAATTTAAGCCTTTTCATTTCTACTCTGTGGTGGAAATGATCATCCACAGAACATACATTAGGTTCAACTACTTATTCTATTCTAAGTTTACGCTATTCGAAAATAGCCGATTTACGAGCTCACAATGCCCTTTGCAAGCTTGTAGAACAGCTATTGCAAAAAATATATTGAACAATGTTTGAAACATTGTTAAAATAAGATAATTTTCCTTAGTGAAATCAATGATTCTTAGGTAGCTCAAATAAACACGTTAAAGACCTCGGCTCACACACTCACCTGTTCGACTTGGAAGTAGTTTCCATCTTCTATCTGAATCTTGGCCACAGATTTTCCAGCTTTCTTCTCTAGTTTAACGGGTTTAACGCATTCCTACAAGGAAGACACAGAGAGCACAAACTTCAATGGCATTTAAGGTTTGGCCATAGATTCATGGTTTTACAGATGTTTCACTGATCATGACCTAAGGCCTAACGTTATCACCATAGATTCATGGTTTTACAGATGTTTCACTGATCAGTACATTACAGTCATTTAGCAGACGCTTTTATCCAAAGCGACTTACAATAAGTGCATTCAACATAGGTAGGGAACAAAACTACTAATCACCAGAAGTCCTAAGTGCATTTTCTGCAAAAACAAGCAACTAAGAGTATACCTAGTGCTAAGGTAAAAGTGCAATATATCAGCTACCTACTTTCTTAAACAGATGAGACATAATAGCTAAATCAAATGAGCAAGAGCTAAAACAAATAAGTGTACACAAGATCCAAACAAGACACTTAACTAATCAAGATCATCACCTCCTAAGGCCTAACGTTATCACCATAGATTCATGGTTTTACAGATGTTTCACTGATCATGACCTAAGGCTATCTTTATGTCTTTGGCTATGTCTTTGGCTATTCAAAAATAGCAGATCTGCAAGCTCATAGTGCGGCACTCGGTGCCGCGCTATGAGCTTGTATATCTGCTATTTTTGAACGGCCAAAGAAATCTTAAAATGACACAGATACTTTCCTGGTCTAAATGGGTTAAATAAGTGCAATGAAATCACAAGGTTACATCAGTTCAAGCCAAGGATTCAGGATAGACACAACAAAGTCCTATAACTTATTTCCTTTGTGGTTCCTCTCACAAGCAACAATGAATAAGTTAAAAACACTTTACAAGACAACATTATCAATAAAAGGGGTTCTTGGGATGGGTCCCCCGTCCCCTGCCAAATGAGGAACGGTTCATATTTGTTTCGGCTATTTTCGAAAAATATAGACAAATCTTCTCTTATGGGGGTCCCACCCTGGCACGGATAACATCTTTACAAAATAGACGATCTACAAGCTCACAATGTGAGCTTGTAGATCTGCTATTTTCAAATGGCAGAAATGTGTATAGGGCTGAAGTGAATAAATAATAATAATAATTATTATTATTATTTGTAATCAAAATCTACAAAGTAACTAGTAACTAAAGTTTTCAAATAATTGTAGTGGAGTAAAAAGTACAATATTTGCCTCTGAGATGTAGTGGAGTAGAAGTAAAAGTATTTTACTTTCAAAATTCAAATTGGAAATACTCCAATAAAGTAAAACATACCTAAACATTGTACTTAAAGGTTAAAGTACTATATTGTGATAGTAATCATTGCTACAGAGCGTTTGTTGGGTCACAGGGGTCTCTCCAGCTCTTTACTAAACACAATATAGTACATTTTCAGGTAGGTGACAATATTTAAGCCAATCAGGAGAGGGCACTGAAAATGCATTTTCTGTTTAATAAAGAGCTGGAGAGACCTGGAGACTCCTTTTACATAACAAACACTCTATAGCAGGGGTCTTCAACAGGGGGTCCGGGACCCCTAGGGGGTCCGCCAAATCTTTGTGTGATAGGATTTTTTTTTACCTTAACCACTTGAACCCTAGCATCCCTTTTTCTGAGGAGCACTTTAGCCAAAAATAGCAGATCTACAAGCTCACAGCCTCGTGCTGCGAGGTGTTGTGAGCTTGTAGATCTGCTATTTTTGGCAAAGAGGTATAGGTGGAAAAAAGAGCAGACCAAGTAAACAAAAAAAAAGTTTAATTCTGAAACACAATTTTATACAATATAGAGGGGGTCCCTCCCCTCGGCTAGGGTTAGGGTTAGGGTTAGGGGGTCCTTGGCCTGAAAAGGTTGAAGACCCCTGCTCTATAGCAATGAGTACAATATATAGAGCTATTTAACACTGTTCTCATGTCTTACTAAATAAAGTACATCAATCAATCAATCAATTTATTTTAACCAAAGTAAATCACTTACCCTACTTAAGTACAGCACGTGCTTGAGTAACGTACTTAATTACTTTACACCACTGGTCCTTAACAATAACATGTACTACAG
This sequence comes from Gymnoscopelus microlampas, assembly GCF_963454915.1. NCBI lineage: Eukaryota > Metazoa > Chordata > Actinopteri > Myctophiformes > Myctophidae > Gymnoscopelus > Gymnoscopelus microlampas. The sequence continues at coordinate 49,249,820 of NC_139948.1, forward strand.
CACTAATAAATAATATATAACTGCGACATTTAAATGTTACTCAACGGTCAAGCTGACGGCAGCTAGAAGAGAAGTTAGATAGATCTGTAACCTTACTGAAAAGAGATGAATTGAGATGCTAATGTCTCTGAGAGAAGACTGATGTGTTAATAAACGTGATAAAACGCATAAAGAGTTATTATTAGATGTAATCTATTACCTGAGAGGGGGTGATGAAATCATCCAGGTCGGTCAGTTGTAACACACTGCTGAAATGCGACGCCATGTTCAGCAGCACTGCCGTAAAGTGTCGTGTAATTGTTTTGTTTACACTTGTGTCGTGAAACCATAGAGCTGCTGCTGCAAATGTGTGCCGCAAAGTTAAGAGCCAAACCATGACAGTCACTGAGACAGTCATGGATGAACTTCAACATAGTGTTTGCATTTTCTTTTTGATCCGTACATCTACAATAAAGTTCAAATGTTACATATAAAGTGCTGACCCCATGGCCACGGATGTAACAATTGTGCACGGGTCCTCATAAGTACCCGGGTATTCTGTATTGTTCAATAAAAAGCATTCTAATCAGATTGGTGGCTATTTTCTCCACGCTTTCAGCTAAGGGACCCTACTGGTTGGGGAGGTGTACTGCACTCTGATACAATACACATCTACGAGAAAATGGCCACCGATCGGATTAAAATGCTTTTTTATTGAACAATACGGAAGATACGGGCACTTCTGAGGGCCCGAACATAATTTTAATACTTTTAACAAGAAATAATAAAATAAATGTTTGAAGTTGTAAATCCTTGTCTTTAGACAAGGGTGTTTTCAGAGTGCAAGTTTAGATGTAAAAACAAAAAGGAAACCAGGGGAAAACATTGTATAATGTAATTAATATATATATAAATCCTTTAAGAATATATTTTCACCAAACTTTTATTTATTTTTATTTGTGTGTTAACAAACAATAATTTGAAATGTTTTGGTAGAAATGGTTTGTCCCAATTCTCAAGAATGGGTATAAAAGCGAACATAACTAGGATCTTTGCTTCTGGAGGTCCCTGGAAAGAAATATTTTGAGATGGGGGTCCACAGCCAAAGACATAATTTTGGGGGTCCTTGACATGAACCAGTTTGAGAACCACTGATGAACATACGTTTTTCAGAAAACTGTTAGGATTTAGAAAGACATTTTTAGAATCGGCCTCAGGTCTTAATGGGTTAATATCATCCAAATTGAACCCATTAAAACCAGGGTAGCGTCTCAAAAATAGCAGATCTACAAGCTCACTCAATGCCTCTCAATGTGAGCCCACCTCCAAATACAAATCAATTTGTGGGTCCTTGGCATGAAAATGTTTGATTACCACCAATAGTAAACAGAGCGTGCCAAAAATATATCCATACAGGCTACTACGGTTAAAATGGATTATAATAATGCTGAGTAATGTTTAAAGGTTGGTATCAATTGCAAAATTGTGCAGTTATGACATAATGTGCCATTATGCTACTGATCCAAAAGGTATGCTATCACATTTTCATCAATGAAAAAGACTGGCATGAAAAACATCCCTAATGAGTGCAAAAGAGCATCCAAGACATCCAGTAAAGGGCTGTTAGAAAACCCATCATAATCCTTATCTAGTTTTAGCTATTTCCTGTAAATTAAATCTACTCGTCTTTAAGACAAACATTTAAAACAAAAAAGATTCAGACATACACAGTGTTTCGGCAGTAAATTGTGCTTACATTTGTAGAGCCCCTTTCAGGACACTAAAGGATGCTTTACATGGCTTTATATTATGTTAAAATAGACTAAATTGATGAATCTTAGATTAACCACTTAAGCTGTATTTTACATACTTTTGTCACGCAAGTGTCACACACACAGCTAATGTACAAGCTCACAATGCATTGCCATTGTGAGCTTGTAGATCAGACAAACACAGACAATGTAATTACCCACACTGAATAACTTTATTTGACACACTTGTTTTATTGTTTCTTGAAGAGCATCATGTAAGATCAACTGTAAGAACTACGTTTCACAACATAAGATACTGAACCAAAGTTATAACGTAAAATGTCTGCTTTACTCAGAATGTGATTGCCTTAAAGTTATTCCAAGTCGCTCTGGATAAGAGTCTTCAAAAAAGCCTGAATTGTAAATTGCAGAATGCTTTTGAATAATAAGTGAACTGAGCACTGAATGAAATGCACTGCGAATTACTCAACAGGTGCTGAATTGTAATAATTGCGACTGCAATCAAAAAGCTTCAAAACAGCCAAGAAATGCAACGTTAATGTTTCACGTCAAAATTAAACATTTTCATAGGAAAGCTTTGTTAACTAGACACAACAGAAAATAGGATTATATTATATTTTTTTACAGAAATGATACTACTATATTATGTTTTACGAAAAGGGTCTTCCTGCCGTGTTCGTCTCCAACACGTTTCACAAAATGTCAACCTTGATTTAAATATTTTGTACAACAATATATTACATGTTATGAACACTCACCTGGGCTTCACTCTAGATCTGCAAGCTATGATCTGCAAGCTATGAGCAGATCTGCAAGCTATGAGCTTGTAGATCTGCTATTTTTGAATAGCCAAAGTATAAGATAATGGTTAAAGTGGTTACAATCTAAAATGACACAGATGCGTTCCAGGTCTTAATGGGTTAAGCCTGGAGTCGCTATTTTGGGCATGTAATTATAGGCAAATATTTTCAAGATGAAAAAATAAAATAAAAAAATCTGTCAACATTTTCGAATAGCCAAAGTATTAAAATGGGGCTCAAGGGTCCATTTGTACACCATCAAGAGTTAGATTAAAACTCAGGATTGGACTGTGTAGGATAGCATTTAGTGCATTGGCTGGGTGGGTGGTGTGATGTCACTCTTTGGGGACCTTGAAACTGTCCTTCTCTTTCCGGAGGCTTCTCATGGTTTCAACAGGGCTGGTCTGTTTCACGTGGTCCTGCACCGTCTTCTCTCTGAAAGTCAACAGAAAAATCAATCACAAACTATTTTTAATACATTAAGACCGGTAACGCATCAGTGTCATTTTTAAAGATTTCTTTGGCTATTCAAAAATAGCAGATATACAAGCAGTACGAGCTTGTAGATCAGCAATTTTCTTTTTTATCTTGAAAATTCGTGCAAATCTTTGAATATATATTTATTAAAGTGAACATTTGTAACTCAAATATTTGCTTTTGGGGGTCCCTGGAACTAAATATTTTACAAATGTGTCAAAAAATATATTTTTTTCACACATTTTCACGATAAAAATAAAAAAAAGCAGATCTACAAGCTCATAGTGCGGCACTCTGAAATGAGCATTACTAACAAAACCACATTACAAGCACTATAACTAACTATATTTCCATCAAATTGCAAAAAGCCAGGTCAGTCCCTTGGTCTTGGTCCAACTTTATTTATGCCATGTGTGGCGCTAGAATGCACACAATACCTATGTCTCTATCGCCACCTACTGGTGGATTACCATACACTATTCTCACCTGACCAACCTAGGCAAAGAGAGCCAGGTTGGATGTTAAGCCATGTTTTTTTTTAATGTATCGGTTTTTATGCTGCTACCCTATTTTTTACTACTTATTCGGTACCTGTTCTCAACCCTTATTAATGTTTTACCCTTACTGCCAGGGACCCCCAGAAGAGAAGATTTGTGTAAAAAATAAATAAAAAAACGATTGAACATTTTCAAACACAAGATGTTTCTAAAATGTTCAAAAATAGCAGATGTACAAGCTACGCAGGTGTGCGGCACGGAATGACGCACTGTGAGCTTGTAGATCTGCTATTTCTTTTGAATAGCCAACGCTAAAATCTAAAATGACTTGGATACTTTCCCGGTTTACCATTACAGTTTGTGACAAAGACGTCTTTGAACAAGATAGATACTATGCTGTTGAAATAATAACATCATCAACATGTACTGTACGTACTTTACTCTCATGAAAGGGTTAAATGCGAACTCATCTGCCAGCGTGGAGGGGATGGTAGGTTCTTCATTGTCGACTTTCTCCTGCAGGATCAATAAATCAGTGTTCACATGGGAATTCTATAAAGCCAACGATAGCTTGCATTAACATGATGTGTTAAATGAATACCTTTGCCCATGCCAGTTTCTTCTGAACCACCTCGTTGTCAGGTTCAACGTGACGTGCAAACTTCAGGTTGCTGACCGTGTATTCGTGACCACAGAAGACACGCTAAAACAAAAAAAAAACACCATTGTTCATTAACATAAACAAGTCAGTGCATATTGGCATAATGTATTAGCCTGGGATTTTTTTTCTCACTTTGCTTATCAGTCTGGCCAGCCTCCTATTTAGGTTCTACACAAACCTAAATAATTGCGCAGCATGCCAGTCGCGTAGTTCTACGCGAAGTGGTCTTTTTTTTTTCCTCGCAGGTTCACATTTCATTGTAGGCCTCCCTCGCAGTGACACATTTCATTGTAGGCCTCTCTCGCAGTGACACATTTCATTGTAGGCCTCTCTCGCAGTGACACATTTCACTGTAGGCCTCTCTCGCAGTGCCACATTTCATTGTAGGCCTCTCTCGCAGTGACACATTTCATTGTAGGCCTCTCTCGCAGTGACACATTTCACTGTAGGCCTCTCTCGCAGTGCCACATTTCATTGTAGGCCTCTCTCGCAGTGCCACATTTCATTGTAGGCCTCTCTCGCAGTGCCACATTTCATTGTAGGCCTCTCTCGCAGTGACACATTTCACTGTAGGCCTCTCTCGCAGTGACACATTTCATTGTAGGCCTCTCTCGCAGTGCCACATTTCATTGTAGGCCTCTCTCGCAGTGCCACATTTCATTGTAGGCCTCTCTCGCAGTGCCACATTTCATTGTAGGCCTCTCTCGCAGTGACACATTTCACTGTAGGCCTCTCTCGCAGTGACACATTTCACTGTAGCACACCTGGATATGGAAATATCCGTATCCGGAGATTTTCGTTCCCATCCGCCGTCGCTCTAAATCTTCCCCTAATCCGTCATTATCTCGGAGTTGTTTTTCTCTTCACTGAACGCTGTTTAACAAAAAAACGCGACTACTGCAAAATGGAATGTCGCCGATTGAAACGGTCTTCTCTGGGCCACTCACACAGCTACCCTGTGTGTCTACAAACAGTTTAACGCACGAACTTAAGGTATTTAGCGAGGTCTGTGGCGACGTGAAAAAAACAAAAAAACAACAATAAATCGCTGGCACTGGTGAGTACATTATGATATTAAACTCTGGCGTGGAATGTGTTAATGATGTAGGAAAGTCAGGAAGTGACTTGAGTTTTACGTTGTGTATTTACCGTTTCGGGGGGCAGAGATCCCAGGATGTCGATCAAGGCTCTGTACATCTGCTCCGCTGTTCCCTCAAAGAATTTCCCACAACCCGCCACAAACAGCGTGTCTCCTGCACAGAGATGTGAAAGAACAACATCAACCATCTGGTCACAATCTACATGTTAGTTCTGTATAGTTGCACTGTCATAAATGATACAAGATGATGCCTTCCCATAGCAATTATTCCTATAGAGTGTTTGTTCAGTAACAGGGGTCTCCCTGTCTCTCCAGCTCTTTTAGTAAACAGAAAATGCATTTTCAGGTTGGGGATACCAATTTTTATCCAATCAGGAGACAGAACTAATTCATTAGCTTCTATTTTTAGTGTTCCAGTTCCAATTTTGTTTCATCACCAGCATTATGAGTTCTCTAGCGCATTGGTTCTCAAAGTGGGGTCCGGGGACCCCCAGGGGTACTTGAGGGGATACCAGGGGGTCCCCAGCTAAATGATTTATAGGAACCAAATGGACCCTTATGGGTCTGTAACTCTGAGAGTGTACAAATGGAACCAAATGGACCTGTTAGGGTCCATTTGGTTCCATTTGTACACTCTCAGAGTTACATAACATTGATTTTACAATATGAATTGAGGTCCCAGAGATAGAAATGCCATTAAATGGGGGTCCGTAGCCCTAATGCATGTCAAACTGGGGGTCCTTAAATTACAATGATTGAGAATCACTGCCAGAGCCGTAAAAAGTCTTCTCTTATCGGGGGGTCCCTGGCTTATCTTTTCAAATGGGGGTCCGCGGGCTAATAAGTGTCAATTTGGGGGTCCCTGACATGAAAAAGTTTGAGAACCACTGCTCTAGCACAACTGAGCGGTGCCAGACCAAATCAGCCGAGGGCAATACGTTTTTTTACGTTCAATGGCAGATTTGTCTGGTTTCCAGGCTATGAGTTCTCTCTCTCCCGATTGGATATAATTGGTATCCCTACCTGAAAATCTATTTTCTGTTTACCGAAGAGGCAGAGACATGAGGAGACCCCTGTCACTGGACAAACACTCTAATTTAAAGCGAACATTTTTTTTTAACTCAAATCTTTGCTTCTGGGGGGTCCCTGGAACAAAATATTTTTAGATGGGGTGTCGGTGGCCAAATACATATCATTTTGGGGGGTCCTTGACATGAAAAAAGAGAGAACCACTGATTAAAGCAACATACGTTTTCTTTTTCTTTTTTCAACTGTTAGGATTTAGAAGACATTTGTAGAATCCCCAGAAGCAAATATTTAGTAAAAAAGTTTTTAAAAAAGCGCTTTAAAAAAGAATATTCATATGTAGATCTGCTATTTTTGAATAGCCTGAAGAAATCTAAAAAATGACACAGATGCATTCCCTGCCTTAATGGATTAAAACACGCATTTAAAAAGGAATAGAAACACAGGTCAGTACACATTCAGCCAACCTGATTAGAGGGTACCTGTGAAGACAGCCGGGGGCTCCGTGCTCTTGTCTTTGGTCACATAGTAGCAGATGTGACCCGTGGTGTGACACGGAGTGAACAGACATTTGACGTTGAGTGAGCCGATCTACGCCAGAAAAACAAACACCGTACCAGTGAGTTCACACTATCAGCCAAATCCCAACTGTCCTGCAGAAACCACTCATCTCCATACTATAACTTTTTGTGTGTTTTTGTAAATTAACCCCCTACTTCAGGGGTCTTCAACAGGGGGTCCGGGACCCCTAGGGGGTCCTCAGAGTTACTACAGGGGGTCTGCCAAATCTTCGTGTTATGATTTTTTTTACCTTAACACTTGAACCCTAATATCCTTTTTCTGAGGAGAACTTTAGCCAAAAATAGCAGATCTACAAGATCTACAAGCTTGTAGATCTGCTATTTTTGGCAAAGAGGCGAAGAGGGGAAAAAGAGCAGACCAAGAGAACAAAAAAAAGTTTAATCTGAAACACAATTGTATACAATATAGAGGGGGTCCCTGCTTCATCTCTCTCTCAGCTAGGGGGTCCTTGGCCTGAAAACGTTGAAGACCCCTGCCCTACTTGATCATACTACAGCTGCGATCAAGGTTTTTGCGATCCGATCGGATTCCGATCAGGCAGCATCAAAACAGATCAGATTCCGATTCATTCTGATCCGATACGGCACATAATAGTCTCTATAATACTATATATATAATACTGGGGCTCCGCACACCGCTCAGAAAAAAAGGGGAAAAAAGTATTTTGCTGCGTGTCTGAAATCTCTGAATCACTTTCTCTTTTATCCCAAATGCGTCACCCATCAGTGTAAAGAGCCTCGATGGACAGCTAGGCCTACTATGTTGCAAAAGACACCATCTAAGTTCCCCTTTTATGTAGGCATTGTCTTTTTTTAATAAGACGGACAATAATAAATCCGGTGGGTTAATGATTAATCACCAGGTTCGAGAGAGCAGTGGTGGAAAATAATAGCAGATCTACAAGCTCACAAGCATTGTGAGCTTGTAGGTCTGCCATTTTCAAATGGATGAAATGTATATAGGGCTGCAGTGGTTACTGTATGTACTTTACACCACTGCGAGAGAGAGGCTCGCGTCGCGTCGCGTCGCAAAAGCGAGTGTTGATATTCAGACAAAATCTGTCACTTCTGTGTTCCAAATGGTATTGTTTGATCGGCTGGTGATATAACTTAACAGTCACAAGGCATTTATAAACATACTTGTGTGGATGACGGTGACGGAGGATTGTAATGAAGTCTTTCAGGACGCGCCACGCACTTCTGTGTTGCTTGCACGGACAATGTGTCAGTCAGCCCGTACAACATGTGGCGCGCGGCCGCGACCGCGGTCCACGCTCCGCGCTTTTTATCTTTACTTTTTATTACTGATGTTATGTTAAAACTAAATGTTAAAAAATGATAGATCATGTGATATTACTCAAACAGAGAACATAAACTCTCCAGAATCTTTGTCAACAAAGTTTCACAGTGTGCTGGGTAGAACTGCTGGAGTGGAGTACTGGAATGGAGTGTTTTGATCGGAGCGTCTGATCGGTCATTTTCGCTGCGATCCGATTCGATCCAATCTCCATTTTTAGCTGATATCGGGCCGATATTCGATCTGTTAATCGGATCGCGGCATCTCTAACTACAGCGTCACACAAAAGCATCAAAAGTAGCAGAAGCGAAGCGACACGTTTTGAGCTTGTGGATCTGCTTGTAGATCTGCTCTAAGTAGCTTGAGAAAAGGGGCCGCCGTCTTGCAGCGGTTGGGCTACAGAGGTCCCAGATGGAAGTAGGTTGTGAAACAAAATGTGTGAAGCAAGCTTCTTCCATCTGGCGGAGGGAGTCGGGTTACCATAAGTTAACGGCAACACTCAATGACATCAACGAGCACAGTAACACACTTTGAACGTGTTGGAGTGGGTGACTTTCTTGGTGAGGGCGTCCACTCTGTCGTCTCCTCCAATGACCTTCAGCCCCGGCATCAACCTCAACATCTTCTCATTCCCACCGGCATGATCCCTGCACGCACACGCACACACACACACACACACACACACACACACAGTGTTTCTCATGAACAACTGAGTCAGAAATGATATACAGCGAACATTGAAATGCAAGTTTAATGATGATAAAGTCGTACCAGTGATGGTGGGTGGTGAGGACTGTTGTGAGTCTTACACCGTGTTTTCTGACTGCCTCCAAAACCTGTGAATGAAGAGCACAACCAACTAGTTTAATAAAATAAAAATGGAAAATGGCGGTAGGGTAAGTGATATTCCTTTGTTAAAAGAAGTGTTACATAGCTCTATATTCTGATAGTAATAATTGCTATAGAGTGTTCGTTCAGTAACAGGGATCTGTCTCCCTGTCTCATGTTTTTATCCAATCAGGAGAAATAACTCATACAGGATAAGCAGCATGGAGCGTTGGACTTTGGGAGCGCTCGTTGTAAATCACTCAACGGTCCTGCGTACCACCTGTTTCTAAATGTCACTTAATGCAGGAGGCAGCAGGACTTTGAGTTATTGAAAACGAAAAATAATCACCTGCACGGAATTTATTGACATTTCTATGGTGGATTTTTATGAAACAAAAACGTTGCAGATAGAAAGAGAATAATTCCAGCTTTGAGTACAGCTGCCATGTTGGTGAGTTTAACATTGTTAATACAATCAGATAGGACTTTTCTGTTTGGATGTATGGGCTGTGAAGGCCAGAAAGTAGTTTTTTGCCACTCAGTAGGCGTTCCTGCATAACTTCCGGGTACGATGATGTCACACGCATAGCCTCTATAAGAAAAAGACACACCTTCACTGGCTCCACGGGGTCGACCACGGCTGCCTCCTTGGAGTCCACGTCGATCAGGAGGTACATGTAGTTGTCGCTGAGCGCCGGCAGGAGTTCTATCTTCATGTCTGCTTGTTCCACCAGCAAACTCTTCCTCAGCGGCGGGGTGTGGAGGAGGGCGGCCGATGCTGCTTGGAGTCTTGCAGGCGCTACGCGGAAAATAAATAACACAACATTTGACACGGATAGTATATACACACAACTGTATTAGTGAAACTATGACTCCACCTATGTACAGTAGCCGGACAAGATCTAACAGCAACACGGAAATGAAGGAAATATTTGTCAACCGTATTAGTCACACTAATGACTCACTCCACCTGTGAGGCAACTAATGCCATGTCTGCTTATTATAAGCGACTTTGCTTTTCTCTAAAGTTGCTTGTAAATATTGGTACCGTAGTTTGCGGTTGCTGATTATTGTTTAAACCACGACCAAATGAATATGTACAGTATTTGTCTGCAGACCTCCATCTGAAATTATTTTGTACCAGGGACCCCCTTTACCAGATTTGTACCACATTTTGGATTTTTTTCCCCCCAAGAAAATAGCAGATCTACAAGCTCAAAACTGCGACGCGTTGTGAGCTTGTAGATCGTCTATTTTCAAAAACACTGCATGAACTGTAGCCCTGTAGGCTACTTCCTGTATTTGAAGGATCCTCCTAGTCCTGGAATGGAGATAAAACTGTGAACTAGGTTATGAGTTACCAGATAATGTTAGTTACGTACAGTATCTCAGCAAAGACTGCGTTATAGTTTTAGCCTTCAGTATAAGGATAGAATGCAGGACTATGCAGCATAGTTTTGAGTGCAGTTTGCCCATCATCACGTCAGAGTATTCTCAATCTCTATCCATTTATTCAATTATTGTATTCAAGCACTCAATAGCATGTCCTCAACAACATTACCAACTCTATAGGCTCTGGAATAGCCTGCCCTTCACCATTAGAACTAAGTGCCCTGCCTATTGAGGCTTTTAAATCTCTTCTCCTTCTTTTCAATGGCCTTTGATCATACCGGAGGTTATTGTATTTATTTCATTTTAAATGTGTTTTTTTTATGCTATGTGGGTGCACATGCATGATGTTTATTTATGTACAGCACTTTGGTCAATTTCGATTATTTAAATATTATTTTTATTTATTTTAGCTAATGTGCTTTATAAATAAAGCTTGATTTGATTTGATGGAGCTGTCTAATTGGTAGTTTTACCAAGTAAACTTGTAGTGCTACTTATTTTTGAAAGAATGATTTTAGTGTAGCTCAGTTAGTTTAGCAACTCCGTTGTTGCTAAAGTAACTTATAACTATAGCAGATATAGCTACCTTTTTTAAAGTAGATTATTTTCTAGCTCCAATCGGAACCTCACCCTCTGCTGTATAGCTCTGAGCTACATAGCGGAGGGAGAGGTACTAAATGGGGCTAATTATTGTCCAAAACTATTGAGTCAAATTCTGAGTTTAACCAGATAAAGATAACATAAAAGAAGATTGGGTTAGTAGTAATGTTATGGTCAGCATAGCCTTACTTAGTTAGATCAACACTCTCGTATGTATTTGATCGATTTTGACATTTTTATATCTTCGAGTCTTAGCGGCCACCCCCACAGTTTGCCCTGAAATGTCGGGTCCAAAGCCCACACTTCTCCGAACATGTACAAATGAAAGATATACGGTGCTTACCCGCTTGCCCCAAATGTTAACTAGGTGTCCGGAGTATTTTTGCAATGTATTAGTCCATATTTTTCAATAGAGAAGTGTTTTAATCCAGTCTGTGGCCGAATGCCATTTCCCCCCTCGTTTACTTCCTGTTTACATTGTGTGTAATTCCGGCTTTCACCTGATGCGCTCCATCACTACCGTCCATTGGGAACTTGAACAGAATCGTCCACAGACGGGATTAAAACACTTTTTTATTGACAAATATGGCCTAATACATTACACAAACACGCCGGACACCGAGTTAACATTTGGGGCAAGCGGGTAAGCACCTCATATTTTGCATGTGTACATGTTTACTGAAAAATGGAAATACTCCAGTAAAGTAAAAAATACCTAAAAGATTGTACTTAAGTACAGTACTTCAGCACTTTACAACATGCACTGAAGATTACATAAAAGAAGAGTGCGTTACAGTAACGTTATGGTCAGCATGGCCTTGATGAAGACTGTCATATCATCATTAATATGACCGTCTTCATCCAAGGCTATGGTCAGCAGGGAGATGATGCAACATTATGCACGATTGTCATCATCATCATCATCATGTGTTTATTGTTCACTTGACAGCTGTTTCAGCAACACGTTTATTACAGATAAAACCATGCTAAAACTAATCCCACACTATATAGGTATGTAGGCATATCAAATGCAATACATATATACCTCATTATAATGTAACGTTTATACATACCTAGTTTATAAGTGGCTGCGGTTCCCAGAACCCCCAGAGCGCACGCACCCGCCAACAGAGCCCTGTGGAACACCATCTGATGTGCTATGTTGTTGTTTGTTGTTGAACCAGCTTTAGTTCCAGTTCCTTCCGCCCTGCTCTCGACCTTTGACGTCACCCACCGCTCTCAGCCAATCACATGCGGGGGCGGGGCTGAAACGTACAGTAGGGCCGACTGGTTCTCAACCTGTGGGTAGGCGACCCCCAGGGGAGCCCCCGCAGGATATTTTTGGGGGTCCCCTCCACTGATGACAGTAAAAGTACAATTTAAGGACTTTTAAAGACCTTTTTAATACCAAAAATAAAGAAAAAAAGGGGAACATTACTGCACCAATAGTAATAAACAAACTATACAATAAAAACTGGTCAAACATTGGCCAAATTGTCAAATAATATAAGGAGACAAAAAATCTGATCTACACAATATTTATCCATTGACAGCATCATTTATTGTTTTTATTATAGCTGTTGATCACAATAACATATCATATGTTTTATGTTTGTCATACATTAATGCAGTTGTTGTGTGTTTGTTGCAAATTTGGCTACTTGTTCATTGTATTTTTTTTACAATCAAAATGACACTATAATGGTAAATGTATAATCGGTTAAGAACTTTCAAAAATATATAGCCTAATTGATTATATTATACAAAAAAATGTACATTCATTTAAGATAAATTAGTATTATTATTATCAACAAATCAACAACAAATGAATAGTTTAATGTTATTAAACTATTCCAGAATAGCATGTGTAATAATAACATCATCGCCCTAATTTCATTAGTATTTTGATGACTGATTTTAAACATTAATCATTGACTCTTTTGATTTATACAGGCATTATTATGGTGTAACAACTCTGCTATGAGTATATTTCGCCTGTAGATGGCAAAAGAAAAACGTTAAAACCCAGCAATATGTTCTCCATTTATGGCCCGTACATCTATATAAACGTTCACATTTCAAATATAAAGTGCTTACCTCGTGTCCACGGATGTTATAATTATATACGGGCACTCGGAAGTACCTCTATCTTCCGTATTGTTCAATAAAAATAGTTTTAATCCAATCGATGGCCATTTTCTCAGAATCTTCTCCATTTGCCTTTAACTACGCGACCCTATCGGCTGGGAGGTGTATTGCACTCTGATCCTTTATAACTCCATGAGAAAATGGCCGCCAATTGGATTAAAATTATTTTCATTGAACAACACGGAAGACACGGGTACTTTTGAGGGCCCGAATATAATGCTAACATCCGTGGCCATGGGGTCAGTACTTTAAATTTGAAATATGAACGTTTATGTAGATGTACGGGCCGTAAATGAAGAAAGTGCAAACACCAGTCGAGGTTCATCCATGACTGTCATATCATGACCGTCATGTTTCAGGGCAAACGGGTGCTGTTGCTTTTGTTTTTGGTCCCTCTTGGCTCGCCGTACTTTGAGGCTATAGTGGTGATCAAAGGTCGTTTTTTCCACACAGATCTGCTTCAAGGTTTATTATCTGACAACGACCTGACATCATAACTAAAGTCACTATGACCCAGAGGAGCGTGTCCAGGTGGTGGGAGTGGGGCCGGAAGATCGTGTGCGTGGGTCGGAACTACGCGGACCACGCCAAGGAGCTGGGCAACGCGCTGCCCTCGGAGCCGGTGCTGTTCCTGAAGCCCCCCTCCGCCTACCTGAGGGAGGGCTGTCCCATCCTGGTGCCCCGCTATTCGCACAACCTGCACCACGAGGTGGAGCTGGGCGTGGTCATCGGGAAAGGGGGGACCTCCATCCCCCAGGTATACTGTCATGGTCATGGTCATGGTCATCATGACATTTCTTTTAGTGGACCATTAGAAGGTGGAAATGGTCAACATGCATTTGCAGGCTGTGTTTACATTTGGTGTAATTGAGTATAGTGCGACATCTAGTGGTTGAATTTAGCCATTAACGATTCAATTGTGTATTTTGGCTTAGGACAGGGGTCTTCAACAGGGGGTCTGGGACGGACCCCTAGGGGGTCCTCAGAGTTACTACAGGGGGTCCGCCAAATCTTTGTATGATATGATTTGTTTTTACCTTAACCACTGGAACCCTAGCATCCCTTTTTCTGAGGAGCACTTTAGCCAAAAATAGGACATCATTTGGAACATAATGAATAACATAAAACACTTCTGGCCATATACTAGTATGTTATAATTATATCCTTTCTTTAAAAAAAAAAAGTGAAAATAGCCGATCTAAAAGCGTTGTGGCCTTGTAGATCCGCTATTTTCACTCTTAAAATTAAATGAATACAAATGTTCCCCCTTAATGCCCAAATTAGCTATGCCAGTTGCCACGTGGTAATAATGATTAGAAATATGATATTTCATCCAGCTGGTTTTAATACAGATGAATGGAAAGTATTTCCATTCTATCAATCATGCAAAATAATTGCAATTATCTAAACAATAACAGTGTTCAGGTGTTATTATGTAATAATTAGAGGTCCGGGCCCTCACACCTATGTCCCACTGCCAATCCGACTGATATGCTCATATTATGGAGATCTCTATATCGGTCAGTCCATGTCCCTTTTATACCCATGTATGGAGATCCCTGATGTCATCAGTATATGCCCATATAGGGGCATGCCCCCTTTTGTGCCCATATATGGAGCTGACTGATTTGTTTGCGCCCGATGCCATGACGACACATTGAGGTTAGACCATATTCGGGCGTAGCTGCATTGGGAACTCCTTATATGGTTATGGCTGAGTCATGGTGACATGGTGACGTCAGAGGTCCGCCTGCCGACCGGCCGAGCGGCCTTCCCTTCAGCCAATTGTAATATAGGATAGTGACATGATGCCGTCCGTCTCCCCAGGGCTCTGCCATGGACCATGTGGCCGGCTATGCTCTCTGCTTGGACATGACGGCACGGGACATCCAGGTAGGACTGCCTGCAACTATCCATTGTGTGTGTGTGTGTGTGTGTGTGTGTGTGTGTGTGTGTGTGTGTGTGTGTGTGTGTGTGTGTGTGTGTGTGTGTGTGTGTGTGTGTGTGTGTGTGTGTGTGTGTGTTTATATATAAGTTTGACCACTTGTTAATTGAATATAACAACAATTTAACAATTCAGTGTTTCGCCTAAATGACACGCCCAAATTAGAGATTGATTATTAACTGATTCTTTTATTGAATTATCGATTCTTTTTCAGATTTTATAGGTAACAAAAGGCAGCTTCCGCACACTCAAAACTGTGCAAAATCAGATTATTATTTTTTTATATAAAGCAAGCTTTCGGTCATAGAAGGCTCGCTACATCTATTGTTCATTTGGTTTCCTTTTGACTCCAGCACCTCACCCAAGTCTACTCTCTACTGGCAGATGAGCTGTGTTTTTATTTTCCCCACAATTTTGAGAGATTAAATAGATAAAAATCAATTAGTTCAATTAACCGCTGCACCCCTCCCTCCAGTGTTGATTTCGTCGACTAAAACTATGACGCAGAATGTTTGTCGACTACCTTTTTTCACTGATGAAAATAACTGAAAATAGCAGATCTACAAGCTCACAACGCGTCATAGCGCGACGCGTTGTTCAGCATTCAACCAAGTGTAAAGTCAGCCATTACGACGCCATCAAGGCACCGCCAACATACATTTTAGTCGACTAAATCAACTGTAGATTTAGTCGACTAACAGGGACGTGCACAGATAGACTCTAGGTGGTGCTGAAGCACCTGCCCTTTGCCCTCTTGACCAGAAGTGCCCTTTTGAAAAAAAGGGGGAAAAAATGTTTCAGTTTACAGCAGTGGTCTTCAACAGGGGGTCCGGGACCCCTAGGGGGTCCTCAGAGTTACTACAGGGGGTCCGCCAAATCTTTATGTGATATGATTTTTCTTTTTACCATAACCACTCGAAACCTAGCATCCCTTTTCTGAGGAGAACTTTAGCCAAAAATAGCCGATCTACAAGCCCACAACGCCTCGTGCTGCGAGGCGTTGTGGGCTTGTAGATCGGCTATTTTTGGCAAAGAGGTATAGGTGTAGAGGGAAAAAAGAGCAGACCAAGTAAACAAAAAAAAGTATAATTTACTTGAGCACCTGCCCCTCAAAATGTCTGTGCACGCCACTGTCGACTAAAATCTTATGATATTTAGTCGACTAAAACTAGACAAAAACTAAAACATTTCAGATGACTAAAATATGACTAAAACTAAATCAAAATTTGCTGTCAAAATCAACACTGGTCTCCCTCAACGTCCAGGACGAATGCAAGTCCAAGGGCCTCCCGTGGACGCTGGCCAAGGCCTTCAACACGTCCTGTCCCGTCAGCGACTTCATCCCCAAGGAGAAGATCCCCGACCCGGGCGACCTCACCATCTGGCTGAAGGTCAACGACCGGCTGCGGCAGAGGGGCTCCACCAATCAGATGATCTTCTCCGTCCCGTACATCATCAGCTACGTCAGTGACATCATCAGCCTGGAGGAGGGCGACCTCATCCTGACGGGGACGCCCAAGGGCGTCGCCGCCGTGCAGGAGCGCGACCAACTGCAGGCCGGGATCGACGGCGTGGTCACCATGTCCTTCACAGTGGACAGACAGCAGTGACACAGTGTTGCCAGATTCTGTGAGAGAAACAAGCAACCGGGTCTAGGAAAACCAGCCCAAAAGCAGCGACTATGGGCCACACATGAGGACTTTAACATATACATCAGCTATTTGAAAATAGCAGATCTACAAGCTCACAACGCGTCGCGATGCGACGCGTTGTGAGCTTGTAAATCGGCTATTTTTCAAATAAAATCTTGCGGGGAAATTATAATAAGCAAATCTGGCAACCCTGGCCGTGACACTATTAGACCCAAACCTTTTTCAGCATGAGACCCAAAATCAGTGGTGGAAAAAGTACTCGAATGTTTCACTTATGTAAAAGTATCAATACTGCAATGTAGAAGTACTCTGTTACAAGTGAAAGTCTGGAATTCAAAATTTACTTGAGTAAAAGTACAAAAGTATTGGTGTCAAAATGTACTTAAAGTACCAAAAGTTAAAATACTAAAATGTTTGAAAATAGCAGATCTACAAGCTTGTAGATCGGCTATTTTCAAATAGCCTATATATATATAATCTACGGCTAAAGTGGTTAATGTATGTTTTATAATGTAAAGAATTATATCTGCAAAGTAACTAGTAACTAACGTTTTCAGATAATTGTAGTGGAGTAAAAGTACAATATTTTGCCTCTGAGATGTAGTGGAGTAGAAGTAAGAGTATAGACAATTGGAAATACTCCAGTGAAGTAAAAGTATACCTCAAAATTGTACCTAAGTGCAGGACCTGAGTTAATGTATTTAGTTACTTTACACCACTCTAAGAAAGTGAATTTAGGAAGTTCTTCTGTTGCTTTTTTTGACCATCTTGTCTCTATGTGGTATCTGGACCAGCAGGGGGCAGACCTGACCTGCGTCAAGAAAGGATTCTCATTCAGACATTACTAGTGGGACAATGATGCTCTGAATAACTGCCAACTAACAGATGTACTGTGATTGTTGACTGACTGGTCCTTTCATTTGAATCAAACAAATGAAATGTGAAGTTTTATTATGGTGACTGAATGCTAAAGGAGAAAACATGACATTTGACACAATGTGTTGATGGTTTTTATTCCCCCGTTCCAGTCAAAACACTGAGCTCAGTCTCATACAGTTAGTTATATGAAAACAGGCTCCTTGAGTATTTTTTTTTACTTTATCACACTCTAAATCAGGGGTCTTCAACAGGGGGTCCGGGACCCCTAGGGGGTCCTTCAGAGTTACTAGTTATATGAGGACAGGCTCCTTGAGTATTTTTTTTTACTTTATCACCGATGTTGGAAAGTAACTGAAGTAATATGTAACTTAAAGTAATATTATAACTTTTTTCCAGTAACTAGTAAAGTAACTAATTACTTTTGGCAGGGAGTAACCCCCCCCCCCCAAAGGACCCCTGGGGGACCCCACTTTGAGAACCAATGACCTAGACCTACGTAATTTACACAACGCTGATGATGACATAGTCAACTAAGCTATCGATTAAAACGTTTAACCTGCAACACAATTGTATACAATGTAGCGGTGGGGGGTCCCTGCTTCATCTCTTTCTCTCTCTCAGCTAAGGGGTCCATGGCCTGAAAAACGTTGAAGACCCCTGCATGGTAACAAATGCTGTACATTTTCTGCCTCTTCTTGTGTGCACCTCTTCAAAGGCAAAGTGGCCTGCAAGGATATTCCTTATAGTTTTAATGAACACTACTACTGACACTGGATTTGAATGAATTTGTATTTTGAGTATAGGCCTACATGCCACAAAACCTTGGGCATCTCAGTGAAGGGATTTAAGACAGTAAAGCGCCATTAACTCAACTGTCTTTCGGGGAGAGATTTTTTTTGTAGAATTTCCTTTCTCATACAGCATGTCCTCTGTGTTTGTGTGTTACAGCGGGTAGGTTTGTGCAGTGGTCAGGCCTGGAATTTCGTCATTTTAGGGGCAAAAGCCACTTGGCTTTGGTGTTGTCCAGTTTTCTTTAGGGCACAAAGGCCAAATGCTATAGGGCAGGAAGGTCATCAAATAAAACAAGATTTTAGTCCATTGAAAGAATTAATAGAACTAGACCATACCCGGTCGGCGCAGCGCATCCGTGGGGGGATATGCGCACATGATCTGGCAACCCGGGAGGCAGTTCGTCCCATAGCTGGGCAGCCCCGTAACCATGGCGACAGTGTTTGACACAAAAACGCTAATAAGAAGCTGAGATTTGATGAAATTGAAAAACGGGCTTCACAGTTAAGTTCAGATGGTAATGGTCAATGGCTGTGTGCAAAATCAGAGCAATTGCTCCAGCCAGGGTGCCATGTCATTGTTCCGACGGCTTATTGTTCCGACGGCTCATTGTTCCGACGGTTACTATACTAACCCTATACCTAATCCTAACCCTAACCTTAACCGCACGCGGAAGCCACGTAGTCGGAGTCATGGGATGTCGGACTTATGTGCAGTCCCCCCAGCCAGTGAGGAGAACCGGGTAGCTTCACCTACCACTACAGAGAGACAAACAGACAGAGGTTACTAGAATTATAGTAGGATTTAAGGGTTAAGGATGGTTTTAAATATGAATATGTAGACTATCTGCATTGAAATAAATACATTATATGGTATTTACAATCTGATCCATGCTCAGCCCTGCACCAATCAAAGTTACTGGATTGGTTTAAAGATGCATGGGGACATAGGGGCGTTAAGAATTCAGAATCTCAACAAAAGACACTGGTGTCTACATGACAAGAAAGAGACACTGGTGTCTACATGACAAGAAAGAGACACTGGTGTCTACATGACAAGAAAGAGACACTGGTGTCTACATGACAAGAAAGAGACACTGGTGTCTACACGACAAGAAAGAGACACTGGTGTCTACATGACAAGAAAGAGACACTGGTGTCTACATGACAAGAAAGAGACACTGGTGTCTACATGACAAGAAAGAGACACTGGCGTCTACATGACAAGAAAGAGACACTGGCGTCTACATGACAAGAAAGAGACACTGGTGTCTACACGAAAAGAAAGAGACACTGGTGTCTACATGACAAGAAAGAGACACTGGTGTCTACATGACAAGAAAGAGACACTGGTGTCTACACGACAAGAAAGAGACACTGGCGTCTACACGACAAGAAAGAGACACTGGTGTCTACACGACAAGAAAGAGACACTGGTGTCTACATGACAAGAAAGAGACACTGGCGTCTACACGACAAGAAAGAGACACTGGTGTCTACACGACAAGAAAGAGACACTGGCGTCTACACGACAAGAAAGAGACACTGGTGTCTACACGACAAGAAAGAGACACTGGTGTCTACACGACAAGAAAGAGAGACTGGTGTCTACACGACAAGAAAGAGAGACTGGTGTCTACACGACAAGAAAGAGAGACTGGTGTCTACACGACAAGAAAGAGACACTGGTGTCTACACGACAAGAAAGAGACACTGGTGTCTACACGACAAGAAAGAGACACTGGTGTCTACATGTCAAGAAAGAGAGACTGGTGTCTACATGACAAGAAAGAGACACTGGTGTCTACATGACAAGAAAGAGACACTGGTGTCTACATGACAAGAAAGAGACACTGGTGTCTACATGACAAGAAAGAGACACTGGTGTCTACATGACAAGAAAGAGACACAGGTGTCTACATGACAAGAAAGAGACAGAGGAGAAAGTGGTAAAGTCAGTCAGCTGGGGCATTAAGGCCACTGTGCCCTCAGGGCATGCCATCTTTTTGAGGGGCACAAGGCCAAACTGAGGGGTACCATAGATATAGAAACCTAGATACCATTTCCGCGTAGGCAAACGGACACTCAAAGTGACTACTGGCCAATCACAGCGCTCACAGCGCGTTGACTACTGAACAATCACAGTACGTCTTTTCTAAGACCTGTCAGAATCTAGTTGTCCCAGCCCCACCTGCCTCTGATTGGCCTACCGAACGCCCCCTTCTGTGACACACGCGGAAGCTTCAGGGAAGCTTTCCTACGCTAAAATGGCCCCCGTGATACCAATGCCTCAGAGCTGAAGGAGGCGTCTGTCTACCTTTATATGTCTATGGTAACGACGGCCATGGCCTTCGTTGCCTCCCAGAAATTCCTGCCCTGGCAGTGGTTGTTAAAATATTTCAAAAAGCAATACAATCAAAATATTTAAAAAAACAATACAAGTTGTTGCAGATGAAACTTTTATGTTGATTTCATAGCTTGGGCCCCCAGAAGAGAACATTATTCAAAAACATTCAACAATAGCAGATATACAAGCTCGCAGCTGTGAGCTTGTACATCTGCTAGTTTTGAGAACCACTGCTCTAAATCCTATGAGTTTTCAGATAGCTAAAATCAAAAACACAGATGCTTTCCCGGTTTCAATGGGTTACTAACAAACTGATTTTGATGCGATATAAACTCATTTAGCTGGGGACCCCCTGGAACCACCTCAAGGGCCCCGGACATGGTGGGACCCGGGACCCCAGTTTGAGAAGCGCTGGGTTATTGTAACGATCAATCAAGAGTTCTGTCCCCCCAGGTGTGTTTTATATTAGCTCCACATGGACACACAACTCGTCTCCATTTCCCCCACAACTCATTTAGCTCTCAGTCTCAGACAACTCTGATGTGTTTCTCTTCGTTCAGAGGTTGTATTTTTGGCACACAGACAGTGTCATACATGACAAGACATTTCAAACCTACATAGTACATTGTTGTTGCTATCTAGTATAGAGTTATACATGTTTGCTTTAAAAATACATATATATTCAAGATTTGCACAAGTTTTCACAATTTTTGAATAGCCAAAGTATAAAATATGGTTAAAGTGGTTAAAATGATTGTGATGCTATATTAACTCATTTAGCTGGGGACCCCCTGAAAACTAATTTCACCCACTTTTCTACCTCTGTAAACCTGTGATGTGACAATAAACCTGATTCTGAAGAAAGTCGATCTACATGCTCACAACAACACGTTGGCGATGGGATGCGTTGTCAGTTTATATAGATTTTCAAATTGTTTTCACATTTTTTTAAACGTTTTGCCTATAATGGCATCATTGGCACGCCCAAAATAGGGATTGATTATTAATCAGTCATTTTATGGAATTATGGATCATTTCGCACATCCGTTGCTGTCAATAACATGGGATAGAGTGAGGTGATTTACAGTCCCTGTCATCCAGTGTTGATTTCGTCGACTAAGACTATGACAAAAATGTTCGTTGACTACCTTTTTGCACTGACGAAAACGAAATAAAAACGAAATAAAAACTAAAACTAAGACTAAATATATTGACAATTTCGTCAACAAATAAAAACTAGACTAAAATGTTAGTGAGGGACTAGTGGAGAAGAGATCCAGTAGAACTAAAAGACAAGTCATTTTATGGTTGGTTGCGCTCGGGTGTTGCGCTCTGAAAATAGCAGATCTACAAGCATGCAACCAAGTGTAAAATCAGCCATTATGACGCCATCAAGGCACCGCCAACATACATTTTAGTCGACTAAATCAACTGTAGATTTAGTCGACTATAACCTTATGATATTTAGACGACGAAACTAAACTAAAACTAAAACATTTCAGATGATTAAAATGTGACTAAAACTAAATGGAATTTGATTCAAAAGACTATGACTAAAACTGAATCAAAATGTGCTGTCAAAATCAACACTGGGTCCTGTCATCCTCTGCTCTGACATGCTGAAGCTGTGTGGCTGCATGTGGTAAATAAATACAGGCGGCGTGGGTTCCTATACCCGCATGGCTGAACCACATTCTTCCAGGGGTGTTTAACATCTGTTCCAGGTTTCGGTTACATCTCCTCTGTCTCCCACAGGCCTCTCTGTTGCTTTCAGGATCAATCAGGGCCTCCGTGGCCTGTTCCACAGTCCCAGGCCTGTCCCACAGTCCCAGGCCTGTCTCTGTGTAACCTGAGTCTCTCTGTTCAGCATCTTCTATCTATCTCAGGAGCACCCTTCAGGGCATCCATCCATCCATTCAGTGGTGGAAAGTAACTAAGTACATCTACTCAAGTAGCCTACTGTACCTTAAAGCAGTGGTTCTCAAACTTTTTCAAGTGAAGGAAATTGGTATCCCGACCTGAAAATGCATTTTTCTTTTTACTAAAGAGAGTTTGTTACTGAACAAACACTTTATAACTATAGCGATGATTACTATCAGAATAGTTTGGCCCTTGATTATGCGTTCTCTCCCAGGTTATTTAAAGGTAAGTGATATTCTTTAGTTTTTTTGTTAAAAGGTTAAAGCTCTATATTCTGATAGTAATCATTGCTATAGAGTGTTTGTCAGTAACAGGAGTCTCCCTGTCTCTCCAGATCTTTAATAAACAAAAAATATATTTTCAGGTAGGTGACAAAATCTCAACCAATCAGGAGAGAGTACCCATTTATCAGCTTACTTTTTATAGTGTTCCAATTCCAGTTCCATCACTTCCAATTTCACTTGTTTAATCTGTATCCTGACTGACTACTCTATCCTGATTGGATAAAATTGGTATCCCGACCTGAAAATGCATTTTCTGTTTAATAAAGAGGTGGAGAGACATGGAGACTCCTATTACTGAACAAACACTCTATGAGTACTATCAGAATATAGAGCTATTTAACACTTATTTTAACCAACAAAAAATCACTTATCCTACCTTTAAGAGAAGCTTATTTAACACCTATTGTAACAAAACAAAAATCACTTGCTGCACCTTATGACACGGTAGAAGGAGAGAAAAATAAAGTCTGGTGTGTGAATGCTGCAGCTACACTTCCTCCTTAAACCCTAAGTGTAATTGAGGCTGTCATGGCTGTTGGAGGTGATGGACACACTTAACCCCGGGGTCGCCCGGGGGCACCGAGCTGGGGCCCCATGAGTCTGGGAGATAGGATGGGATGGAAGCCCTGAAGGGCCCGAAGGGCCTCAGAGAGAGATGATGTACAGCGAGGCTCGGGTTACATTAGACAGGCCTGGGACCAGACCAGGGCTGGAAGCAGTGTTGATTTTGACAGCACATTGATTTAGTTTTAGTCATAGTCTTTTGATTCAAATTCCATTTAGTTTTAGTCATGTTTTAGTTTTAGTCTAGTTTCAGTCATCTGAAATGTTTAGTTTTAGTCTAGTTTCAGTCATCTGAAATGTTTAGTTTTAGTCTAGTTTTAGTCGAATAAATATAAGATTATAGTCGACTGAATCAGTTGATTTAGTGCCTTGATGGTGTCGTAATGGCTGATTTTACACTTGGTATTTATGATCTTGTGATCTATAAGCACACACCGCGTCGCAGCGCGACGCATTGCGTGCTTGTAGATCCGCTATTTTCAGAGCGCGACACCCGAGCGCAACCAAGCATAAAATGACTTGTCTTTTAGTTCTACTGGATCTCTTCTCCACTAGTCCCTTTTTAAATGTTTTAACCCCCCAAAAAACGTTTTGTTTCAAGGCAGAAATATCACTTACACTACCTTTCAAACGGTGTCAGAGCGGCGGTGTATGTAATATGGCGTGTGTTCACTTCACACAGGTGCTGTCTCTTTACGAGATATGAATCATGCTATTCATGGTCCCCGTGTGAGAGTCGGGTATTACAGCCTCTTAAGGCCTCAACAATGGCTTCAAAGCTGCAGTGCGGTTCTGGTTTAGCATTCAGCGTGGAAGTGTTATGTTGTCATCGACCAGGAGCCTGAGAAAGGTGCACTTTGGTGCTCCTCAGGGCCGGGAGGGGATTATATACCTGTGAGCGACCGCAGTGTTTCAGAAACACACACACACACACACACACACACACACACACACACACACACACACACACACACACACACACACACACACACACACACACACACACACACACACACACAGTCACACACACACACACACACACACACACACACGCCCAAATGATGCCACTTGTTGTTTAACAGAAACAGTGTCAGTTACATTAGCAACAAAAGATTACCACACACACACACACACACACACACACACACACACACACACACACACACACACACACACACACACACACACACACACACACACACACACACACACACACACACACACACACACACACACACACACACACACACACACACACAAAACACAAATCACAAAACACATTAACCATGCACTTCAGCCCTATATGTATTTCGGCCATTTGAAAATAGCCGATCTACAAGCTCACATAGATCGGCTATTTTCAAAAGATTTGTATACATTATGAACTTGTGAAATTGGACATTCTGCACAACGAGTACTTTTACTTTTGATACTTACAAAACATTTTGATGCCGATACTTTTGTACTTTAGGTAAAAGATACGAGCACTTTTTCCACCACTAGAGATAAGACAAGCTGGATATTATGACAGGTACGGGGAGAGGCGAGAGAAGCGTTTGAGTAGTTTGAAGGTTCATTTGACACCCTGCCTCTGTCTCTGTGTGTGTGTGTGTGTGTGTGTGTGTGTGTGTGTGTGTGTGTGTGTGTGTGTGTGTGTGTGTGTGTGTGTGTGTGTGTGTGTGTGTGTGTGTGTGTGTGTGTGTGTGGTGGTGTCTATTCATAGCTGTGAGCAGATGTTCAGGCCTGAATGCAGAGGTGTATCTGTCTGGCTATGATGAGAGCAAAGTTCACAGGTCTTCACACACACAGCTGCTGTTTGTCATAATAACGTTCACAATGAAATGATGACATGAACATAACAATGTGATAAATGTGCTTCTTACACAGTACTTGAAAAACAAACAACAACGACAACAAAACATATTCATCTTTCATGACCTGATAAAGATGTATTGCAGTGGTGGAAAAAGTATTCATATTTTTTTTAAAGTATCAATACTGCAATGTAAAAAATACTTGGTTACAAGTGAAAGTAAGGTTTTCAAAATCTACGTGAGTAAAAGTACAAAAGTATTGGTATAAAAATGCACTTAAAGTACCAAAAGTAAAAGTACTCATTATGCAGAATGTACTGTACCATTTCACAAGTTTTCAAATGTATAAACTTCAGAAATCAGAATCAGAATCAATGCTAAATGATAAAAGTAATTGAAAAAAAAAACAGTCTCCTCACGTATTAGAAGGACAATATCAGTGACCAGAACCAAGGACGGGTGTTTTCAATGAATCTATCATGGTTAAAATGGAGTTACAATGGGTTTGTATAGGAAGGGGGCGTGTCTGTTAAAATGAATATTAATATCTAAATACTGAATCAAGCAACTTAAAAACTGTATGGCGTGCTCAAGGCTTAAGACCTATTTTATACTTCGTTGCACTACAGTGTCGCACAAACATAGCCGATCTTCAACCTCACAATGTGTCGCATCGGCACTTAGTTTCTTTTTTTTTTTACATTTCTGACATTAATTCTTTTACTTTAGATTTTTGGAACGTTTTGGAAGTTTCTTGGGATATTTTTGACAATGTTCTCCTACAATGACATGCCAAAACAGGGACATCAGGTAGAACATGGTTCAAACAGACGAGACAACAGTTCAGTGTTGATTTTGTCGACTAAAACTATGACGAAAAATGTTGGTGTTACCTTTTTTCACTGACGAAAACTACATATAAACTAAATACAAACTAAGCTATGATGACTAAAACTAAGACTAAATATATTGACAATTTTGTCAACAAATAAAAACTAGACTAAAGTGAGGGACTAGTGGAGAAGAGATCCAGTAGAACTAAAAGACAAGTCATTTTATGTTTGGTTGCGCTCGGGTGTTACGCTCTGAAAATAGCCGATCTACAAGCTCACAACGCGTCGCGCTGCGACGCGTTGTGGGGCCGGCTGAAGTCGGGGGCTTTCAATACTGGCTCCTCACAGAGCGCGCTCTTCAAGGTCTGGAACGCGGCCTCCGTCTCGGCCGTCCAGACAATGTGGTTGGGGCGTTTTTGACACGTCAGCTCATACAGTGGGGCTGCAATGGTAGAATAGTTTTTCACAAATTTTTGATAATAAGCCATAAGGCCAAGGAACGATTTTACTTGCTTTTTCGTGACAGGTTGGGGCCATTCCCGAATCCGCTCCACTTTACGCGTCTGGGGCCGCACGCATCCTCGTCCGATCGTAAACCCCAAGTAGTCGGTCTCCGTCAGGCCGATGCGGCACTTTTTTGCATTCGCTGTCAGCCCGGCTCGTCTGAGCGCCCCAAGGATGGCGTGGAGGTGCTGCAGATGGAGGCTCCAGCTCGGGCTGTGGATCACGATGTCGTCTAGGTACGCGGCAGCGTAGTCTCGGTGGGGCCGGAGTACACGGTCCATCAGCCGTTGGAATGTGGCGGGCGCGCCATGGACTCCAAACGGCAGCACCGTGTATTGGAACAGCCCGTCGGGCGTGGAGAAGGCCGTCTTCGCCTTGGCCCGGTCCGTCAGCGGCACCTGCCAGTAGCCCTTGGTCAGGTCCAGCGTGCTGACGAACCGGGCTGGACCCAGGCGCTCGATCAGTTCATCCACTCGGGGCATCGGGTATGCGTCAAAGGCGGAGACGTCATTCAATTTTCGGAAATCGTTGCAGAAGCGCAGCGTCCCGTCTGGCTTCGGTACAATCACGATCGGGCTGGACCATGGACTGTACGACTCCTCGATTACTCCTAACTCGATCATCTTGGCCACCTCTTCTTTGATGGCGATTCGTCTGGCTTCTGGGATGCGATATGGCCGTTGGCGCACTACCTTCCCCGGGTCCGTGCGGATGTCGTGCCGGATCAGCGTGGTTCGGCCGGGGAGTTCGGAGAATATGTCCCGGTTCCGCCCCAGCAGGTCCTTGATGTCCTGGGTCTGGGCTGGGACGAGGTCTTCTCCGATGGGCACCGGGGGCAGCGTCTGCGCGGGCACGGCGGTCATCAGCGCTGGCAGCGGTAGTCGGGGGGCTGAGATCCACTTTTTCAATATGTTCACATGGTAGATCTGATGGCCTTTCCGTCTGCCGGGCTGGCTCACCCGATAGTCCACGGGGCCCACCTTCTCCACGACCTCGTATGGTCCTTGCCATTTTGCGAGGAACTTGCATTCCGAGCTGGGAACCAACACCAGGACCTTCTCTCCCACCTGGAACTCGCGGAGCGTGGCGCCTCGATTGTAGGTCCGGGCCTGGTCTCGCTGGGCTTTCTCCATATGTTCTCGTACCAGGGGCCAGATGGTCTTCGCCCGAGCCTGGAGACGCTCCACGTGTTCCACCACACTGCGGTGGGGAGAAGGCTGGCGCTCCCAGGTCTCTTTGGCGATGTCCAACAAACCACGGGGCCTCCGGCCATACACAAGCTCAAATGGCGAGAACCCCGTGGACGATTGCGGTACTTCCCTGATGGCAAAGAGCACATACGGAATCAACTGGTCCCAGTCTTTCCCGTCCACATCAGTTAGTTTCTTCAACATTTTTTAAAGTCTGGTTAAACCTCTCGACTAAACCATCCGTCTGTGGGTGGTAGACGGAGGTGCGAATGCGCTTCACTTTCAGCCATTTATACAATTGTGACATCACTCGGGACATGAAACAGGTGCCTTGATCCGTTAGTACTTCTTCAGCTATGCCCACCCGGCTAAACAGCATCAATAGTTCGTGGGCCACCGCTTTAGCCGAGGCCGCCCGCAGGGGAATGGCCTCGGGATATCGAGTGGCATAGTCTAGTATCACTAAAATATAGCGGTGACCGCGACTGGATTTTGGCAACGGGCCCACAATGTCCATGGCAAGGCGTGAAAACGGCACTTCAATTATCGGCATTGGTACAAGAGGGTTATGAAACGTGGGCCGCGGAGCGGTCTTTTGACATTCAGAGCAGCCTTTGCAAAAGTCCTCTACTGCCCGTTTAACCCCGGGCCAGTAGAAGCGGGCCAATATGCGCTCGTATGTCTTTTGGCTTCCCAAGTGCGCTCCTAGTTGGTGCGTGTGTCCTAAATATAACACCCGTGACACATATTCTTTTGGCACAAGTAGCTGCTCGACTAGGTCCCCCCCCTTGTCCAACACACCCCGATATAACAAGTCCTTTTTTACAAGGAAGTATGGGTGATTCAATGCACTCACCCCCTCACATTTCTTCCCGTCGATGGCGGCCACGTTCCGGCGCGCCATGTCCAGGTTCGGGTCGGTCCACTGCGCCGTGGCGAACCCCCCAGCCCGGGGTGGCTCGAGAGCTTCGGCGCCGGGGAATTCGGCGAAGGGGTCCGCAACATCAGCGGGGCCCGCGGCCCCCTGGCTTGACGTGGCCTGCATGTCCTCCGCCTCCCGTCTCTGGTCTTTTCCTCTCCTCTCCTTTTCTTTGTCTCTCTCGTCTCTCTCGTCTCTCTCATCTCTCTCGTCTCTCGCGTCTCTCTCGTCTCCCCCATCTCCTGCCGGGGAGCTGTCACTCAAGCCAGCTGGTGTGGTGGCGCGGAACGCAGGGCAGGCGCGGAGCGCGCCTGGAGGCGCCGGGCGCGGGACGCGTCGGCGACGGTGGCGGGCGGTGCCGCGCAGTAGGCCGGGGTCCCAGTACCGGGCGAACAGGACACAATCAGCGCCGATCAGCAACGGCACGGGCAGGTTGGGCACGACCCCGGCTGGTACCACGGCGTCTCCCCGGGGCGTCTGGACGCGGAGCTGGGTCACCGGATAGTGGCGCACATCGCCATGGACACAGGTTACAGGCACGGTGACGGCGCTGAGCTTCCCGGCCAGGTCCGCTCGTACGAGAGTCACCGCGCTGCCGGAATCCAGCAGGGCGTGCGTGTCGGTCCGTCCAATCTTCACGGGCAGGCGCGTCTGGCGGTGCGGGCTGGTGCCGGTGTGCAGGCAGGGCCGCGCGCTGTCGGAGCTGGCTGCGGTCCCCATGGACACGTCGCGCTCTCTCTCGGGGCACGACCAGGAAATATGGTCCGCCTGCCCGCAGACATAACAGCGGCGTTGATGTGGGCCTCGGGTGGGCCCTTCGGCAACGGCGGCCTCAGTCCGGGCGGCGGATGGGTTCGGTGGCGTCGACCTTCGACGATCGCGGCTGGGCTTCTCCTCCCCAGGGCTCTTGGCTGCTTCGGTGCGCGTGGTCCTCATCATGTCCACGCTCACTTGGTGGTTTTCTAAGAGGGCCACGAGTGCCTCCAGTGAGCTTGGACTCACTTGTGAGGCGTATCTCCGGGCGTCAGACGGCAACGAACGTATACATCTGTCGATCACTAAGCGGTCGATGATAGGTGGATCTCCCCCGGTGGTAAGCCAGCTATGGGCGCTGCGCAGAAGAGCCGCTACCTGCGGGCGGGGTGGAAAGGCCGAGTTGTAGGCCCAGCTGTGGTAGCGCTGCGCTCGAGCTGGGAGGCTGTATCCCTGGGTGGCGAGGATGGCGTCCTTCAACTTCCTGTAATCTCTGGCATCGGCGAGGGTTAAATCCCGGCACACACGCTGGGCCTCACCGGTGAGGAACGGGGCCAAGAGCGAGGCCCAGTCTCCGACTGGCCACCTCTCTCTGGCTGCGGTGCGCTCAAACACTTCCAGGTACGCTTCAATATCATCTTCTGGTGTCAATTTGGTGAGTACTTCTCTAGGTGCGCGTGTGCTAGCCACATCACGGCTAATCCTATCAATTAACTTTTGTACCGCTGTCTGCAAATCGGTTTGGCTCCTCAACAGGGCCGTCAGGGCGTTGGCATGCTCCATGGTTTTTTGGGTTTGGCGTGGATCAGTGTACCCGTATTCTCCACCATATGTGGGGAACTGATCAAAGCCAAACACAAAATGCAGGGTACAAGCCCAATTAAGGGTATTTATTCACACCTTTCGTATATGGGACCCGCAGGTCCTTGGTAATACTTTTCAGATAACTTCGAATAATAAAGTTCAAACTCAAAGTTCGCCCCGCGTCGGGGTATTTTCATGCATCACAATGTCTCTTTGTTTGGAATCCATGCGCCTCAGCGTCATCGTCATTTTATCCATGCATTGTGTCGGGTATGTGATTAACTCCCACAGGTTGCCTAGGAGTAAACAGAGAGTATCCTTTACTACTGCAATTCACAAGCATTTATCAATGTGCGGGAATAGTGGAGAATATTGCCTTACCGCCTGTAGCACCCGTCCAGTCACCAGGAGAGCCAATGCCAGACTGAGACAGAGTAGCCATACTTGTAGCCAGGTGCCACACCTAACCTGTCGCCGCAGCTGCGCTGAGTTGGGGCTGATTCATGATGGTGAGTGGCAGGTAACGCCCTTCTATGACGCTGCCCAGGCTGGTGCGCTGCCTGCGCGGTCTCACTCTGTCTCTGTCCCATGGCCTCTCCCTGGTGTGGTGCTTACCTGACAGGCGGTATTGTGGCGATACTCCACAATATATATAGGCTAATGTAATGTAATATAATGCAATGTATCGTATCGTACAGTACCTCACCAGACACCCTGTGGTGTGGTGGCCTCTAAAACGTTGGTTCTCAAAGTGGGGTCCGGGGACCCCCAGGGGTCCTTGGGGGAATTCCAGGGGGTCCCCAGCTAAATGATAGTTAGGAACCAAATGAACCCTTTTGGGTCTGTAACACTGAGTGTACAAATGGAACCAAATGGACCCTTACGGGTCCATTTG
Source organism: Gymnoscopelus microlampas (assembly GCF_963454915.1). Taxonomy (NCBI): domain Eukaryota; kingdom Metazoa; phylum Chordata; class Actinopteri; order Myctophiformes; family Myctophidae; genus Gymnoscopelus; species Gymnoscopelus microlampas. The sequence continues at coordinate 49,281,068 of NC_139948.1, forward strand.
GTTCCATTTGTACACTCTCAGAGTTAAATTAACATTGATTTTACAATATAAATTGGGGTCCAAGATATAGAAATGCCATAAAATGGCGGTCCATAGCCCTAATGCATGTCAAACTGGGGATCCTTGAAATTAAAATGGCTAAGAATCACTGCTAGAGCTGTAAAAATCTTATCTCTTTTGGGGGTCCCTGGCATATCTTTTCAAATGGGGGTCCGTGGGCTAATAAGTGTCAATTTGGGGGTCCTTGACATGAAAAAGTTTGAGAACCACTGCTCTAGAAAAAAAAAAAGGCAAAAAGGGCACTCGGCTGGAGCATTGGTAAAGTTCCTGCCCAGCAACCGTGGAGGTTGTGGGTTCGAATTCACCGTGGTGAATCCGGTTTTGTCAAACTTCTGTCACCAGGGACGTGCACAGATAGACTCTAGGTGGTGCTAGAGCACCTGCCCTTTGCCCTCTGGACCAGAAGTGCCCTATTGAATTCATATTTTTTTAGTTTACAGTATGTGGCCCATGACATTGATCAATTCTGGATTAAAGATGTGCCTGTAATAAATCTCACACTACTAGGGCAGCCGGTTGTTCCGCGCGCCGCACAAGGTGCCCTTTTTTTTTACTTGAGCACCTGCCCCTCAAAATGTCTGTGAACGCCACTGTCTGTCACGATTAGTGTAACTGGCGGACCCAAATGCAGAAACAACGCAATAGAGCACCGAAGTCTGACGTCACTGCCGCTATAGAGGGCGCTGTTCCGCTGGTTCGTGGCTTTATTTTTTGTGTTGAAATCCCCATTGGGCAAATCTTAGATCACGTCATATAAGAACTGTGTTCCAAACATAAACACACCACCCCGGCATTTCTGTCAGGGGGGTGGCTCTGCATCGTTTATGATATTCATTCATATTTAATACAGCCTGTTTCTGTCGAAAATGGAATTAATTCTGCCTTAAAAGTCTTAAGAACTACTACTTTGTGAACTACTACGTTCATGGGAAATGTAGTCTTTGGGTCGTTTGACTCGTTTCTAGCGTTTATTGTGTTACTCTATGGGTAAATGTGTACATTTCCACCTTCAGTCGATGTGTGCGTGTGCGTGCGCGTGTGCGCGTGCACGTGCGCATGCATGTGTGCATGTGTTATTGCTGGCCATCTTGGCTCGGTGATCTCCCTCACATATGAAAATCATTATTTTGTGTTCAAGTCAATCCATCATAAAGAATTAATAAGTGGGTGGTTGAGGTTTTATAAAATCATGGAACGAATCAAGGGCCAATTAGTGCCTCTATACAGGCATGTGCCTGGCCATGTGGCTACAGTGGACTGTCAGTGGAGTCTGCCCGGCAACTAGAATGGAAGCATGAATGAACGAGGGCCAGGTGCATGTCATACATACTGATACATACACAGTGGTGTAAAGTAACTAAGTACATTTACTCAAGTACTGTACTGGGGTATTTTTTACTTTACTGGAGTATTTCCAATTTTCTGTACAGTATTTTTACTTCTACTCCACTACCTCTCAGAGGCAAATGTTGTACTTTTACTCTACTACAATTATTTGTAAACTTTAGTTACTAGTTACTTTGTAGATTTAGATTATTATTATAAAACATATATCACTAAAATAATACAATACTCACTTCAGCCCTTTTGGCCATTTGAAAATAGCCGATGCTCGCATTGTGAGCTTGTAGATCTGATCAGATTTTCAAATGATTTTTATACATTTGAAAACTTGTGAAATGGGACATTCTGCATAATGAGTACTTTTACTTTTGGTAAAACCAGTACCAGCAGTAGAAGACAAAGGCATAAGTGCACTATGAAGAAATGTTTTTGACTTTGTATTTATTTATGTATTTTTGGGTCATTATATAGGCTAAAAGATTAATTTAAAATATTTCCCAAAAAATGGCCAAAACTCAACATTTTGTACACATTTTGAAAGGGGTCAACCCTGACCCTGAAACAAATGTTAACACATTTAAAATTACATTGTTTTATGAGCTTGGTAGATTTGGTAAATGTTTTCGCGACGCGGTCATACGACAAAGCATAAACTATAGGGCTTTGAGTGGTTAATGCTTTTATCTTTTATACTTGAGTAATGGGAATTGACATTCTGCTTGAGAAATGAGCGTTCTTTTAATAGGCATATGACAAAAGCTGCTGTAAATCATATTGGGAAGGGGGAAAAAAAATTCACAGTCAGTATATTTGGCCGGTCGGGTCACAGTAGTAGCTCAAGCTCTGCGTAAAATATCACCACCAGCCAGAAGTTTAAACAAATCTATAAATCTATTTTATTGTTATACGTTTTCCAAACGAAGGCCGTAGTAGTAGTAAATTGTATTTTATAATGCTAAATACTAACCAGAAGAGTGGAAGAGGAAAGAAATCCTGAAAAAAAACGAACAAAAAGCTGTAGCTAGTAGGCTACATATAAAATGCTATTGTAAAAAAAAAAAAAGAAACCCCTCAAGTCCTATGATTAAAAAGATGTTCAAAACGGCTTTAGTCACCAATGACAATTTGAGAAGCAGTTGTAAGCCAAATTGCTCTCCCATCAATTATATAAGAGTGGAGTGGAGGATTTAACAAGACCCAGAGGCCCCCAAACCACAGAGACAGAGAGAGAGAAATCCCCAAACATTCTGTCTCTGTCGGGGGAAAAACGCCTAAGTCCCAAAAGTTTTGGGACTTGAAAAAAAATATAAAAACAGAACCGTTTTGGGCCAAAACGGTTCCGTTTTTATATATATATATATATATATTTTTTAAAACAAGCATTTTTTAAATTGTGAAAATAGCCGATCTACGAGCTCAGCTCGTTAGATCTGCTATTTTCACTACTTTTATGTCGACACTCTTGTATAGGTTCTTGGTTTTACCAATATGATCCTATAGATTACTGAGGCACTACACTGTCTCTATGCATTCGATGTACCGTATGTGTTTACCTGGCTTACTGTTACGAGCCAAGATAAAGAAGAGTGTCTGCTAAATGCCTACATTGTATATTGTATGACGACATAATAGGGCATTAATTTATAGATTAAAAAAAAAAAGTTTTAAATATGGAGATACAAGGTTTCTCCTCAACAGGCAGCGACAAAGTATTCTTCCCCTCTCGGAAGGAAGGCAGTGGTGTAGAATAAGTAAGTAAGTACATGTACTCAAGAACTGTACTTAAGTACAATTTTGAGGCATTTCTTTACTTTCTTCAGTATTTACAATTTCAATACTTTTACTTCTACTCCCACTACATCTCAGAAGAAAATATTGTACTTTTACTCCCACTACAATTATATGAAAACTTTAGTTACTTGTTACATTGTAGATTTTGATCTCATTATTACAAAACACACCATTTCATTGTGAGGTTGTAGATCAGCTATTTTCAAAATAGTTTTTTACACATTTTGAACTTGTGAAATGGGACATTCTGCACAATGAGTACTTTTTACTTTTGGTACTTTCAAGTACATTTTGATACCAATACCTTTGTACTTTTACTCAAGTAAATTTAGAAATTCCGGAACTTGTAGTTGGAGTATTTTTTTGTATATTTCTACATTGCAGTATATGGATACTTTTCTTTAAAGTAAAGAATGTGTGTACTTTTTTTTTTACCACCACTGCCGGAAGGAGACTGTGGTGGTATACTGTATGATGGGGTGAATGGAGAGAATGTGTGTGGAAGTGGAGTCTCTTCTCCTCCTCCTTCTCCTCCTCGCCACCGCGTAGGGAGCGTCTTCATTTGTGGTTGCGCTCTCAGAGAAAACCACTTTTAAAACGCTGTAATCCCACGTTTTATCTGCCTTAGTGCGTACAAATCAGCCCCGGTTCTCTCTCTCACACACACCCACACACACACACACACACACACACACACACACACACACACACACACACACACACACACACAAACAAACATTTGTATGACTATACTTGTGAGGACATCAACTCTTTAGGACAGCCATGTTATGAATGCCATTTAAAAATAATAATTGCCATTTTAACCGTAAACCTGAAGCCGACGAACAGCAGATCTACAAGCTCTCTGCGACGCGTTGTGAGCTTATAGATCAGCTGTTTTTCGGTGCATGACACTGGCGCGCAACTAAGTATAAATCATGTTGAACTCTAATTCCAATCCCTAAACCTAACCTCTAAAAGGCACCTAAATGTCTAATCCTGACCTGAATGTTTTTCTAATTGTAAAGTATCTCTAACTATAACTATAAAACAACCATTTGTCTTGTGAGGACCAGGAAAAAGCGGTCCTCACAATGTATATTTCTGCAAATTCTACTATACTTGGTCCTCGCAAGTATAGTAATACAAACACGCACGCGCACACGCGCACACACACACACACACACACACACACACACACACACACACACACACACACACACACACACACACACACACACACACACACACACACACACACACACACACACACACACACACACACACACACACACACACACACACACACACACACACACACACAGGCCTCAAAGTGGTCCTTCCATCTCTCCCTCCCTCCTCCATATCGTCTCTGTCGGCTGGGAAACCTCATAAGTCCAAAACTACTGTTACTTTTCACGGTTCAAATATAAAAATAGCAAAAAATAGCAGATCTACAAGCTCGAAGCGCATTGGCCTGCCATGTGCGCTCTCTTCCCCACATAGGAGGATGGCGCCACGGCAAAATGTGTGTCCAAAACCATTCCTTTTTGTATATTTTATTTTTAAAACATTTTTTAAATAGTGAAAAATGGCCGATCTACAAGCTCACAACGTGTTGTGCGTGGCGACGCGTTGTGAGCTTGTAGATCGGCAATTTTTGCTACTTTTGTATGACGTGGTAGGTAGTAAGATGACGAAGTATAGGGCTTTAATTTACGGGAGATAATAAAAAAAAAAAAAACGTTTTAAATATGGAGATACAAGGTTTCTACCCGACGACCGCAACCATATACACACCCCTCCTCATCATGCTATAGGCTAATCTCATGCACTTACAGGGGCCTGTAACCCAATACCAACACAGCAATTGTCATTCAAGCGAGCCAATCAAGCACAGAGCAGAGGAATTAATGGCATGCATGCAGCTAAACTGTGGTGCAGTTGAAATCCTTTTAGAAACATAGGGTTCTCAGACTAGGGCCCGTGGCCCATAGGAGGGCCCTGAGGATATTGCAAGTTGCGGGTCCCCAAATAACTGGCAAAACAGTACGATTTATCAATTATCCTGCACTAGACCATACCTGTGGGGGGATATGCGCACATGCTTTGGCAACCCGAGAGCCAGTGAACACAAAAACGCCAATAAACAGCTGCCATTTGGGGAAAGTGAAAAATGGGCTTTGCTGTTCCCTAAACATGGTAATTAATGGTCAATGGCTGTGAGCAAAACCTGCAATACAAATGCAATGCATGTACACAGTGCATAACCCAAAGTCTACAAATACTTTGCGTGTGCATATCCTCAGGAGGGGTATGGATTAGTAATGATAATTTAACATTTAGATTTTAAAACATGAATGTGTGTAGTGGTGCATGGTTAGAGCATATACGCCTTTCATGCGTAATGTCGCGGCCACGGGGTCAAACCCTGGGACCCCCCTGGGTCATGTCAGCACGGGCATGCGATTGCAACGGCTTCTATCCTAGTGTACTTTCTGTTTTCGGTCTACATTAAATATTTTCGCTGAAAATAGCCGACGACTCACGATGCGCAGCGTTGATGATCCAGAAAAGGTTGAGAAGTGAACCGCTGCTTTATAAGCGGCAGCAGCAAGCCGTCTCTGGGCTAAACAAATGGTTTTCCTATACCCACCGTGGTGGTGGGTAGAGAGGATGTGGCCTTTCATGATCCTGTAATTTAACTTGTTTTCCAGTTGTGTGTGTTCTGAATAAATGTGTTCCCCGTCCTTTTGTAATTCAAACAAAACTACATTTTAGTACAGAGGCCATTGTCCTTTTTTACGGTCTCTGTATGTGATGTTTACATACATACGTTTCAGTGCAAGAACCGTTGTATGTATAGATGCAAACTGTCCCCTCAGGGCTGGTGCTGGATGGAGGAGAGGACAATGGACCATGACATTCTATATGTGGCTTTTCACTGGAGATGTTTATTCATCAAATAAAATATCTGGGTGCCAGAGTGAGTGCCAGTATTGATTTCGTCGACTAAAACTATGACGAAAAATGCTCATCGAGTACCTTTTTTCACTGACGAAGATCCAGTAGAATTAAAAGACAAGTTATTCTATGCTTCGTAGCCGTTTGGTGTTGCGCTCTGAAAATAGCAGATCTACAAGCTCACAATGTGTCGCAGCGCGACGCATTGTGAGCTTGTAGATCGGCTATTTTCAGCATGCAACCAAGTGTAAAATCAGCCATTATGACGCCATCAAGACACCGCCAACATACACTTTAGTCGACTAAATCAACTGTAGATTTATTTCTGTCACATCAGTATGTGATGATCATTCAGGGGTCTTCAATGTGTCCGTACACAGACAAATGTGTCTGTGGCTAGACTTGGCCTTGTTTTTTTTTTTGTTTTTTTACATTATTTTGATCATAACACTCAATTACTGAATGTCTCAGTCTCCAGGTTTTCCTCAGCATATGCATGTCACTTATTTACTACTGTATGTATGACACATTAGGAGTCCACTGGTACAGTGGTTCTCTAACTTTTTATTTTCAAGGACCCCCATAACTCAGAGTGCACAAATGGCACCATTTGTGCACTCTGAGTTGTGCCGGTTTGTGTGTTTCTGGTAATATAATTTCCCACACATTTTCATGTCCATGGAAAAGATAGAATTTTGACAAAAATGTCCACCACAAGCCAGCATGGCAATGACCCCTGTGATCATTAGACTCAGCAATAACCCACCTGTCTCCCAGACTCCCTACCCCGTTGGTTCTCAAAGTGGGGTCCGGGGACCCCCAGGGGTCCTTGGGGGAATTCCAGGGGGTCCCCAGCTAAATGATAGTTAGGAACCAAATGGACCCTTTTGGGTCTGTAACACTGAGAGTGTACAAATGGAACCAAATGGACCCTTACGGGTCCATTTGGTTCCATTTGTACACTCTCAGAGTTAAATTAACATTGATTTTACAATATAAATTGGGGTCCAAGATATAGAAATGCCATAAAATCTTATCTCTTATGGGGGTCCCTGGCATATCTTTTCAAATGGGGGTCCGTGGGCTAATAAGTGTCAATTTGGGGGTCCTTGACATGAAAAAGTTTGAGAACCACTGCCCTACCCAGTCTGAATTCAGAGTTAGAATGAATATAGAATTATTGCATACAGATGTGAGGAAACTTAATTTAATTGACTACATTTTTTAAATTATTCTATTTTAAAAGAGATCCTCTCTCTCACACTCATGCTATCTTCCAAATGATGGATTTGAACCAACAATCTTCACAGTCTCTGCTCTTCGGGTTCTGTACCGCCGTGGTTCCTGCTAAATCAGTTCTCTTGCACTGACTCAAAACTATATTAGACTGTGTGCAAATTATTAGAAAATAAGTTACCCTATACGGTCATCTGGTCAATTACAGGTCACACAAAAATAAACAAATACAAAAATATTATACAAAATCTACAATGACATGAATTGTTTTATTTATTACATCCTAAAGACGGCATGACAGTATCAACAGTATTCATGACCAAAAATACAAATATATCACTATGTTATGACATGATTGAAAATATATATACAAAATGTATCCATACATGTGATTTGATTTAGTTTGAACTGAGTGAAATGTGATACCGTTATAATTAATTATAATTATATTAATGTACAGGGATTTAGAGCAATAAAGAACAATAAATAGAATTAGTATATAATGCTTTGGGTAGTGAGGAAGAAGTTATATGGCTGCTTGTATCTAATCATAATATTATACCATCACTTATAATACTTCTACAATACTTTATGATATTTGACAGCTTGTAAGAGCCTAGATGTGTCCACTAGGCCTAATAGCTATTGTTTTGGTACAGCCTATCTTGTTATGGTTCAGTTTGTCCTTGAAGCAGCTACAGTATAACTATGATCTCTGCCCTGTGCTCCAGGCAGAACTACCGTACCACTGACATGAGTGTTAATGTACTTCTGACCATGATATATCATGTACATAAAGCAAAACCACCTCCACCTAGAATATTGTCTCAACAACAACAATGTTTTGAGATGGGGGTCCGCGGCCAAATACATATAATTCTGGGGGTCCTTGCCATGAAAAAGTTTGAGAACCACTGATATATAACATACAAGACATTTGTAGAATCCCCAGAAGCAAAGATTTGAGTTTAAAATGTTCGCTTTAAAAAAGTATATATATTCAAAAGATTTGCACAAACTTTCACGATTTTTAAAACAAATTGTAGATGTGTAAGCTTGTAGATCTGCTAATTTTGAATAGCCCAAAGAAATCTGAAAAATGACACAGATTCTTTCCCCGGTCTAAATGGGTTAAAACAAAACTACATTCTAGTACAGAGGCCATTGTCTTTTTTACGGTCTCTGTATGTGATGTTTACATACACGTTTCAGTGGGTAAATTATATTAAAACGCAGGTTTTAATATAATTTAATAAATCCGCTCTCATTGTCTAGAGCAGGCGTTGGCAACCTTTTTGACATGAAGAGTCATGTTTTATTTTATTTTATTGATAGTCAGTGCCAGATCATAAATGTAATTATGCATGTCAAACAGATCTTGATTGTCCTATACATAACCTATGTTTTTGAATTATGTCACATCAGTATGTAATGATCATTACACTCAGAGCAATAACCCACCTATCTCCCAGACTCCCTCCCCAGTCTGAATTCAGTGTCAGAATGAATGTAGAATTATTGCATACAATAATTGGAGGAAACTTAATTTAATCGACTACATTTTTTGTATTATTCTATTTTAAAAGAGATCCTCTCTCTCACACTCATGCTATCTTACAAATGATGGATTTGAACCAACAATCTTCACAGTCTCTGCTCTTTAAGTTCTGTACCACCATGGTTCCTGCTAAATCAGTTCTCTTGCACTGACTCAAAACTATATTAGACTGTGTGCAAATTATTAGAAAATGAGTTACCCTATACGGTCATCTGGTCAATTACAGGTCACACAAAAATAAACAAATAAAGAAATATTATACAAAATCTACAATGACATGAATTGTTTTATTTATTACATCCTAAAGACGGCATGACAGTATCAACATTATTCATTAAAAAATGTATCCATACATGTGATTTGATATAGTTTGAACTGAGTGAAATGTGATACAGTTACAGTATAATTAATTATAGTTATATTAATTTACAGGGTTTTAGAGCAATAAAGAACAAGAAATAGAATTAGTATATAAGGCTTTGGGTAGGGAAATAGTGGAAATGTGTGAAATTATGCTCAATACGAGACATATCTTGGCTCGGCTATTTCTGGTGAACATTTCCCCACTGACCCAGAATAGAGGGCTCTAGGGTTCAGGATTATTATTATTAATTAATTAATTTTGATAATTTATCCATCCTACAGCTCATCGTACCATGGAGTTTGGACCCTGAGTCCCGGACCTCTGGCACCTGGTGGTGGCCTTGAGTAATATTCAGTCACACCCCTTCCATGGTGGTGTACAGGTCAAAGTATGCCTCTTGGAGAAAAACATTTTCTTTTCCTCAAGTATGAACCGAGCTTGGAAACCTGGACAGATGGTCACACCAGAGTTATAATCGTAGACATCATAATCTGGTATGTCCTCCAAGTCAGTGCGGCTTTCCTTGGCCAAATTAATCACCCACTGGAAAGCTTTGTAGTCAGACGTATCCCGTGATTGAGAGGAATAGATGCCAATCCAGTGGTAATAAAACTTTTTCTTCCAGTCAGTGAAAGACTTTTCGACGTATAAGCGGACACAGGCCTTGCCATCCTTGACATACAACTGGAGACTTGCACCATTATAGTCTTTTATGTTGACGGGCAACTGACCGTTACCATCATGAAACTCTGGTCCCCTCACTAGTTCCTCCCCAACAGTAGGGCTGCTGAATGGCCAAAACCCTCTACCTGATTTAGAATGCAGGCGGACCTGAAGGCCGGCTTTCAGGGCGACTGACGTGTCGACACTCCCCGAGGGTCTCTGGCCAATGTCCCCGAAGCTGAGTTGAGTCGTTGAGTCGTTGTTCTCGAAAAGCACCACCATCACACTCTTCAGGAGTCTGTTTGGAATGCCGCTCCAGCAAATACTGGCCGTCCCCTTGGAGGAAGCAGTCACCTTCAGTTTGATCTGCAACAAATCATCATCATCATCTGCATTGTGCCCTTGACTCGTTGCAGAAGCTCCTTTCGATAAGAGGAAAGGAAGTGATAGAATGCGCGCATTGCTAGGGGACAGGACAATGAACAACAGCAGACCAAGACTAAGAGATGCTAAATCCCGCAGCCAGCATGTTTGGAGTGCATACCAATCATTCTGGTTGATTTCACAACCAAATTGTTGCCGTATTTCCCAAGGGCTGATGTTGCTGATGCCCAGGCCCCGGATCTCTCTCAGCAGGTTGGTGGTGATGTGGTAGGTGTTGGCTGGATCATAGTGTGAGCTACCTCGAGGGTGCTGCGTAATGTAGACCTGGTCAATGGTTCTGCCCCACCGGTTGTTCATCAAGATGATCCTATCCCTGTTGTTGTCTATGTTTCCCTGTGAGTTGTAGAAGCTTCGGGTCACATAGCGTGGAAGAGCCCTGGCGTTGTTGTGAATGTGGTTACGGTTACGATTAGGATTGACATTTCCCAAAGTGTAGTAGTTGTTTATTCCAGCATCAGGCAGCAGGGGTCTGTTATTGCTATCAGGGATTCTAGAGTTTCCGTAATAGTGGATTCCATAATCTCCTCTGTTTGGCTCAAAGTTCGGTATAATATTGTTGTTGTTGTCGATGTCAATGTTGTTGGCTAACCAATGCAGCAGAAAGAGTCCGTGTCGCGGGAAGCCGTGGCCAAAGTCAGCTTTTTCCTCAACGAGATCTTTGATGGAGTCCAGCTCTTTAATTGCCGTCACGAAACCGAGGAAGAAAATTGAAATGAAACAGCATTTGTATGCTTTGTCCGCCATGCTGAACATGTAGGCAAAGAGTTTGAATAATGTGAGAAACTAGAGCACAGGGGCATATAAAGCCTATTTATTACAGGTGTAGCAATTCTTCACCTGCAATAAAAAAGGCTTTAACTGCCCATGTGATGACGTGCCAAATATTGTTATCTATTGTTACATGTCCAGCTACCGTGCCCCTAGAATTTTAATAAACACCAGAAGAAGAGATCACACTAGTCCAGTCCTGTCAACACTACACTGGCTATCTCTTTTAGAATTGATTTTAAAGCACTTTTATTTGTTTACAAAGCCCTTAATAAATTTAAGGGTACAACAAATATATATATATATATATATATATATATATATATATATATATATATATATATATATATATATATAACAAAAAGGGGACTCCTGCACATCCCAAAAACCCTGTTGGAGGTGCAAGTCTAGTCAGCAGGTATATAAAATATAAAAAAGGGGATGAACCTTCAAAGAAGGGACTGCACACTCCAGGGAACAGAGATGGACAACTTACTATTGCATAAGTATTTTATTAGCACTGCACTTTATTAGCAGTGCTAATAAAATACTTATGCAATAGTAAGTTGTCCATCTCTGTTCCCTGGAGTGTGCAGTCCCTTCTTTGAAGGTTCATCCCCTTTTTTATATATATATATATATATATATATATATATATATATATATATATATATATATATATATATATATATTTAACTCGACTCCACTTAATTAATAGTAATTCATATTTACCATTTGAGTACTATACTGTACCTGCATTACATCCGTATGTATTCAAATGTTTTGTTTATAATGTAACCGTGAAACAGTCAACCTTGATTCCATATTTATAACATAATGCAATGTGTTTGATCAGTAACCTAGGGAGTGCTGCATATCAGATAAGATACTGTATACATTTATAGGCTCATTTAAAAGTTGATACGGCATTGACGTGGATTGTTTTATGCAAGTAATCTTTTTTATTGTAAGGCCAGAGTACACCAGAGTGATACAGTACAGTACAGCTGTAAAATGAAATTAACGGAACAATTTTCAGTAACAACATTTTGTAACTGAAAATTCTTGTTGTGAAAGCAAGTACCTTATTGTTATTGCCAAATACATATAATTTTGGCGGTCCTTGACATGAAAAAGTTTGAGAACCATTGATATTATAACATACTAGACATTTGTAGAATCAACAGAAGGAAAGATTTGAGTAAAAAATCTTTGCTTTAAAAAATGATACATTATTCAAAAGATTTGCACTAACTTTCACGATTTAAATTTTTTTTTTGCAGATCTGCAAGCTTGTAATGATCATTAAACTCAGAGCAATAACCCACCTATCTCCCAGACTCCCTCCCCAGTCAGAATTCAGAGTTTGAATGAATGTAGAATTATGCGCAGGATGTAATCCGCATACAGATTTGAAGAAACTTAATTTAATTGACTACATTTTAAGTATTTGAAAAGAGATCCACTCTCTCACACTCATGCCAGTGGCCTCCCCTGTGCCAATGTTGGCACCCGTCAACATGCCTAAGGCTGCCTTCTCCTGGTCTAGAGGCTATTGTCACGGCATGATGTTGTTAGAACCCAAATGCAGGCATGGATGAAGCTTAACGAAACTTTACTTAACAAAGTACAAAGTAACATTCACAACCGTTTCATCAGACACTCAACAATACACTCTAGAACAGTGGTTCTCAAAGTGGGGTCCGGGGACCCCCAGGGGTCCTTGAGGGAGTTCCAGGGGGTCCCCAGCTAAATGGTAGATAGTCTTAGGAACCAAATGGACCCTTATGGGCCTGTAATTCAGAGTGTACAAATGGAACCAAATGGACCTTTACAGATCCATTTGGTTCCATTTGTACACTCTCAGAGTTAAATTAACATAGAATAAATTGGGGTCCTAGAGCTAGAAATGCCATTAAAAGGGGGTCCATAGCCTAATGCATGTCAAACGGGGGGTCCTTGAAATTAAAATGGTTGGGAATCACTGCTAGAGCCGTAAAAAATCTTCTCTTATGGGGGTCCCCTGGCATATCTTTTCAATTTGGGGGTCCTTGACTTGAAAGAGTTTGAGAACCACTGCTCTAGAACATATAAACAACAGCAAACAGAGAACAAAGTTTACATACCAGCACAGTCTTTGTAGTCTCCTGGGCTCGTCAGCGAGACCAGGCTCAGCTGGCAACCACAGGTGAGTCCATCCAGAGCATTACAGGGAGAGGAGAGAAGCACAGCAGCCACATTGGAATTAAATTGGACCTCTTCCTTACTTCATTGCTACCATTGGTTCTAATGAAGGCTCTGTTCCATTTAGTGTAGCACGGTTGTCAAACTTTTTTTATTTCAAGGACAAACTCAGATAGTGTACAAATGTAAACAAATGGACCCTTATGGGTCCATTTGGTTCTATTTGTACGCTCTCAGAGTTACACACACATACTGTAAGGGAGGGCATTTGGAACCCCCTCAAGGAACCATGAGGGTCCCTGGACCACACTTTGAGACCCACTGGACTGTAGCAGAGTGTTTCCAGTGAGCCGACTAGCACAAAAACCATATAGAATTTAGCATTTTCTGTCAGAAATTATTATACATGTTATGCACTGTCTGTCTGTCTGTCTGTCTGTCTGTCTGTCTGTCTGTCTGTCCGTCTGTCTCTCTCCCCCCCCCTCTCTCTCTCTCTCTCTCTCTCTCTCTCTCTCTCTTCCCCCCTCCCCCCCCTCTCTCTCTCTCTCTCTTCATATTGCATACCATATCTAAACATTGATATTGCTAATTTGCAAGTATTGATAAGAAGAGTCAAGAGAAGTGATTGCATGGCCGGTACAGTGTCAACACATTTCCATGCAGTCCAGGCGGCGTTGCGTCGGGTGTTTGACCGTTGGTGAACTCAAGGCGTGTGCAAACACACAGAAACCAAGAAGCAATAATGTAAGACTTGTTTGCCCACAGAGAGAGAGTGAGTAGCATGCAGCTACACTTATACAATGTATAGTGGAACGCAGTGAGCTGGGATTGAAACCGAGGCTCCCACTCGCCAGTCCGACGTGTTACCAGTCATGCCAATAGGGCTAAGCCCGATTGGCAGGTCTGTTGCACGCCCGTTCTGGCTAATTTGACTGTGGGGGCAACAATCACCCCCCCGATCTTTGGAGCGCGTCCTACGTCCTACGAATACTTTCCAATGCTAAAAGATTATTATTAATTTTTTTCCAAAAATAGCAGATGTACAAGCTCACAGCGCGGCCCTCTTCTGTTTTCGCTCTACGTGAAATGCTCTTTGTGGGAAATAACCGATGTGAGCTTGTAGATCTGCTAATATTTTCTCCAAATGTTCGCCCCGAAGAATAGGGACACCAGGGTATTACGCGGTTTAATGAAAAACTGTAGCCTCACTGTAGCATACAGTAAATGTCCTGCTGATTTAACGAAAAAGACTTTGGCCAAAGCGCTGTGCGTGTGACACACACACACACACACACACACACACACACACACACACACACACACACACACACACACACACACACACACACACACACACACACACACACACACACACACACACACACACACACACCGGTGTTAATGTCTTTCCCAGGTGGCAGTTATGGGAAATCAGTTATCTTTTAGTAGTATAGTGCCCACTGCAGTGCCGGCCCTGGCACGGAGTGCAGCCAGCCAGCTATCAGCACGCCGGCTAAATAGAAAGTAATAAAATGTGGCGTGGATGAAGAGAGCCAAGGACATTTTAAGCGGCAGTGAGGCCCGCTAATATACACATTGTGGCCAGACAGCGGAGCGGGGGGGGTACGTGACAGCGGTGGGCTGCCCGGTGGGAGGGAGTAGAGAAGGAAGATGGAAGAAAGGTGGGATGGAGAGTGTGCCAAGCAAGGCTATTATTATAGTTGACTCAAGCTAATGAAATAACTGAACTAAAGTGGAATTGAAAGAAACTTAACATTTTACTTAAAAAAAAGCCCCAGATAATCTCACCTATGGCCGGCCTCTCCCTTAGAGATGTAAGGTGAGAAGTTCAGTCATCCGCGAGAGACTCGGAGTAGACTGCTCCTTCACTTGGAAAGGAGCCAGCTTAGGCGTTTCGGGCATCTAGTACGGATGCCTCCCGAACGTCCCCCTATAGGGAGGTCCTCGCTGCACGTTCCACTGGGAGGAGGAGACCACTAGCAGACCAAGGACCAGATGCCACTACATTCACTTGAGGGCCGCGAAGTCTGCAAGTGAGCTGGCATGTAGATCTGCTATTTGTGCTATTTTTGAATCTTGCCCCTACAGTGTAACTACTAAATAAAAAAAACAGTATCACTCTAAAACTAATAATAAACCAAACTAAAACTAAGCAACACATGTATAAATAAGTTTTAAAAAAAGAAAAGAAAAGAAAAACAAATGAAAAATGCAAAACGTTAATAACCTTGATGCCAAGGCCTCTGGGTATTACAAGCCTTCATGTATACTGCATCTGCACGCATTCTCTCACACGCACGCACGCGCACACACACACACACACACACACGCACACGCACGCACACGCACACGCACACGCACACACACGCGCACACACACACACACACACACACACAGCGCAAACATACTCACACACAACCATCCCCAAACGCACATATTTATTTACATACCCAGTGTGTGTGTGTGTGTGTGTGTGTGTGTGTGTGTGTGTGTGTGTGTGGGGGGGGGGGGGGGGGGGGGGGTGTATAAGCCTTCATACTGTATACTCGTACATGAGCACAGGAATCCATGCGATCCGTGAGCTGCAATCCTGTGGCTTTTTAAACAAACAAACTCTGAAGCTCCAAATGATTGACTGAATGATCTGCCTGATCATCCAAACATCTTGGTCCAACATGTCTCTGCACTGTGATGACAAGCCCTGTGTGTGTGTGTCAGTGGTGTAAAGAAACTAAGTACATTTACTCAAGTACTGTAGCCTACTTAAGTACAATTTTGAGCTATTTTTTTTTACTTTACTGGAGTATTTCCAGTTTTCAGTACTTCTTCTTTACTTCTACTCCACTACATCTCAGAGGCAAATATTGCACTTTTACTCCACTACAATTATTTGAAAACTTTAGTTATTAGTTACTTTGTTTTTGTTTTTATTATTACAAAACATAGTCTAATAATGTTTTGTAACAACCCCTATATTCATTTTGGCCATTTGAAAATACAAGCTCAAACTAAATAGGTTAGGATCAGGATGAGACATTTGGAGGTTATAGGTTTAAGGGTTGGAATTAGAGTTAAACATGATTTATACTTAGTTGCGTGCCATTGTCATTGCAGCGAAAAATAGCTGATCTATAAGATCACAACACGTCGCAGCGTGACGCGTTGTGTGCTTGTAGATCTGCCATTTTTCTTTAAAGGACGACTTCACCCATTTTCAACCTATCTTCATAGAATAGGTCCTCACTAATACTCATGATAAAATGGTAAAAAAAAAAATCTACTCGGTCTGTGTCTCAGAGGAGGGCTGTGGACAGACCAGAAACCCGTCTACCAGTGACATCATCGTTAGGCAGGATTTTTATCATGAGCATTAGTAAGGCCCAATTATATGAAGATAGGTTGAAAATGGGTGAAGTCGTCCTTTAAGGCTTCATTCAGCCTTATGGTCAAGAATGGCAATCTCCTGATTCCAGGGGAGTTCCAAGCACAAAGCATGACATCACAATCATTTTAATCACTTTAACCCCCATAAATACAATACATCTGCTATTTGAAAATAGTCAATCTACAAGCTTGCAGATCGATCTGCTATTACAACATAATAATATTGATCTTGAAAGAAACATTTTAACTAACAACACACATCTCGTCCGGATCCGGTCCGTGTGGCCAAATACACATTCATTTTTTTTTTACATGAAAAGAGAGAGAGAGAGAGAGAAAGAGAGAGAAAGAGAGAGAGAGAGAAACATCTGCTCTGGTGGAACCTAAAATCCTTTTTTGGTTGCTCTCTCTCTCTCACACACACACACACACACACACACACACACACACACACACACACACACACACACACACACACACACACACACACACACACACACACACACACACACACACAATGAAAGAGTGTGTTAATTGTGAGCCCATGGAGAGGAAGGAGGAAGGCAGGGGGGAGGGGGGGCTCTCTCTAAAGCCAGCTGACATATTTCATAATTAAAGGCTAACAATACACACACAGACCTCACACTGTACATGTGGTCTTTAGCATGAGGAAGAGGAGAGGGAGGGTGTGAGAGACCGTGGGAGAGAGAGAGAGAGAGAGAGAGAGAGAGAGAGAGAGAGAGAGAGAGAGAGAGAGTGTGTGTACTTAAGTAAAAGTACCGATACTGCAATATAGAACTACTCTGTTACAAGTAAACATCCAGAATTCAAACCCCAAACCCTAACCCAAGCACAAAAGTATTGGTATCAAAATGTACTTAAAGTACCAAAAGTGAAAGTACTCATTATGCAGAAATTGTCCCATTTCAAGTTTTAAAATGTATACAATTATTTTGAAAATAGCCGATCTACAAGCTCACAATGCGTCACATCATTGTCAAAATGTATATAGGGCTGATTGAAGTGGTTAATGTATGTTTTGTAATAATAAACAAAATCTACAAAGTAACTACTAAATAAAGTTTTCAAATAAATGTAGTGGAGTAAAAGTACAATATTTGGATCCGAGATGTAGTGGAGAAGAAGTAAAAGTATTGGACAGATACTCAAGTAAAGTACAAATACCTCAAAATTGTACTCAAGTACAGTACTTAAGTAAACATACTTAGTTACTTTCCACCACTGCAGAGAGACTGAGTTAGAGGCACAAGGATTAGTGTAGGTGTGGGTTGGTACTAAATTTACGACATTCAGAGAGCTCTGGTGGGTACATATATATGTATATATAGTCTGTATATTGCATGTCGGACTTCAGTGATGGATTCTGAAAAAAAAGAGCACCACACACCAGAAGAACAACGCACCAGATTGTCAAATAAAACTTTACTTAGTACTTCTCAGTGCGAGTACCAGAGTCAGACACAGAATAATAAAACACCTTAGTACACATTTAGTATGCTTTTTACTTTAAGCCACAGATCCAACATGGTCCAATATATTCACAGATCAAAAGAACAATTTATTTTTGAGTGGTGCCAACCACTCCTACATTTGACTTTGTCCGTGTGTCCGTATGTCCGTCCGTCCGTATGTTTGAGCACGGCTGATTGGTCAAGCTTCACGTGACACGTGACAATATGTTGTCACGTGTCACGTGACAACATATTGTTGCTGATTGTTGCGGATGCAATCAGTTACACTTTCAAAGGCACCACTCTCTTCACACTGGGTGTGATTTTTTTTTACATTATTAACAATTTGCCATCTCCATTCAGAACATCTAAACGTACTCGGTCAGTTGGTAAAGATGATGGTGGTCAACGTTTTTTAACCCATTAAGCCCATTACACATTTGTGTGTCGTTTTTAGATTTCTTTGGCTATTCAAAAATAGCAGATATACAAGCTCATATATAGCGCGGCACCAAGCTTGTATATCGAGCTATTTTTTTGAAAAAAATTGAACATTTGAGCAAATCTTTGAATACATATACTTTTAAAGCGAACATTTGTAAATCAAATCTTTGCTTCTGGGGGGTCCCTGAAACAACATATTTTGAGATGCGGGTCTGCGGCCAAATACATATCATTTTGGGTGGTCCTTGACATGAAAACGTTTGAGAACCACTGATGTAGCAACATAGTTTTTTTTTCAAAAAACTGTTGAGATTTAGTAGACATTTGTAGAATCCCCCAGAAGCAAAGATTTGAGTTACAAATGTTCACTTTTAAAAAATATGTATATCCAAAGATTTGCACGCATTTTAAAGATTTTTCCAAAAAAATTGCAGATCTACAAGCTCATAGCGCGGCACCGAGTGCCGCGCTATGAGCTTGTAATCTGCTATTTTTGAATAGCCAAAGAAATCTAAAAATGACACACAGATGTGTTCCCGGTCTTAATGGGTTGCAGAGCAAAATACAGTATGTACAATTATTCCATGAACGGATCCCATATGTGAGTGCTTTCAGACAACGGTTCATTATTTGAGATGAGGTATCACTGGCATATATGCATCATATCAACTGTCAGTTCCAAGCAAATTGCCTGCAACGTGTGATATGGGAGTTAAATATTGAATTACGTAATCACTTGTGCTCATGTATTTTATACTTTGTCGTATGATGGCTAAATAGCAGTGGTGGAAAGTAACTAAGTACATTTACTCAAGTACTGTACTTAAGTAACATTTTTGGGGTCTTTTTTTTACTTTATTGGAGTATTTCCAGATTTTCAGTACTTTCACTTCTACTCCACTACACCTCGGAGCCAAATATTGTACTTTTACTCCACTACAATTATTTGAAAAACTATAAATTGTTACATTATAAAACATGCATTAACCACTTTAGCCCCAATTTATACGTAGGCTATTTGAACATAGCCTATCTACAAGCTCACAAGCTTGTAGATCTGCTATTTTCAAACATTTTAGTACTTTTACTTCTGGCACTTTTAAGTACATTTTGATACCAATACTTTTGTACTTTTAAATTTTGAATTCCGGACTTTTACTTATAACAGAGTACTTCTACATTGCAGTATTTATACTTTTACTTAAGTAAAACATTTAAGTACTTTTTCCACCACTGTGTTGAGTTCAGCTCAAGCAGTGAAACGAGGCACGGTTCAGGTTCATGGTGAAAAAAATATATAAACGCAGTCAAAGTAACAAAAAACGGCTCAACGTCAAAACTAGATAGTGGTTCATGTTGGAAATGTCACATTGTCACCTCCAATAACCCCATACTGTGTCTTGATGTTTCTCTGTCGTATAATAAATATTTCCACATTATAAAAAAAAAATCTGTTGCATCTTAAATCAAAATCAAAATATAAATATCAGCTTATACCATTAACAAAAAAAAGTGGACGTCAAAAGTGTCAGGCAGGTGTAATGTTCCTGCACACAAACTTCTCCATGTCGCTTAATTTCCATAGAAGTGTGTGGGTCTCCATCCGTTTGCTATCCGTTTCTTTAATTTTTTTATTGTCATATATTTTATGTAGAGCCCGACCAATACATCGGTTTAGGCCAGGGGGTTTTCAACCAGTGGTCCGGGGACCACCAATGGTCCTTGGGGGGAGTACCAGGCGGTCCCCCGGCGAAATTAGCTAACATAGCCTCACAATCATTTTAACCACTTAGCTTTGGCTATTCAGAAATAGCAGATATACAAGCTTTTTGAAAAAATCATAAAAATGGGGTCCTTGGCATGAAAAGAAAACCGCTGGTTTAGGCCATTAGTAGATTTTTTGAACGACATTGCTATTGATTTTTAACATATTTTTGAAGATTTGGTCAAATTGATCAAGTGGCTAAATAAAAGAAGAACAGTTTACGTCTCACGTAGAAACGTTAAATATAAAAAATAAAAAAAATATGTTTTTCAAATAGAAGATTTTGGATCTTTTTTTACCCAATATCGTTTAAAAAAAAAGTTGTCTGGGACTCTCCAAAATCTGGATCAGCATCAGAGCCAAACATCTGTGCATCGGCCGGGGCTCTACCTTTATGTACAATAATAAAAAAAAACAAGACAAACGGTTGGATTTAGCATAATAAGTGAGTCATGTCCCGGTCGTACTGTATAGCAGTGAGAAGCCGTCAGCCACACTGCCTCACATTGAAGCACGCTCCCATTGACAGTCAGTCAGTCCTTCCATGCTGTGCCTTCTGTTGATTGAGGCAGAACGTTAGCTCCCTCTCTTCCCCTCTCATTCCTTTAGCCCCCCCCTCCCCTCCCCTCCCCTCCCTGAGTATATAATATATATGTCAGCCCTGCGAATCATTATACCGAGTCTCTCCAGAAACAAGACGTCACTGTCCGGTGGTCCGTGGTCGCTGGAAACCTGGCATGTCCAAAGCGGTTACTTTTCAGCAAATGGAGAAAAAAAAAGAGAACGTACGCTGTGGAACGCACTGCTGGTGCAGCTGAGGTTAGCAGCACCATCCGTGCCTCCGTTTAAATCACTTCTGACCTCTACACTAATTGTTTTTATATGACTGTATAGCCTACACTGTAATGTTGTTTTTCTCATTTCATGTTTTGCTTTGCTGTCTGTTGTTTTAATCTTGCTCTGTGCAGCACTTTGGAACTTTGTTTGGAAAGGTGCTATACAAAATTCATTATCATTATCATCATAACAATTAGTTTTTCTAAAATAGCAAAAAGAATTGCAGATCTACAAGTTTACAACGCGTTGTGAGCTTGTAGATCGGTTATTGTCGCTACTTTTTGCGCGACACTCTTCTACGACGAAGTGCAGCATTAATTTACTCAAGTTGAAATATGGACATACAAGGTTTCTGCCCGACAACAGCGCGGATGACTCGAGTTATGACAGGAACCCGGCCCCATTCCTTTCCTTCCTTCCCTTCAGTCCCAGCCAAAGTCATGGCCGCTCATCTGGTAGAAGCGGAGGTTGTGGGGCCGGTAGAAGTCCCTGAGCCTCTGCAGGACCTGGGCGGGGATCCGGGGATGGGGTCGGCCCTTGGACTTGCCCAGGCAGCGGGGCCTGCTGCTCCCCTCCGGCTTCTTCAGGCAAGGGAACCCTTTGGTCTGGTTGAAGTAGAAGTGCTTGTCCGAGACCACCCTCTTCAGGCCCAGGAAGTCCTGCACGCGGCCCATCTCGCCCGCCGGGTCCGACACCAGCCGCTCGCCGCTGATGAACAGGAAGCGCGACGGCGGGAAGTGCCGGAGCCAGTTCTCCAGGTGCTTGGCGTACAGGCCGATGCGCACCGCGCTCCACGCGCTGTCGATCGGGCGGTCGTCGTCGTCCGTCACCGAGGAGGAGTTTTTCAGAGCCAGACTCTGGAAGGACGGCAGGCCCGGGTTCTTGGAGAGGGTCTGGGTGTAGTCGGACACGGCCCTCGTCACGGGGTCCCGGACCACCACGATCAGCTTGGTGTGGGGGTTCAGGGCGGACACGCGCTGAGGGGTCTCCTTGGTGACGAAGTAGCTGGGCGTCTTCTCCATGGTGATCTGGCCGTCCAGGGTGCGAGGCATCAGGTTCCTGCGAGAAGAAGAATGAGTCAGTCATCTTGTGAGAATGACCGGCTTAGCGGTTGGAATTAGTACAGAGGCATTGTATATAGAGTTCAACCAGACGGTGTATTTATTCACCAAACCAATACACATAACATTCAATCATTGTCACCACATTGACATGGTGGTGTCCAGCTTTCCACCTCTCTCCTCCCTGAGAACTGGCATCTTTTTATACCAGCTGCAGCTAATGAGCCTGGACTGCTCCATTCCAAGGGGTGTATTATACATCTAAAACATTATGAATACATGAATACCTATACAGTTAATCCACATAAAAATATATCACAAACTCTTAAGAACTACAACAATCATGATTCTTTATCACACTATACTACAACATAAATATCAATAGCAAAAGCACATCACAACCCCCCTCTGACCTCCTGACTAATGGTCCAGCCCAATCTACTGAAACACACCAGGTACTAGTGATGCGCGGGTTGACCCGTTACCCGCGGGTCAACCCGCGGCGCGGGTGGTCGAGTCAGAATTTCAGAGGTAATTATGCGGGCTGTGGGTGAGCGGGTCAGTCGCTCTCACACGCAAAAAATAAATAAAAATCACATGCTCTTGTTTTGTCTTTATTCCTAATAAGAATAAGAATAATAACAATAAAACAGTTTGAATACACTTGGGGTGTATACTTGAAGATTATTTTCTAACCTTGATTTTACAGAATTATAGGTATGACCCGCGGGGCGGGTTGAGCCATAGATTTATATATGGGTTCGTGGGGCGGGTTGAGGCGGGTTGGGTTCCGTGGCGGGGCGGGTCATGAAAAAACCCGACCCGCGCATCACTATCAGGTACAGTTAAGCATTCAATCAAACACTGAATTGGGCTTCAAACAGTTTAATCTCATCACGTGTCTTTGGTCTGAACTATAGGCTTTATTGAATACAGGCATGTAAGAATACTATGGTTGTGACAGTTCCATGGATATCCACCATAAACTGTAAAAAATGTGGATGAAGGGAGCTGTGATATCGCCCATTGGTCTTGACAAACCCATTTTGAAGCCACTATTTCTGCCGGACAGCAGAGATATCCACCTGGATTTGAACCCGGGTCTCCTGCATAGAAAACCAAACCCTGTACCGCTCCTGCAAAGGGGAACCCCACATTTGTCCGAGGGAGATATCAGGCATCTGGTGTTCAGGCAGAGCTACTCACCAAAGCCACAGACTACACTCAGCATTAGGTTCCAGTGTAAAATCCTAATCACGGCCTTGAGCCCGTTGTATAAAGTACGTCAGGAGACATAAACATGTCAGAGTGTGTGCGGCGTACGTAGAAAACATCCCACCCCACAACACGTATGATTAAAGCGCCATACAGACCACTTTATGAAGCATGGGCCCCATAAGGCACGGCCCATCCCAGTGCTGTTGCTATGGCCATCGTTGATGTCGGGTTGGGAAACCTCACATGTTCAAAAAACATCTACAAGTTCAAAACGTGACGCGAACACGACACGTTTTGAGCTTGTAGATCTGCTACTTTTGGTCCTTTTGTGCAGTGTTGATTTCGGCGACTAAAACTATGACGAAAAATGTTCGCCGACTACCTGTTTTCACTGACGAAAACTAAATAAAAACCCAGCTGTGATGACTAAAACTAAGACTACAATTTCGTCAACAAATAAAAACTAGACTAAAATGTCTGTTGTGTGAGGGACTAGTGGAGAAGAGATCCAGTAGAACTAAAAGACAAGTCATTTTATGGTTGGTTGCGCTCGGGTGTTGCGCTCTGAAAATAGCCTCGCGCTGCGACGCGTTGTGAGCTTGTAGATCTGCTATTTTCAGCATGCAACCACATGTAAAATCAGCCATTACGACGCCACAAAGGCACCGCCAACATACATTTTTGTGGACTAAATCAACTGTACATTTAGTCGACTATAATCTTATGATATTTAGTCGACTAAAACTAAACAAAAACTAAAACATTTCAGATGACTAAAATATGACTAAAACTAAATGGAATTTTATTCAAAAGACTATGACTAAAACTAAATATACAAATTTGCTGTCAAAATAAACACTGCTTTTGTGTGACACTGTAGTATGACAAAAGTATAGGCTGTTCATTTATGGAAGAAAACGTGACATGGAGATAAGAGGTCTCTGCCTTAACAGGAACAGCAGCAACTGAATGCCATGCAGAATGGAAGGCCATCTACTCAGAGCACGGCTGATGAGTCAAAGAACCACAAAGCCACGAGAACCACTTAACAGCAATTTCCTTAAACCTTCCACCCCCCCCTCTCTCTCTCTTCCAGGACTCTTTCCTGAAGGAGTGGTGTGTGCCCCCCCCCCCCCCCCCCTCCCCCCCAGGGAGGCTCCAAGAAGGACCATACCAGACCAAACCAGACCAGACCAAGTAAAACCAAAGTCTACATGCTAAACACACCAACACTGCTGAGCTCAGCTGAAGCCCATAAACATATTAGCAAGCAACGGTTGCTACGTATGTATACAGTACAGTAGTAGATACTGTAGCTCTCTACCCTGGAAGTCTGCTGAATCATGTGCAGTTACAATTTAGACAATTTAGGCATTAAGCAGACGCTCTTCATCCAGAGCGACTTACAGTAAGCAATACATACAGTACATCAAATGCAGAGAGACAGTAGTGCCTCAGTCAGTAAACTAGGATCACAGGTAAACCAAGAACCTACATAGCATCAGTCGAAAGTTTAGACTGCAAAGCACCTGTTCTCCATATTGTCTTTGAGTAAAAGTCTTGACACGATGGTTCGATTTAACAGCATGATGTGTGTGTGTGTGTGTGTGTGTGTGTGTGTGTGTGTGTGTGTGTGTGTGTGTGTGTGTGTGTGTGTGTGTGTGTGTGTGTGTGTGTGTGTGTGTGTGTGTGTGTGTGTGTGTGTGTGTGTGTGTGTGTGTGTGTGTGTGTGTGTGTCTGTCCCTCCTGACTATAGAACACACTGAAGCTGCAGGCTCATTCCTCCTCACCACCAGCTGCCAAAGAGGCCAGCTTTGTGGGCATTGAGGGTAGAGTGTGTGGTATAGCTGTCCTATCCGGCGCCAGCTCATATGTCTTCTTCTGACATCCCCCCCAACCCAAAAAAAAGGGTTTCAGGCTATATTGTGGCCAATATGGATCTGAGGGAACAAATTGTTTGACTTCAAAAAGAGGGATGATGGTGAGTAATGGTCAAAACAGTAAACGACTTTAGAAGAGCACTTTACTGTGGCTTTGCCATAAAACAAACAAGTAATGGAGCCTGAACGCTTTTATTTGTTTCCGATTAAAAAGTCACTGTGACGTCCAAGTCTTACATGGAAATGACAGGAGTCTTCTTCACTAAGCGTCCCTTAAGAACGCCAATCACTGCTACGGTACATTGTCATACATGAGTTGCGCATAATTCAGCGGGGAAAAAAAGAAGAAGAATATGCCCCGGCATGGAGGCAGTTCAAAGACCCCGGGTCCAAAAACAAAACACAGCTTGATCTCGCCAGTTATTCCAGCGGAGTTTCTCTCTCTCTGCGGTTTCTCCCTGAATCCACTTTGATGATTGTTTCAAGACGCCTGTTGGATAAAGGAACGGTTCATTAGTTTCCCCTCTTGTTTCCTCGCCAGACTTGACATGGCACCGAAACAACAACGGCAACCCAAAAAACTGCTCGGGTTTTAGGCAAAAAAAAAAGAAGAAAAAAAAAACCCCGACCAATAAGCGACAGGCCATGGAATCGATTTCAAACAAATCAAGTCAATAAAATAACTGCGTCCTGTATGCACTGTCCTTTTAAGAATTGGGTAATGCACACACAGAAGGCTCTTTGAAGGTTCTTATAGTGCATTGCTTTGTTGAGTAACAGTGTTAAATAGCTCTACATCCTGATAGTAATCATTGCTACAGCGTGTTTGTTCAGTAACAGTGTTAAATAGCCCTACATCCTGATAGTAATCATTGCTACAGCGTGTTTGTTCAGTAACAGTGTTAAATAGCCCTACATCCTGATAGTAATCATTGCTACAGCGTGTTTGTTCAGTAACAGGGGTCTCTCCCTGTCTCTCCAACTCTTTAGTAAACAAACAGAATATAGGCCTACATGTTCAGGTCAGCGTACCAATTTTATCCAATCAGGAGGGAGAACACTTACAGGTTACAGGATAAACAAGTGAAATTGGAAGGGATGAAAGATACACAAAAAGAAAAGAGCAGACAAAATTTGTAAACGGAACACCATAAAAGTTATGCTGATATATAGAGAATATGGAGCTTCACATTTTTAACAAAAACTTCTCCATGTTACAAAAACATAATTGCATACACTCCTTTTAAATAACAGAGCTGTAGTTCGATACTTTAATGTAGCAACACTTCCTACACTTAAGCACTTAAACCCTGTATTATATACTTCATAGACCGGGGTCCCCAAGGGCTCTATACTTGGCCCTCTCATGTTTTCCCCCCGCTACATCAAATCTCTTTGCTGAAGAATTGCTGATCTACAAGCTCACAGCGGGTCAAGTTGTGAGGCGCTGTTAGCTCGTAGATCTATTTTCCCACAAATTTTCACCCCGTTATAGTAGGGACGCTAGGGTTCATGTGGTTCATTTCGCCCCCAAACACCACAAACACAAACATATTTATGACAGAGTATCTGTTATTGATTCACTAATAGTGAGACAGAATGTGACCGGGGCGGAGGGGGTACAGACCCCGAGCATTGTGGGTGAGAAGCCACCGCACACACCATCAACTATTCATGAGTCTGGGAAGACGACTCATGGTCAATTAGTGAAGTGACAAACATCACTTATGGAGGGAAGGAAGGACAACAGACACCTCCAAGACTGATGCAGTTTCAACACGCTAAACAACACCTCCAGCGTAACATATCTGTTACATCGTACAGACATGCATTCATACATGCACTAACACACGCACGCACACACACACACACACACACACACACACACACACACACACACACACACACACACACACACACACACACACACACACACACACACACACACACACACACACACACACACACACACACACACACACACACACACACGCGTGCACGCATACATACACGCACACACCCACACACACACACACACACACACACACACGTGCGCTGTAGAGACAGACCTATCGATCATATAGAGGACAGACAGACAGACAGACAGGGAGGGAGGAGGCCATTTGTGGTGTAACGATAATCAATTAATGGCATTTTCTGATGAGGATCAATTCATGCATGGGACGGGGCTTAACTATAATTAAAGGAGACTCTCCAAAACTTGAGCAAGAAGCTGAGATCTGAGAAGAATGGTCTGCTTTCTAAGAATTCTGTTGAAGAATCAAATTGTGGTTTTTACAATCCATGTGGGCACAAACAGGCATCCATGTTATGTTATTATGTGCACTTCTCTAATTACCAGTGGTGGAAAAAGTACTCAAATGTTTTACTTCAGTAAAAGTATCAATACTGCAATGTAGAAGCTATCTGTTACAAGTAAAAGTCCGGAATTCTAAATTCACTTGACTAAAAGTACAAAAGTATTGGTATCAAAATGTAGCCTACTTAAAGTACCAAAAGTAAAAGTACTAAAATGTTTGAAAATAGCAGATCTACAAGCTCACAACGCGTCGCGACGCGTTGTGAGCTTGTAGATCTGCTATTTTCAAATAGCCTAGGTATAAAATAGGGCTAAAGTGGTTAATGTAATTTTTATAATGTCATAATTTATATCTGCAAAGTAACTAGTAACTAAAGTTTTCAAAAAAAATTAGTGGAGTAAAAGTACAATATTTGCCTCTGAGATGGAGTGGAGTAGAAGTAAAAGTATTGGAAAATGGAAATACTCAAGTACAAATACCTCAAAATTGTACTTAAGTACAGTATTTTAGTACATGTACTTGCTAACTACAGGCATTTTTTTTCTCCGTAGGATTTACCTCTAATTACTAAAAAAAAACTTGACTACAGTGTTGGACTGCACTGACTGACTGCACTGAAGCTCTCTGCTCTGATCACAGAAGTGCTCTCCCGCTACACTTTGAACCATCGTCAACCAGTGCTTATAGCTTAAGGCTAATAGAGGGTCAGTTACCACAACACCTTCTTTCGTTGGCCCACACATTGAGGCTCTGCTGAACACGAGGAGCCCCTCTCAGCCCTCTCAGCCTGAATCTTAAAGGGGATTAAAGGAAAGATGTAAGGGATACTTCATGCAGCGGGACATGGCCTCAAAGCATACGTAGTTACGTTACGTACTACTAGGAACCTTCAGAAAGCCAGAGACAGCGCAGCGGCCTTTCTGTGTGCATGCATTACCCAATTCTTAAAGCAGTGGCTCTCAAACATTTTCGTGTCAAGGACCCCCAAATTGAGACTCATTTGGCTGCGGAACCCCCTCCCCCCCCCCCCCCCCCCCCATCTCAGAAATAGTTTGTGCCAGGGACTTCCAGAAGGAAAGATTTGAGTTAAAAATGTTTGCTTAAGAATATATATATATTCAATGATTTGCACAAATGTTCACGACTTTTCACAAATAGCAGATCTACAAGCTCATAGTGTTTTGAATAGCCAACTAATTAAGCTGGGGACCCCATGGTACCCCCCAACCAGCAGGGGGGGGGGGGGGGTGGTACGTTGAGAACCAAACACTCTGTAGCAATGCTTACTATGAGGATGTAGAGCTATTTAACACTGTTACTGAACAAACACTCTGTAGCAATGATTACTATGAGAGGATGTAGAGCTATTTAACACTGTTACTGAACAAACACTCTGCATGTAGCAATGATTACTATCGGGATATAGAGCTATTTAACACTGTTACTGAACAAACACTCTGTCGCAATGATTACTATCAGGATGTAGAGCTATTTAACACTTCTTTTAACAAAAGTAACATTAGCTTCCAGTCTGCAAACTTAACGTATAGGCAAACAAAAGCCAGCCTACTGTATGCTAGACGTTCCTGCTTCTAGAACATTGGTTCTCAAAGTGGGGTCCGGGGACCCCCAGGGGTCCTTGAGGGAGTTCCAGGGGGTCCCCAGCTAAATGATAGATTAGGCACCAAATGGACCCTTATGGTCTGTAACTCTGAGAGTGTACAAATGGAACCAAATGGACCCTAACGGGTCCATTTGGTTCCATTTGTACACTCTCAGAGTTAAATTAACATTGATTTTACAATATAAATTGCGGTCCCAGAGATAGAAATGCCATTAAATGGGGGTCCGTAGCCCTAATGCATGTCAAACTGGGGGTCCTTGAAATTAAAATGGTTGAGAATCACTGCTAGAGCCGTAAAAATCTTCTCTTGTGGGGGTCCCTGGCATACATTTTTCAAATGGGGGTCCGCGGGCTAATAAGTGTCAATTTGGGGGTCCTTGACATGAAAAAGTTTGAGAACCACTGTTCTAGAACACATGCAGAGAGAGTAACTGGGGCCACGGAGATGTTTTCTATTTAGCCGTGATGCTTTGGAAAGCCTTGCTGACTCGTCACATTATAAATTCCCAGGTCCCTGCTGTTTTAAAAGGAAGTGGCTCTCTCCCTCCCCGATGTGATATGGCGCTGATTATACGACTAATATGCGCTGGGCTGTCTGGATCAGGACATTATAATGGGCTTACAAAACAACAAGGATGTGGCCGAGGTTTCCTGCCCTTAAAGAGCAGAGCTCGCTCTGTCGGAGAACGAGTTGCACCTCCATCCCCTGTAGTGCACGACGACAACAAAAAAAGTGTTCTAAAGAATATCGTTGCCATCGGTGACAGAAACCTTGTATCTCCATATTTCAACTTGTTGTTTTTATCTTTTTGAACCCACTTCATCGTACAGGAGTGTCACACAAAAGTAGTGAAAATAGCAGATCTCCCAATGCCTTAGATAGGCTATTTTCACTATTTAAATTAAGTTTTTTGACTAATTATAAAAAGGAAAATTTTTTGCACATTTTTAAACCCAAAATATGTGAACGTCTGGCACAAAATGCTTTCCATTAAAACAGTGTTGATTTTGACAGAAATGTTACATTTTACACTTTTTACACTTGGTTGCATGCTGAAAATAGTCGATCTACAAGCTCACAACGCGTCGCAGCGCGACAAGTTGTGAGCTTGTAGATCGGCTATTTTCACCCACGCACAACCAAGCTCAAAATGACTTGTCTTTAAGTTCTACTGGATCTCTTCTCCACTAGTCCCTCACTAACATTTTAGTCTAGTTTTTATTTGTTGACAAAATTGTCAATATATTTAGATTTGAGTTACAAGTGTTTGTTTAAAAAATATATATATTCAAAGATGTGCACAAATTTTCAAGATTTTTCAAAAATAGCAGATCTACAAGCTCATAGCCGCGCTATAAGCTCAAGTATATCTGCTATTTTTGAGTAGCCAAATAAATCTAAAATGACAGAGACGCGTCGACCGGATTGAATGGGTTAAATCAATGTACAGGACCGTCTAAACATGAACTTGTTATGAAGGGAAGGGGGAGACCTTCATTAATCCCATGAAGGGGGATTCAGCTTCAGCCAGCTGATGGCTGCTCAGATGGTCATGATCAAAGTGTCTTGCTAAGCTATGGGACACTTAGGACATGGGCGTAGCGGGCTGGGACGGGCCAGGGACGTGAACCGGCCGTGACCTTACGAGTACCAGATGGCCTCTCTCTCTCTCTCTCTCTCCCTCTACTATACCCACTAAGCTACGACCTCGACCGCCCCCCCAGCTGTGGAGCGCTTGTGCCTTGGCGGGCGGTCAACTTGTTTGTTTGGTAAGGATTCAATTAAAGAAAGTTAAACTGAATATCAGCACTGTAGAAAAAAAGGAGTGAGTAAGAGGGAGAGAGAGAGTGTGTAAAAAAACGGTGGGTGTGTGGTTCACTGCTACGCTATGGATTCTAAGGCAAAAAAAAAGAAAGATAGCTGAGGAAAACAGAGGATTTAACAGTTGATGGACAGGCATTTGCTTTCATTGCCACTTCAG
The DNA here is from genome assembly GCF_963454915.1 of Gymnoscopelus microlampas. Lineage (NCBI taxonomy): Eukaryota > Metazoa > Chordata > Actinopteri > Myctophiformes > Myctophidae > Gymnoscopelus > Gymnoscopelus microlampas. Next base: position 49,312,453 of record NC_139948.1, read on the forward strand.
ATGGATTTCCTGAATGTTTGCTCTGCAATGAAAAGTTATCATGTAAATCCTGTGGTGAGCGCTGATCCTGCTCAGTGTTGCCACGTCTGATTACTAAGGGTGTCACCATACTCAATACGTATCGAAAGCCGTATCGCGATTCAAAGGTTAATAAAAAAAAAAATACTCCCGCGCATGCACACATCCGATTGCACGTCCGGGTGAAGACACGCTCGAGCCTCTGTTGTGTTTTTCCCATGGTTTTTCCGTAGCATCGGGCATGCGTGCTTGCGACGGGGGAGAAAGAAAAGACGACAGGACCAACCCACACACACCACAGAGGAGTTTGGAGGAGACAGAGACCGGCCGCTGTAGCGTTGCGTCTGTACTAACTACTTTACATTTCACCATGGCCACTGCTGAAGCCAGCGATGATAATGATGATACACAAACGGAAGAATTGGAAAACCCTCCCGCTTCCTTTAAGTCAAAAGTCTGGCAATATTTTGACTTCCCAGTGAATTATGAGGGCACCCGACGCGTTGTTGACAAAACAGCTACCGTTTGTCCATTATGCTCCACATTGATAGTTGCTCCGTCTTCTCTTTTTCCCCTCTACACCTATACCTTCTACAAGCTCAAGCACCTATACCATCTACAAGCTCACAACGCCTCCCAGCGCGAGGCGTTGTGAGCTTGTAGATCTGCTATTTTTGGCTAAAGTTCACCTCAGAAAAGGGATGGGGTTAAGGTAAAAAACTAAAAAAAAAACTGTTGAAAGCCCCTGGCTTAGCTTATTATTCACACTTCTTGTTTGTTGAAGCTCTTACCTGTTCAAACAATGTGAACATACTTTAAGATGTTTAAGAACATGTTGCCAAATAACAGTTGTCTTTGGATCATTTTTAGCGGCGCTAGCCGCTCTATACCTTTAGGTATAGAGCGGATATTAGCCCTCTATGCCTGGCTTTTGCGTCAACGTTCTGATTGGTCAGGTGCGCCAACGTTCTGATTGGTCAGGTGCGTCAACGTTCTGATTGGTCAGGTGCGTCAACGTTCTGATTGGTCAGGTGCGCCAAAGTTGTGATTGGTCACTATTCATGACATCACTATGATGTCATGAATATAGAATTCGATGTCTATATAAACGATGACAATGACTTCATCTTATTATTCATTTGGCTAAAGTCTCCGTCTAGGTAAGTTATTTAAAGTTAATATGACGAATAGAAAGAGAAAGATACAAGAACAGATGAAGGGTGAATGTATAGAAAGTCTGAGTTCGGGTCATCCGTTATGACAGAATGGTTTGATAGAGACGATCGAGAATCCAAGAGTCCGTTAAGGTTCTGATTGGTCAGGCCCGTCAAGGTTCTGATTGGTCAGGCCCGTCAAGGTTGTGATTTGTCAGGCAAGGGGACTATTCATGACATCACTATGATGTCAAGGTTTATTTTTTATTTCCTCATGTTTTTTTTTGTATATATTTTTATTTGGCTAAAGTCTCCTTCTAGGTAAGTTATTTAAAGTTAGATCCTCAATTTAACTTTATCTGTCGTCGACGCTCTGATTGGTCAGACCCGTCAACAAAGTGATTGGTCAAGCTTCACATGACACATGGCTATAAACACATTATAAACACATATCGATGACATAATGTATTCAAAGGCGCCGCTACCTTCACACAGGGTGTGATTTTTTCTTACATGTTCAGCTTTGTATTTAGATTTTATTTAGTTATAGAGCTTCACAAGAATGTTGTTGTTAACTCATCTTAAAGAAGAATCTGAAAATGACAGTTGTTAGGGCATAAAAAGGGCATAAAACCCTTTTTGTTATTCTCATTCTCATTTGATATTATTCAAATAAAAGGGACTTATTGAGAAACATGTGTTTTTCTTTACAAATCAAGACAATAGCCTAAATTAATAATCATATAGCCCTCAAAGCAGAAAAAAAGGATGTTTTAAAAATATATAATCGAATCGAATCATGACCTTAACCCATTAAGACCTGGAACTGTGTCATTTTTAGATTTTAGCTAAAAAGCATTATTTTACACTTTGGGCTATTCAAAAATAGCAGATCTACAAGCTCATAGCGCGGCACCGAGTGCCGCGCTATGAGCTTGTAGATCTGCTATTTTTGAAAAATCGTGAAAATGTTTTTTTTTTTCTATATGCTCTCCATCACCACAAGTTTAATTTTGGACGGGGAGCCACGTCATCAAGATGGCAGAAGGCGGACATCTTGGATTTCAAAGATGGCCACCATGTAATATCTATAAGTGCCAATATCTTGGTTTCCAAGCCACTTAGAAGGTCAATCTTGGTGTCAAAATATATGTTTTTGGGGTCAAGGAATTCAATAAAGCTATTGGGAATATCAACAAGTGACTATTTCTGCCACGATTTGGAGATTTGGTTCATTCTGGCAATATATCTTATCTTAAAGTGTCATTTACTTGACTAATTAGTACATGATGATAAACACACAAAATGCGAAACACATGGCGTGGCTTCGATGTGGATCTCTGCCGTCATGGTGATGATGTCATATTGATGACATCACTCTTGCCCAATTATGGAGGGGGTGGCATCCTGCACACATCGGTGTTGCCAGGCATGCATGGTGTAACGGTTTAGCTACAATGGCAACCGATTATGTTGTGAGTGAGGTCAGACCAAAGCTCTGCTCAGATATATGAGGTGTGAAGTTACTTTAGACTTCCACTTCTAGACCAGAAGATGGTGTGTCCACACGTGTTGTGAGAGAAAGGAATACAGAACTTTGGTAGACAAAGAATACAGGGAGATAGAGAGGGCACATTTTCCAGCCTCAACACAACTCTGTTCCCATCACAGTCCATGTACAGCAGCAGCGCTGACCATGAACCGCCACTACTGGGAGGAGTGGCGTCCGAATCCTCCCAGACAAAGCTCTCCTCTTCTGAGTGTACCTTCACGTCTCATCCGACCCACGACGACCTCAACCGCCAAACGCTGAGGCATGGACATATCTGCTCAGAGGCCCGTCAGCAAATAGTCAGCTCTGTAACCAGCCGGAAACAAGGAGACACAGACCCACCAAAACCTAAAAGTCATCAACGGTTTACCGAGGTTTTAACTCAACCAGGAGATGTAAAGAAAAATCAGACGATTTACAAAGGAAAGAAAACTCACATCTGTAAACAGTGTCACAAAAGTTTCAGTGATTCAGGTAGCCTGAACAGACACCAGAGTGTCCACACCGGAGAAAAACCTTTCCACTGTAAACTATGTGACAAGAGTTTCAGTTTCTTAGGTAGTCTGAGGAACCACCAGCGTATTCACACTGGAGAAAAGCCTTTCCACTGTAAACAGTGTGACAAGAGTTGCAGTGTGTTAGATAATCTGAGGAAACACCAGCGTGTTCACACTGGAGAAAAGCCTTTCCACTGTAAACAGTGTGACAAGAGTTTCAATCAGATAAGTCACCTGAAGAAACACCAGCGTGTCCACACCGGAGAAAAACCTTTCCACTGTAAAGTATGTGACAATAGTTTCAGTGTCTTTGATAGTCTTAAGAACCACCAGCGTATTCACACTGGAGAAAGACCTTTCCTCTGTAAACTATGTGACAAGAGTTTCAATCGGATAAGTACCCTGAAGACACACCAGCGTGTCCACACCGGAGAAAGGCCTTTCCACTGTAAACTATGTGACAAGTGTTTCAGTGCCTTCGATTATCTTAAGAAACACCAGCGTATTCACACTGGAGAAAAACCTTTCCACTGTAAACTATGTGACAAGAGTTTCAGATTCTTAGATAGTCTTAAGAAACACCAGCGTATCCACACTGGACAAAAACCTTTCCACTGTAAACTATGTGACAAGAGTTTCAGTGTCTCAGGTAATCTGACGACACACCAGCGTATCCACACTGGAGAAAAACCTTTCCACTGTAAACTATGTGACAAGAGTTTCAGTGCCTCAGGTAATCTGAAGAAACACCAGCGTCTCCACAGAGGTAAAATCTGAAGACACACCTGCGTGTGCACACTGAAGAAAAACCTTTCTACTGTAAACAGTGTGGCAAAAGTTTCAGTAGGTCAGATAGACACTTAAGACACACCGGCATTTGTGAAACATGTATGATGATGATCCATAATGATCTCACAGAGCATTCCTATCCACGCTGGAGGCTAATATAACCCAATCAGGCTGTTACTGCATGCTTACAGAGAGAGAGGAGCAACGATCCGGTGGGAGGTTACCATAATGCTTCATGTATGCACGTACCGCATGCTGCAGACAGAAATACAAAGTTATCCAGTTTTAAAGGTGTCCTACCACTAACAAAGATGAAAATGATGTAAATATGCATTGCTAGAATGAACATATTTATTTGATCTTGGTACAAACAAAAATCAAGTGGTATTCTCAATAGCTTAAAATGCATTCCTTGACACCAAGATTAACCTAAGTGGCTTGGAAGCCGAGATATTGGCACTTATAGCCACAGATATAGAAACCTAGATACCTCACTGGCCTCTGCAGTTCATTGTAGCGACTGGTATCTCAATACAAGGCTCTTCCGCAGGGCTGTTTGACTACTGATCAATCACATCGCGTTAACTACTGGCCAATCACAGCGCGTCTAACTGACTAGTTGCTGCGCGGCTGCCTCTTAAGAAAAGACCCGCCCCACCTGCCTCTGATTGGCCTACTGAACGCCCCTTTCTGTGACGCACACAGAAGTTTCCAGCTTGCCCAAGCCTTATATGGGCTAGCCCTGCGGAACAAGGAAGCACGCCCGAGATACGAACGCTTCAGAGCCGAAGGAGGCGTCTACCTTTATATGTCTATGCTTATAGCTAGTACATGGTGGCCATCTTTGAAATCCAAGATGGCCGCATTCCACCATCTTGATGATGTGGCTCCTACCAAATATTTTTTTTATATATATTTTTTTATCCCACGATTTTGTAGCCCTTATTTTTCAACCGGTGCCAAATTTCTAAGTGATCCTGGGCACTACACTCCCCTCACCAGCCTAGGGAGGCCAGGGCCGAGCTCATGCCTCCTTCAATGCATGAGAGCCAACTGACCTTCTTGTCACCTGACAGGGGGGAGTTTACCCGGTAGGATGTAGTGTGTGGAAGGAACATGTTATTCCAACCAGTTCCCTTCCCCTCCATCAGGCGCCCCGGCTGTCATGGGGGAGGCGTTATAGTGACCAGGATTACTATATGTTTTTGTGAGGGTATTAACTACCCTGAGAGACACGGGGAGAACATGCAAACTCCACACAGAGTGGGCCCTTTCGCCAACCCCACCTAGGGTATGGGCGCTGATGACGCGGAGGAGGACACACGCCCCCAGCGCCCACAGCGTCCCCGGCAGGAATCGACCTGACTAATTGCCAGAATTAACCAAATATTGGCTATTTCCTAACCACTTTCGGAAAATCTTTAAAGTGAATTTTTAAAAAAAAATTGATTTTTTTAACCCCTTTTCTTGGGGTCCCTGGTACAAAACATTTTCAGATGGGGGGGGGGGTCCACGGCCAAATATATATCAATTTGCCAGTGCCACGCTATGAGCTTGTAGATCTGCAATTTTTTTGAAAAATCGTGAAAATGTCTGCACATATATATATATGAATATATATATATATATATATATATATATATATATATATATATATATATATATATATATATATATATATATATATATATATATATATATATACTTTTTTAAAGCGGGAGTTTTTAACTCAAATCTTTGCTTCTGGGGATTTTACAAATGTCTTCTAGATCAGTTTTTTTTCTCATTTTTTTTTATTTTTTTTTTATACTTATGTTGCAATATTATCAATGTTTTTTCAAACTCCCTTTAAAGTGGTTAAAGGTTCTATGACATTCATTTTCACTTTTTTTTATTTTTTATGGGGGGTTTTATGACCTCAATTACACCCCCAGTCAAAACACATAAACCGGATGTGACGTCTTCGACAATCTCTGATCGGCCTTAAAACGATGTGATACACGACGACGATGACTGATCGTCACCCGGACCAAAGAAAATAGAAGTGGAGCTATCCGTTTGTATTTTATACCGTGTGAAAAAAACGCAAAATATGCGCTAATGGCCGCATTAGCGCATATTTCAAGCTAAAACCGGAAACGGAAATCGCTGAAATTGCTTCCGGGTGAAGCGGAAGTGAATGGGAAGCGAAAATGAGCTCGGAATGTAAATAAAACAGCGCGATCGTCTATTAACTAAATTAAACATTAGGACGCAGATCTGCGTCCTAGATTACTCTGGCAGCCCACGGTTTTATCTAATAGGAGATCTGCGTCCATGGCAGCTTATGTGTTAATACCCTCACAAAAACATGTAGTAATCCTGGTCTCTATACCGCCTCCCCCATGACAGCCGGGGCGCCTGATGGAGGGGAAGGGAACTGGTTGGAATAACTGGTTGGTTCCTTCCACACGCTACGTCAGCTTTAAAGTGAATTTTAAAAAATGATTTAGAATTGATTTAACCCCTTTTCTGGGGGTCCCTGGTACAAAACATTTTCAGATGGGGGGGGTCCACGGCCAAATATATATCAATTTGGGGGTCTTTGGCACAGAAAAGTCTGAGAACTACTAATTTAGAAGGCGCTTTTAAAATAATAATAAAAAAGGAAGGGTTTTGGGCACATACGAGGTTACCATCCGACAGCACCTTATTTATAGCCAGGGATCCAGCCTGATTCGCTACGTTCGGCGGACTTTTCTCTCTCTCTCCGTCTGGAATGCACCCCATTGACTCGTTTTGCAGAACTACACTGGAACTACATATGTTACGTTAGGCAACGTCGTTGCTGATTGGATGTTGCTCAAACGAATGACGAATCACAACGATCACACTGTTTTTTTTGTCCCGCCCCGCACCACAGACCAATCAGAAGCCACGGCACGATTCGAAACGTTTGGCATGTCCCGCCTCCCTTGGAGATAGGAGGCATTCCAGACTGAGAAGCGAAGAGAGAGAAAAAAGTCCGCCGAACGAAACGAAGCAGGCTGGATACCAGGCTACCTTATTTACGCCTCTCTCTCCAACCGTCACCAACATATGTTGTTGTTCTCAGACTTTAAAAAGGGTGGGGGGGGGGGGGGTTATAAAACAAATCACATATTTGATGAGAACGTGTGCATTATTCACACATTCTCCTTTGTAAACATGGAATCCGTGGGCGCGGGTGTGAAATTAAATTAACCCATTAAAACCCGGAAAAGCATCCACGTCATTTTAGATTTTTTTTATTTTTTATTTTAACAACTTCAACCATTATTTTATACTTTGGCTATTCAAAAATAGCAGATCTACAAGCGAGCCACTTCGTGCCGGCACACTATGAGCTTGTAGATCTGGTAGTTTTGGGGGTTTTTTTATCGTGAAAATTTGTGCAAATCATTGAACATATATATTATGTATTTAAAGCGGACGTTTGTAACTCAAATCCTTGCTTCTGGGGGGTCCCTGGAACAAAACATGTTGAGATGGGGGGTGGGGGGTGGGGGGGGGGTCCACGGCCCAAAAACATGTGATTTTACATGCAGAGCACCACTGATTTTCAGAGGTTTGTCAGAAAAATGTTTAGATTTAGAAGACATATTGTAGAATCGGCCTCGTCGGGGTATTAATGGGTTAACCCACAACTGTTGTTGTGATCAGTGAGCTCGGGGGTGTGTGTGTGTGTGTGTGTGTGTGTGTGTGTGTGTGTGTGTGTGTGTGTGTGTGTGTGTGTGTGTGTGTGTGTGTGTGTGTGTTGTGGAAGAAGACAGCTTAGAACAGGACAGACTTCGTGCGGTATCGACATCCCGCTGCTGCGTTCGCACCATCACCACCACCATGGCGTGCAACGAAGACAAGCTACAGAATGTCCCCCCCCCCCCCCCCCCCCCGTGTAATTGTGGAAACGCACAGACAGTCACGCTACTTATAGTATGTCAGTAGTGGTGATCTGAACAACTGTGTTTTTTAGAGAGCACTGGAACCGCTAGCACAGGGGTGATGCAACTTTGATGATGGAGACAGAGGGCCACTATATTTCCACACTCACTCCAGAGGGCCACATTGCATAATATATAGCCTACTGTCAGGTTATTCTGTGTCACACAAAAGTAGCAAAAATAGCCGATCTACAAGCTCAAAACGCGTTTTGAGCTTGTAGATCGGCTATTTTTGCTACTTTTGAATTGGAATCCTGTTTGTTTGTTTTTTTTGCTATTTTTTAAATTGGAATCGATGTGGCAATCATTGTGGTAAAAAAAACAGAACGCTCTGCACACACACACACACACACACACACACACACACACACACACACACACACACACACACACATGGTGGAGGGTTGTTGTCATTCCTTCCATCGTCGGCGCGGGACAATGGAAGGTTGCATGTCTCGGCCATGCTGTCTCCATTGTGTCTGTCTCTCTGTAACTGGTATAGGACGACAGTGAAGGCTAGCCTGGGACCAGACGAATCTGCGAGTGCAAAAAAAAAATTGCACTCTGTGATTTGGGTCTGGCACCCCGCTCCGTAGAGAATCCATTTCCTGCTCCAGAAGACGTGGGTGACCAATCAGGGCCCAGGATTCAAATATGGGAGACTGTAATTGGTAGTTGGTTGTAGGTCTAACCAATTGCGTCGAGGGCCATTGTTTTGATCCCGCCCCTTGGGGAAAAAAAACGTCCTCATGGAGGCACCATGGACTCATATCCACGATATAGTCTGGCTACGCCAGGCTATAAGTGAAGGCCTGGGGATGGGCTAAGGAGAGACAACTTCATAAATAACACTCCAACCCGCTGTGGAGAAGAGACCAGAGCCACAGATCTGAGGCTATAGGAGACGTTTACACACACATCATCATCATATACCAGATGTATACACCAATCCATCATGACGTTTACCGATGGATACGAGTGTGAGTTCACACTAGAGACGTACCCATAAAAAACATCCTTACCCGATATCGATATAGCCATGCGTATTGGTCGATACCGACAGGGACGTGCACAGATAGACTCTAGGTGGTGCTGGAGCACCTGCCCTTTGCCTTCTTGACCAGAAGTGCCCTTTTGAAAAAAAAATAAAAAAAGTTTTTTTTTTCAGTTTACAGCAGGGGTCTTCAACAGGGGGTCCGGGACCCCTAGGGGGTCCTCAGAGTTACTACAGGGGGTCCGCCAAATCTTTATGTGTTATGATTTTTCTTTTTACCATAACCACTCGAAACCTAGCATCCCTTTTCTGAGGAGAACTTTAGCCAAAAATAGCAGATCTACAAGCTCACAACGCCTCGCGCTGCGAGGCGTTGTGAGCTTGTAGATCGGCTATTTTTGGCAAAGAGCTATAGGTGTAGAGGGAAAAAAGAGCAGATCAAGTAAACAAAAAAAAGTATAATTTACTTGAGCACCTGCCCCTCAAAATGTCTGTGCACGCCACTGGATACCGAGTACCGTTCCGAACACGCAACTCACGCACACAAACAGCCTGCAGGTGAATTCATCCACTATGGGGTTTGCTCTATGTACACCCTCTGCACGCACGCACGCACGCACACACGCACACACAGGAGGACCACCAGTACCTCCCACCACCAGCGGGTGTGTAATCCATCCATTCCAGATGAGTTTTTATATCTATGAATAATGACACACTTTACTTCTCCAGTCACTTCTCTGCAGGGGGTTTGAGCTGCGGCACTGAGTTCCCGTAAAAAACACTCTGCACTGTGTGCGTGTGCGTGTGCGTGTGTGTGTGTGTGTGTGTGTGCGTGTGTGTGTGTGTGTACGTGTGCGTGTGTGAGTATGTATGTATGTATGTATGTATGTATGTATGTATGTATGTATGTATGTATGTATGTATGTATGTATGTGTGCGCGTGCGCGTGCGCGTGCGCGTGCGTGCGTGCGTGCGTGTGTACATGCAATCATTCCCATAAGTGTGGGAGGCTCTCTTTATAGCGATCATAACCACATGAACCTTAGCGTACGGTACCTGAACATTGGGGTGAACATTCGGTGGAAATAGCAGATCTACAAGCTCACAATGTGTCACAAAAAGACGTACTGTGAGCTTGTGAATCGGCAAAGAGCTATGTGGCGTACAGGGAGATACTATAGCCGACCTAGAACAGAGCCATGGGGGACCCCACCGGTCAACTAAGTACAGGGTTTAAAGCAGAACTGACAACATTACACAGTGACAAATCAGGAGATTTGGGGCACGCCCCCTGTATGTATTGGTCAGTGACTAATTTAGTGACTATAGTGTTTCAAGTGGACAATTATGCCTGATCAGATGGCAGCTTTGCTCTGCAGGGGGTCCGGGGGGGGGTCCGGGGGGGGGTCCGGGGGGGTCCGGGGGTTGGTTGGTGTGGGCTGAACATACGGTACTACGTGCACATGGAAGCATAGCAGTCAGTGTGGCAGTAGCTGTAATAAACTGTACCACTGATGTTGCTGTAACTCTGGTAAACAAAACATTATGTCAGAGAGTGTGTTCTGCCTCCAAACCATTCACTGCAGTTCCATAGCGTAGCGTAGCAGAAACCCCCAAGATTCCTTCATCGTTTTCCATTTATAGACCTTGAATTTATTTTAAAAAAAACGTTTAATAGATGATTATTTACGATTAACCGATTGGCATTTTGATTTCCTCGAGGGCATAATTTCCTCCCGTGCTTCCATTGGATAACCCACCCCCTCTCTGTGCGTTGGCCAACCTAACGCTTTTTCTTTGTGGGGATGGCAGCGCAACCGAGCATGACTACCAAGAATCCCAAACATTTAATTTTGGCTGGATGAAGGAAAGCCGTTTCTATTTTTTTCTCTCTTTTCTTCTTCACACTAGACGTTCTTCCGGGCGTTGCCATGTCCGCTTATTATAAGCGACTTTGGGTTTCTTTTTCTGTGAAGTTGTGCTTGTAAATATTGGTAGGCCTAGTTGTGTTTTTTTGAAAGGCCTATAGTTGCATATTTTGGGCTTCCTTCTTTATGTTGTTTAAATCCGTTCTCAAACGTATTTATTCACACTGTATTTAAAGAATATTCCGAATATTTCATATTATATATATATATATAGTTTTTTTCAAGATTTTTTTAAAATAGCAGATGAACTGTTAAAGTGGTTAAACTGATTTTGATGCTAAATTACTCATTTTGCTGGGGACCCCCCTGTGTGTGTATGATCATGCAACCTAGTCACTTATTTTGGGCTTGTTTTCGTATAGACCTGTCACAAGCTTGTTTCTCTCACAACATATGGCAACACTGGTTTCTTCCCTCCCTGCTATAGCTATAGCGCTGGCACTACGGCGCTAAAACGACAGGACTGAAATCACACCAAGACTTTTACAAGGCTCTCTACGCCGGACCACAACGCACCTCAAATGATCTTAATTCCCACCATATGGGGCGTGAGTATTGGACCCCCAAAACTCTGGCCTAAAAGTACCCACCCGCGCAGCGGGCCCAACACCATTATAACACATGCACAAGTCAACACCATATTAGAAAGCCACTTCCTGGTCTGTTAGACCAATCAGACGTTGCTTGCTCTCTTATACGAGCACTTATCGGTAATGACTTTGGGGCGGTTGGACGCACCGAACGAGGTGTCAGGAAAAAATCACCTTCCACTCTGGAAAATCTGCCTCTTGCATTGTCAAATCCTCAGTGTTCATTTTAAAGGGATTGTTCACCCAAACTATTACTTAATTTTCTATCAATTACACATCCCATGAAGTCTTGAATTCATTTTTTTTGCTTTTATCGCATCCCTAAGCCCATAATTTGATGACCGGCGGAAAGATAATGTCTCAAAGTTATTGTCATCAAACTATTGGCTTAGGAATGCGACAAAAACAAAAAAGATGTATTGCAAGGTATGGCAGGTGCCATAATGGAAGAAAAGAAAAAAGAAAATTAAGAAGAAAAATAAAAATAAAAGAAAAATAAAAGAAAAAAAGATTGTGAATATTAGTAGCCTAATGCAGGTGTAAGACCATTGTTTTTTTTATCCCACAATTTTATAACCCATTTTTTCACCCAGTGCCAATTGTGTAATCCTGGGCTCTACACTCCCTTTGCCAGCCTAGGGAGAGCCTAGAGCTGAGCTCATTCAATGCATGAGAGCTAGCAAGCCGCTTCTTATCACCTGACAGGGGGGGGGGGGGTTCCCCGGTAGGACGTAATGTGTGGAAGGAACACTTTATTCAAACCAGTTCCTTTCCCCTCCATCAGGCGCCCCGGCTGACCAGGGGGAGGCAGTACAGAGAGCAGGAGACCATTGTTTTTGTATTGCATAATGCATAGTTTTCTGTTTTCTTTTCTGTAACCAAATGGACCGGTCAAGGGTCCATTTGGTTCCATCTGGTACTCTCTCGGAACACTAGTCACAGCTCACGTTTGTCATTTCTGCTGTTTAGAATCCACGGTCGGTGATATGGCAGGAATGTGAAACGTGCCTATATACCAGCAGTATACTGATAAAAAAAACTAAAATACAGACATTCTGAGAGATAAGCCAATATTGAGCAATGAATTATGAGCTATATGAGCTGAAGTGGGCCTACGTTAACCCTCGCTTATGAGCTGAGCTGACATTTACAAAGAAAAAAAATCTATTCTTGGACCAAAAAGGTGTAGGCTGAAGCCACGTAGCTTATAATGCCTACCCTTTATTATATTCAAAAAACAAACAATAACAAAACATCAGTCAATACTCAAAACGAAAACAAAGACAACATTTGTCTTCTCACCTATAAAAAAAATAACATTTTATGGTTTATAATATTTTTTTACATTTACCTACTATATTATCTTTAAACATTTCCTTGAATTTATAGATATAACTGCACTTTTTTAGGTCGTTATCACAACTATTCCATATTTCTCTTACCATAACCGATGTGCTGTACATCTCTTTGTTCTAGCTGTACTAATTCCGAACATAAGTATACCTCTCAGCTCAGCTCATACTGATTTTCTTTCATTTGAAACAGATTCTGAATGCAGCTTGGAAGCATATAACCTTTAGGATCATTTAAATTATACTGATTACTTTCCTTTTCCCAAAGCACACAATCCAATTAATAAACCTATGTTTTAGAATCGATGGATAGGAGAAGAATGGATCATTTGTCATGCCAAATCCAATTGTCCTTTACAGTTATTAATATTTATTATGACCGAACATAAATTAGAATAAGAATATTAGGATTAATTGCTAAATGACTTAGTTAATATGTTCCCTACTCTACTCTTTCTGTAACTGTAAATGTTGTGCGCTCACACAAAAACAGAATTTCGCCCACTCGTTTGCACCTGCAATTATGTGACGAAGTAGATTCTGGTTCTGATTCAGAAGGGACAACAGACACTTTGGTTATAAAGGCATAGAGAGAAACCTTTTCTAAATTGGACTGGGCCACTAATCAAGTTTTAAAAATGCTAATCACTAACCCGTGCTTATTCTATTGTGAAAGCAGTGGTGGAAGGAGTACTCAAGATATTATGTAAAGATATTAAGTAAAAGCATCAATACCACAATGTAGAAATACTCTGTTACAAGTAAAAGGCCTGTGTTCAAAATGTTACTTGAGTAAAAGTACAAACGTATTAGCATCAACAGATACTTAAAGTACCAAAAGTAAAAGTACTAAAATGTTTGAAAATAGAAGATCTACTGTATAAGCTCACAACGCGTCGCATCTCGACACGTTGTGCGCTTGTAGATCTGCTATTTTCAAATAGCCTATATGTATAAAACAGGGCTAAAGTGGTTAATGCATATTTTATAATTTAAACATGTATATCTGCAAAGTATCTAGTAACTAAAGTTTTCAAATAATTGTAGTGGAATAAAAGTACAATATTTGCCTCTGAGATGTAGTGTAGAAGTAAAAGTGGACTTGGAAATACTCCAGTAAAGTAAAAGTACCTCAGAATTGTACTTAAGTACGGTACTTGAGTAAATGTACTTACTGTAGTTGCTTTCCACCACTGTGTGAAAGTAAACATTCTTTGACATAACCTTGATAAAGAGAATGAAGGAGAAGAACGAGACATAATGAAAAGTATAGTCCACCCACCCCCCCCCCCCACCTTTGCCCTTCTTGCTTTTAAAGGATTTATGCTAGATTTCTTTTAATTGCAATCCAATGGGACGGGGCCTTGGATGTCAGGGGGTATTAGGTCAGCCCATTGACAAGCTGTCAAAATATTGACGAACAGCAGCGGCGGACTGGAGTTTTTCCTCCAACAGAAAATGCGCTAATGATCTGTATCATAAATCACAGCTTTGATCTACGGCGCTGTCATACATATTCATTCAACGTGTGTTCGTTGCCTTCCTCGACTTCCTGAACGTCAATCAGCCTGCGCTGTAAGAGATTGTTAACACATCAGACATACCATGGCCATAGTCCGGGATCGAACTGGGAACCTCACGGTTGCCATCCGGCCGCTCTACCGGGCCACTCTACCCCTGAGCCACTGCCGTCGGGATTCTATCATACAAAGATTTAGCGGCCCCCCTGTAGTAACTCAGGGGACCCTCTAGGGGTCCCGGACCCCCTGTTGAAGACCCCAAATATGTTAACATTTTGTTAGACGGGATGTTTTTCGGGAGAACCAAAACAAACAGTGAAAACATCACTTTCTGCAGGTAAACACCACCACACTACTCCAGTGTGTTTCAGCAGGTAAACACCACCACACTACTCCAGTGTGTTTCTGCAGGTAAACACCACCACACTACTCCAGTGTGTTTCTGCAGGTAAACACCACCACACTACTCCAGTGTGTTTCTGCAGGTAAACACCACCACACTACTCCAGTGTGTTTCTGCAGGTAAACACCACCACACTACTCCAGTGTGTTTCTGCAGGTAAACACCACCACACTACTCCAGTGTGTTTCTGCAGGTAAACACCACCACACTACTCCAGTGGCTGATGGCTGCTGGTATCGAGGGAAATGATTGGCAATAGAGCACCGAAGTCTGACGTAATGTACACATCCTACCTGTGTCGCGGTTCGCTCCCCCCATTCTGAATCCCCATAGAAGTGTTTAATATTGCGTCAAATAAGAACTGTGTTCCAAAAATAAACAAATGACCCCGGCGGTTTGACTCTTATGGATATGAACTGAAGCATCAACTGACGGTGAGAAAACGCTAATGTTATTTCCGCCGAATTAGTACAATTTTCGCCAGAAACAGACTGTATCAAGTGACTGACTATCATAAACGATACAGAACCTCCTCCCTGACAATATCGCCGAGACAGTTTCGTTATTTTTGGACCAATATTCTTATATGAGACGATTCTAAGATGACCCAATGTTATTCTCCATAGAGAAATTAACTTTACGACCCAGGGGATGGACTAGTGACGTCAGGAGGACTTCTGTACTCTATGATTGGTATTTATTGTTTTGTTGTGTAAACACTGGGCAAAGTTGCATACAATGCCTTTAAATACAGTACTCAAGTAAAAGTACTTGGTTACTGTAGTGTCCACCAACACAGACATCACACTGTACGATGACAATGCCTTCCTCTCCAGCCAGAACCATTATGCTTACAAAACAACAGAAACGTGTATACGGTCATTCTAAGAACTATTGAGTTACAAAGCAGCAGTAACAAGCACGGTCATCCTAGCATTACCATCAAGGCCCTGCATTGTACCAACAAAAAAAAGCACAACAAACACGCCAGTCATTCATTCCACCGGCCCCGCTGTTTGGTGACAAATTCATGACAATCAGGGACAATCGTGCCATGGAACGTTGAGGTTTGTTCAGCGTTCTGCGGTGGCTCTCAAGTCTCCATATGAAACCCATCACCCCGAAGTTCCCTTAACCCACTAAAACCGGGAACGCATCTGTGTGTGTCATTTTAAGATTCATTCGGGGCATTAAAAAAATAGCAAATCTACAAGCTCATAGCTATGAGCTTGTAGATTTGCCATCTTTGGAGGAAAAAAATGTGAAAATGTTTGCAAATCCTTGAATATATATGTACTTTTTTTTACTGAAATCTTTGCTTCTAGGGGTCCCGGGAACAAAATATTTTGAGATGGAGGGGGACAAATACATATCATTTTTGGGGGTCCTTGACATGAAAAAAGTTTGACCATTATAGCCTCATAAGTTCTTTTCCAAAACAACTGTTAGGATTTAGAAGACATTTGTAGAATCCCCCCAGAGGCAAAGACTTGAGTTACAAATGTTCGCTTAAATTAAAAAAAAAAAAATTGTATTCAAAGATTTGCACACATTTTTTACAGTTTTCAAAAACAGCAGATCTACAAGCTTGTATATCTGCTATTTTCCCCAAAGGAATCTAAACATGGCACACAGATGCCGTTCCCGGTCGTAATGTGTTAAAGCCATAAAAACAACACAGAAAATCATTAAACTGTTCGGGGCTAGCTTGTGAATGCGGCTATTTGCGGCTTTTTTCCCCCCGCATTCCAATAATGGGCTCGAATGTGTATGATGCAAAACCAGAGAGAGACAGAGAGACAGAGAGAGAGATGGAGAGATGGAGAGGGAGCAGATGGGATTGACATGGAAGAGGGGATGAAAAGAGGCAGAAATTAAAACCGGACCGGTGGCTCTGGCCTCTCTCTCGGAAAGAAGACTGGGATGAAAGCGATGGAAAACAGAGATGTGCGTTTTGTTACAGAAGACAATGGATTTACAAGAACAGGCACGGGATGGAGGGAGGGAGGGAGAGAGGGAGAGAGGGAGCGAGGGAGGGAGGAAGGGAGGGAGAGAGGGAGAGAGGGAGCGAGGGACCGCGCCTACTTTTCTGAACACCCTCTAGTGTATATAGGGCTGCACGGGCGATGTGGACTAAACAAAACATTTCACCACATGGATTTCGAAAGAAAATGAAACATTTTCCAAAGCGCAAACTTTTGATGCGATGCGTTGTGAGCTTGTAGATCTTTTTTTTTTTTTTTTTACACATTTTTGAACATTTTAGAAAGTAAAGTATAGTGCTGAACTGATTAAAAGAAACACAGGCACACACTTATGCCATATCACGTTATTGCAATATATTAAATAACGTATATGAAAAAAGCTTTATAATATCAGTGGTTCTCAAACTGGTTTGTCCACGTCAAAATATGTTGTTCCAGGGACTTTAACCCATTAAGATATTTGAGATATACAAGCTCAGATATACAAGCTCAGATATACAAGCTCATGGTGCCGCGCCATGAGCTTGTAGATCTGCTATTTTTTTGAAACATCATGAAAAAAATGTTTTTATATTTTTTTCCAAAATGTTAGGATTTAGAAAACATTTTTTAGAATCGGCCTCAGGTCTTAACGGGTTAAATATGGAGATACAAGTTTTCTTCGTCCTGACCATGACAGTGACGACATGTATACGTTTGAACTGTGAGCCCTGAACCGCTGTCAGCTCTGAGACCTAAACAACTTCCACCAGGCCGGAACGCCAGAGCTTTATAGATCCTGTCACACATCACATGCAAATGCGTGTGTGTGTGTGTGTGTGTGTGTGTGTGTGTGTGTGTGTGTGTGTGTGTGTGTGTGTGTGTGTGTGTGTGTGTGTGTGTGTGTGTGTGTGTGTCTGTGCGGGTGCGTGTGTGTGTGTGTGTGTGTATGCATGCATACGTGTGCATCCAGATGTGACAGTGTTGCTGTGAACCCGGGTTGGTAACGGAGCCAGAGGTGCCACTACTGCGGGCTCTATTTTTCATGCCCAGCGTCACCCCTCTCGATCACCCAGGTGAGAAGGATCCACTGGGTTCCGGATGGATGGATTCTCTCTCTCTCTCGCTCTCTCTCTTTCTCTCTCTGACTCTCTCTACTGTCTCTCTCTCTCTGTATTTCCTGCCAAACCCCCCCCATCCTCCCCCCGTCCTGCCATCTCTTTCCACCCCGCCCGTCCCTCCGCGGGTCACATGCGAACGACTTGATGCAAAGCAGATCCTCCTCTCTTCTTGTTGTGATATCGGGTGACAGTGACAGCACGCAGGTGACTTCACCGCTTTGCCAGGGGGGGGGGGGGGGGGGGGGGAGAGTCGTCTTTCCCTGATCTCAGTGACAGGAGAAGCCCTGAGAAATATCGCGTTGCTCCCCCCCGCGCTATTGTTTTCTTAATCCGCCGTCGTCAGCTTCCCGGTACGGTTAGCCTCAAACCCCCCCCCCCCAACAACAACACACGACACAGACCTCCCGTTCTCACACCTCCAGCCTCTTAACAGCATTGACGGCACCGACAGGCGTCTTCTATGTGGAGGAGTTCTTCTTCTCTTTTTGTATAAAAGGTGTCATCTTCCCTTTGGGGGTGACATCATGTCTGAGTGGCGCTGCACCGGCCTCATCACTGATAGGTGGAATCGAACGGTTCCCGGTTGGCTTAACCTTTGAGCTTTTGATTTTTTTCCGTAAATTAACGCCCCCTTCTTGATCATACTACACGAGTCACACACACAAGCATCTAAAGTAGCAGATCTACAAGCTCAAAACGTGACGCGAATTTGAATCCAGAAAAGTTTTGGACATATAGCTCAATAAGCTCATATGTCCAAAACTGTTACTTTTCAGGATTCAAATTAAAATTCCACCCGACAGCAGAGTCAATATACAGTATACTGTTAGCTCGAATGTAAAATGACACAGATGGGTTAATGTCAAAGTGTTCTTGAACAAGACACTGAACACTAACATGTGCCGGTCCGGGCGGACCTAGGCCTGCTGCTGCGCTACAGCGCTAACGGTGCTAACTAACAACACTAGACTGAGGGGGGTGTGGTGGGGGGCAATTAAAAGAACACATGCAACACACACACACACACACCCACACTAGCGCACACACACTGCAGCCTCCTGGAAAACGCAGTGTGTGCCGACGGCGTTTCCACATAAACACTATCCTTAAAACCGCTTTAAAAAACACACGGAGGAGGAAGAAGTGTGAGGATATGGAAGGGAGAACGAGAGAGAGACACACAGAGAGAGGGAGAGAGAGAGAGAGAGAGAGAGAGAGAGACAGAGAGAGAGAGAGAGACAGAGAGAGAGAGAGAGACAGAGAGAGAGAGAGAGCGAGCGTGGTGAGAGAAAGAAGGTGAGAGAACAGAAAGATGTGTGAAGGAAGGAAGGTGGAATAAAGAGCAGGCAGGCAGAAGGGAGAGGAAGAAGAAGGCCAAGATCAGAGCAGTGTGAGAGAGAGAGAGAGAGAGAGAGAGAGAGAGAGAGAGAGAGAGAGAGCAGACCTAGCAGCATGCTAAAATTATCGGTGGCAAAAGTGTTTCCATGTGTCTCCCAGTAGAAACGTTGCTAAGGGGGGGTTAAAAAAAAAGAGGCATTAAAAAGATGAAATTACATTCGAGCGTTTTTCGCGCTCTGCTCTGCCTGAACGTTCTCTTCCCTTCTGCTATCACAACCTCTGGTTTTATACATTATCAGTGGTCCTGTAAGAAGTCTGCACGTCCTTCAGTAATCTCACCGTTTCCCCCGCGGAGGGAGAGAGTGATGGAAGCCTCGCCGTTTTTAACGCGCGCGGATCCAAATCGCACGCTACATAGTCTGACAAGTGGACCACTCAGAAGTCTCTCATGCTCAGCTGGGACCTTGTCCAGGAGCCTGCTGGAACATCTGGAGATGATCAGGAGGACCAGCTTGGTCCAGTCCCGTACCCTCTTTAACCCATTAAGACCGGGAACGCATCTGTTTAAACACTTAAACTATTATTTTGCTATTTTTACTATTTTTTTTTAACATTTGTGCAAAATATATTTTTAAAGGAAACATTTGTAACTCAAATCTTTGCTTCTGGGGGTCCCTGGAACTCAATATTTTCCGATGGGGGTCTGCAGCCAAATACATATCATTATGGCGGTCCTTAACATGAAAACGTTTGATATCCACTGATATAGCAACAATAGTTTTTTCCCGAAAAATGAAGACATTTGTTGAGACATTTCACAGTTACAAACGTTCGCTTTGAAAATATATTCAAAGATTTGCACAAATTTTCACGATTTTTCAAAAACAGCAGATCTACAAGCTCACAGCGCGGCACTCGGTGCCGCGCTGTGAGCTTGTTTATCTGCTATTTTTGAATAGCCGAAGCGATCTAAAAATAACACAGATGCGTCCCCGGATTGAATGGTTTAAGGGGCCTTAAACTGCACCCAAATTACAGCTCTGCTCTCAGCTACAGGTCACTTCAGATCAACTGCTATCAACATGGCAGTGGTAGTCAGAGGAGATTTAATGTGCCCTCCTCCATGGGAACTTAAACCACCGTCATTTTGTCAAAGTAATAACGTGTGCCAGCGCTTCTCAAGCGTTTACATGTCAAGGACCCCCAAAATTGATGTGTATTTGGCTGCCCGACCCCCACATGAAACGACTCCGTGGGCCATATAAAGAGAAGATTTGCGTTGTTGAACATTTTTCCAAAACTATTCCATATTGTTCCACACATTTTCAAGATTATTTTGAAAAAAGCCTGCATACTGTACATAAAATAAAATAAAGGGTTACAATTATTAAACTGTTCCTCGTTTTACTCCCTGAACCTCACTTTGAGAACCACGAGCCCTATACGCCAGGGGTCTTCAACAGGGGGCCCGGGACCCCTAGGGGGTCCTCAGAGTTACTACAGGGCGTCCGCCAAATCTTTGTGTGGTGGGGACCATTAGCTGAAAATAGCAGATCTACAGTACAAGCTCACAACGCCTCGCGGCGCGAGGCGTTGTGAGCTTGTAGATCGGCTATTTTCTGAGAGTCGGTGTAGAGGGGAAAAAGAGCAGACCAAGTACAGTCAAGTTGACTAAATATTGAGGGTTTAAGGTTTAACTATCTTAAAATACACATTAACATGAATCCAATCATTTATGAAATGTATGAAAAAAGTTAAATCTGCAACATCATTTTATACAGTATTTAGTGGGGGGCGTCCCTGCTTCATCTCTCTCTCAGCTAGGGGGTCCTTGGCCTGAAAACGTTCAAGACCCCTGCTATACGCTATACTGCCCCATTCCCAAAAGCCCATCACACATTCAAACATACTACAGCAGCACACGATAACAGAAGAACGGGCCGTATCTCTACGCTCAGCTCCACACATCTTGACACGCTTGCGTCGCAGAGCTATGGATTCACCATTGGAATGTTAATGGAGGGTGTCATTCTGAAGTGTATAAATGCTGTTTAAATGAACGAATGCCATGATGACAAACAGCTCCTCCTCCCCAGAGACCTTCAGAAGCTGCTGCATCTACATGAGAGCGTATACGTATACAAGGGCCATATTGGCTGTATTGCAGTGGTGGAAAAAGTACTCACTTTTTTTTTTACTAAAGTAGGCTAAAAGTATCAATGCTGTGTGAAGTGAAAGTCCGGAATTCAAAATTTACTTGAGTAAAAGTACAAAAGTGTTGGTATCAAAATGTACTTAAATTATCAAAAGTAGAAAGTACTCGTTATGCAGAAAGTTCCATTTCACCAGTTTTCAAATGTATAAAACTCTTTTGAAAATAGACGATCTACAAGCTCACAATGTGTTGCAAGCTTGTAGATCGGCTATTTTCAATTGGCCGAAATGTATATAGAGCTGAAGTGGTCACTATATGTTTTGCAATAATAATTAAAATCTACAAAATCAACTAGTAACTAACTAAAGTTGTCAAATAATTGTGGTGGAGTACAAGTATAATATTTGCCTCTGAGATGTAGTGGAGTAGAAGTAAAAGTACAGAACATTGGAAACACTCCACTCAAAATTGTACTTAAGTACAGTACTTGAGTAAATGTACTTGGTTACTTTACACCGCCGCTATACTGTGAGTGGTGGAGGACATGTGAATATATTTCAGAGAGTTCAGCCATACATGCAGCGTATTGACAGCAGCCATCAGCAGGTCTCCACAGGTGAGTGGCTGCATCCAGGGACAACACTGCTGCTCATCTGACCCTGCTGCAGCCTGTCTCCATGCATCGTTGTCACAATACACACCCAGGCCATCAAGGCACCGCCAAAATACATTTTAGTCGACTAAATCAACTGTAGTTTTAGTCGACAAAAATCTTTTGATATTTAGTCGACTGAAACTAGAAAAAAACGAAAACATTTCAGATGACTAAAATATGACTAAAACTAAATGGAATGTTATTCAAAAGACTATGACTAAAACTAAATAAATAATTTGCTGTCAAAATCAACACCGACTGCCTATGACAGTTTGGGACGGCGCAGGGTAGAAGACAGGGTTAAGCAAATATCAATGGGTTTGGTATTTAAGACACTCAGAGGGACAGTGCCCACATATACCTGTCTAACTCATAGACTGTAAAAATGAATGGACAAAGCTAAGCCATTGGTTTCTACAGACCGTAAATGAAGCCGATTTGTCAGATAATTTCAAGTCCGCCATCTTTCTATGTCGCGTCATATCGTGTCATAGCTAATGCGACCGGAAATGAACACTATTGTGAACATGTTGCAAAGTGAACTAGATCTGCTATTTATTTACTTAGGGCTTATCGGCTGTTAAACGATGATTATGACAAAGTCCCTGGGGTTTCAGTTTAGGCAACATTATGAAACACTGGTTCTCAAAGTGAGGTCCAGGGACCGTCAGGGGGTCCCAAATAGGACCCATACAGGTCTGTAACTCTGAGAGTGTGCACATGGAACCCTTATATAGGATCCATTTGGTCACCTGTACCACTCCATTCCTTTATCATAGAAGCTTTTTTTAAATACCTGTACCACTCCATCCTGTATCGTAAAAGATTTTTTTTTTCACCAGTTTACAAGCTGGTAGTAGAGACTGACCTACTAGTCGTCCATGTGTTCGACATATTCTCGACATGTTTTCAATCATTGGCTATCCTTTAAGCCAATGGGGATACTTTCCCATACTCTGAACGGGCGGTCTCTTCCTCCCAAGCTATGGTACTAGACACGCCTCTCGCCTCGATGGCTACTATACACGCCTGCCGTCGGTTCAAATCACCGTAACACAGAGTAATATATAGGACAAAATGTAAGTAAAGTACTTGAATAAATGTGCTTAGTTACTTTGCACCTCTGCATACGAGCTGCGTAGCGTACCGTTCTGGCCTAGCAGTGTTGCCAGATTCTGCGAGAGAAATAAGCTACAGGTCTAAGCCAATGGGGAGCCACTAGCAGTGTTGCCAGATTCTGCAAGACAAATCAGAAACCAGGTCTATTTGAAAACAAGCCGTGCATACACGGGGAGGCATGCGTTAATCCGACAGACCTTTTCTCCGACTATGTGGCATCCACGTGCGGTTAGGGTTAGGGTGCGGGTTTGGTTCGGGTTTAGTATTGGAAACGTCGGAGCGCTGCGCTGTCGGAGGAATGCGCTGTCGGACTAACGTACTGCACCCGCATACACGACACACACACACACACACACACACACAGAAAAAAGAACGCAAGCTGGTGTATACATGACTGAGTCATGTCTTGTTTAAATACCTGTACCACTCCAGTCCTTTATCATAGAAGCGGTCAAAGAAGTGCGGCTCGGCGCCCACGGCCCTGACGTCGGGGTGGATCCTCAGGAACTCCAGCAGAGCGCGCGTCCCTCCCTTCTTCACGCCGATGATGATGGCCTGGGGGAACTTCTTGGTCCCGAACGTGTTGGCCACGGGCATGCTGCTGCTGGTGCTGGGGGGTCCCTGGCCCTCTGACCCCTGCTGCTGACCCTCTGACCCCTGCTGCTGGCCCTCTGACCCCTGCTGCTGGTCCGCCTGATGTCCGGCACCATCACCACCGGCCACCGCTGCATCCACCTGCGTGCAGTGGTGTGTAAAGTAACTGAGTACATTTACTCAAGTACTGTACTTGAGTACACTTTTGAGGATTTTTTTTTGTTTTACTTTACTGGAGTGTTTCCTTTTTTCTATACTTTTACTTCTATACTCATCTACTACATCTCAGAGGCAAATATTGTACTATTTACTCCCACTACAATTATTTGAAAACTTTAGTTACTAGTTACATTGTTGTTACAAAACATACTGATGCAGTAGGGTTTTATTTTTATCCAAACATCTTCCACCAACAGTTCCAGTACATCATTAATACATAGTGCAGGCCTTAGATAACAAATCTAAATACGACTTTACAAACATACGGAAAATGAAAGCACTTGACTGCAAACTAAACTAAAGAAAACAACAGAGGAACTTAAGAAACTGTTACACATGGTGACACCATTACACACGGGCCTTGGCAGCTCACAGCCCCTAGGTGCTCACAGCTTGTTGCTCCAAGTCTGACTGAATCTCTGCCCCAACAGTCTCCCTCTTATATAGGGAGTGGATCCTACTACCTGGCAAGAATCAATCAACAGTCATTAACCCAGCAACACATTCCCATATAGCCTATGACTGGATCTAAACATTCCAACCGAGGTTGTACAATTCTCACCCGCCATCACTATATTCAAAAGACCATTCAATTATTGCTCTTGAATACAGACAGACCAGAGACCACCCACCCCTCCTCCTCTACACCCACCCCTCCTCCTCTACTTGGAACCCTCTAATCTAGGACTGCCAGAACTGTTGAGTTGACCACGCGTCCACGCCCATGATTAGCACCACTATCAATGATTCAATAAACAGACAAATTCACACATTAACCCATTAAGACCTGGAACTCAAAATAGCAGATATACAAGCTCATAAATAGCTCTAAGATAGATCTGCTATTTTTTTTTATCTTGAAAATGTGTGCATATCTTTGAATATATACATATTTTTCACAGCGAACATTTTTAACTCTAATCATTGCTTCTAGGGGTCCCTGGCAATTGTGGCAAAAAATGGGATTTTTCAGATGGGGGTCCGCGGCTAAATGTATATCAATTTAGGGGTCAATTGGCATGACAAAGGTTGAAAACCACTGGACTAAAGTAAAACATGTCAGTACTTTTTTCCCACCACTGACCGCACCTGCGTGTCCGCTGAAGAGGAGAGCGCATCGGCCACATCGCTCTGCGTAACGGCGACCGTTTCGTTCCAATGGACGATACGTGACATAACGTGGTTACATTAACCACTTCAGGCCTATATGTAAACTTTGGCTATTTTCGAAAGCCTTAATACACATTTTAGACGGGACATATTCTGCATAGCTATACTTTCAACTTTTGGTATAGGCTACTTTAAGTACATTATGATGCCAATATTTTTGTAGGCTACTTTTTACTCCAGTACATTTTTAATTCCGGACTTTTACTTGTAACAGCTAGCCTCAAAATATGACTGTCATATATTGTAGGCTACATATTTCTTGTATTTCATGCAGTAATCTGTTTTATGTCTGTTTTCTTATATGTCATCATGACTGTTTTCTTAAATGTCATCATGATTTGAGTGCATGCGGGATCTCATTTTAAATAAGCCATTATTGTGCTTTTATGAGCAATCCAGTTTAGAGGACCTTGTATTGTGAATTATAGCCTACTTCCATATACTGTTTCCATGTCTTTTCTAAATAAACTATTCAATCAATCAATCAATCAATCAATCAATCAATCAATCAATCAATCAAAGACAGACGAGCGTCATGTGAACCCCCCACATCTCAGAGTCAAATACTTTTACTCCACTACAATTATTTGAAAACTTATAGTTACTAGTTACTTTGCAGATATAAATTATTACATTATAAAACATACATTAACCACTTTAGCCTCATTTTATACATAGGCTATTTGAAAATAGCAGATCTACAACCTCACAAGGCGTCATCATCGCGACGCATTGTGAGCTTGTAGATCGCTATTTTCAAACATTTCAGTAGCCTACTTTTACTTTTGGTACTTTTTGATACCAATACTTTTGTACTTTTACTCAAGTAGCCTACATTTTTAATTCGGGACTTTTACATGCGAGTAGCCTATAGGCTACTTCTACATTGCAGTATTGTCTTGATACTTTTACTTAAGTAAGAAGACATTTGCGTACTTTTTCCACATATGAACGTCATCATGTGAACCATATACCTGCGTGTCCGCTGAAGAGGAGCTCTGCTGCGTAACGGCGAGCGTTTGGTTCCAATAACGCACGTTTTGCCGCGCTGATCGGAGACGCGGGGAAGACGCCGCGCGCGGCAGCAGGCTGTCCAACAACAACACGCGTCTGTTGTTGTTGTTGATGTTATTCACCACCACGGGGGGGTCACCACCATCATCATAGTAGTCTCTGTCTAACGGTTTCGTGTCGCTGCTGCTGCTGCTGCTGTACAGGGTCCTGGGAGCCGAGTCACACAGCCCGGCGAGGCAGTAGAAGAAGTACGTGCCGATCAGGAGCATGGTGCAGACCAGCGACACCCTGGACTGTTTGAACAGTAGTAATCCACTACATCCCATGAGTGGATCTCCAGGAGGATCTCCTCCTGCTCGGAGTGCAGGAGGGTCAGGAGGATCGACTCCTGCAGCCGGTCGACGGTGACAGCACGGCAGCAGAGGAGCAGCAGCGATGGTGAAGACAACAGCATGCTGTTCTTCTGTCCTCACGTTGAGATGAAGTCCATGCACACAGACAGGGATGTTCCTCCAAAAGAAAGCTTGTAATCCTTTAGTTCTTCTTCTGAGAACCTGTTGCGTTTCTCCTCCTCAAAGTACTAGGAACGTTCCATGTGGAGACAGACCTGCAGCAGCAGCAGTGATGGAATGTAATGATGAAGGGTTAATTGGTTCAGTGTGTCAGAACGTCTTCATCGTTGTAGTAATTATAGTTTCCCCACAATGTTCGGATGAGAGAGAGGATGAAACATGATGCGGAATCAATTAGGACAATGAATTCACTATTTTCTCTGCTGAGATATGATGTGGTCATTTAGCCTACAGTTAGACAAGTCAAGTCAGTCAGATATTATACATTCAACACCTCGCTGTCTGCTGGCTGGTGGGGTGTAATCTCTCATTCAAGAATTCTCTCTCTCTCTCTCTGCTTCTCTCTCTGCTTCTCTCTCTCTCTCTCTCTCTCTCTCTCTCTCTCTCTCTCTCTCTCTCTCTCTCTCTCTCTCTCTCTTTTTTTTTTTTTTTTTTTACTAGTCTCCACCCTTCCCTCTATAAGCTATAGGGCAAACATACCTCGTGAGAATATAAAACTGTCTGTATGGGAATATATATATATATATGGTTAAATAATTCATTTCCGTGAGTAAAAATAATTCCCATTCATTTATGGCCTGCCCTTTATAGCTTTATACATTATATATCAATGTGTTTTTGTCCCATTATTTGAGATGAATTTGAGATGAATTCATGCAAACTATAGGCTATAAGTCACACAACTTGTTAGCCTTTGAGAGACTTGATATTAACAGTTAATATCTAAATTGCATCATATCATGTATATGTCATCTACATTCAGGATATTAAATGCTTCCATACCACAAAAACAACTCGATTGCCATATGGAAAAAATGTAAGAAATGGATGCTTTCTTTTACGTTTGTTTGTTTGATGTATTGATGATTGAATTAATATGGTTTTATTTCAGTCTTATAAGCCATTTACAGAGTTAACTTATACGTACATAAAACTGAAACCATGGCAAACCATTGTTAGAGACAGAAAGAAAGACATATAGAAATATATAATCCATAGACATTCATACATAACCATAACATAACATACTAGACAAGTAAAAATAGCAAAGAACAACATGGCTACAGAAAGGAACCGGTGGTTACAACTCAGCTAATTGTTGGTTAGGTCCGGCTGCTATAAAATGCAGTTACATTATCACTGCAGGATTTTACAACTACTCACATGTTTTACTTAAGTAAAAGTATCAATACTGCAACGTAGATATACTCTGTTATTCAAAATGTACTTGAGTAAAAGTACAAAAGTATCAGCATCAGAATATACTTAAAGGGGAAGACTCAGCCAAAAGTACACCCTGCTATGTCACTGATCACATGACCTCAATCAATTATCCAGTTCTAGGCAACATAGAAGGGGGAGGCACTTTTTTCTTATTTCCAGCAACAGCTCTAAGGCGTATTAAAGACATAGTTCAATGTTGAAAATGAGTGAAATGAGTAATGAGTAAAAGTATACTCATTGTGTAGAATGTCCCATTTAACAAGTTCAAAATGTATACAAAATATGTTTTAAATAGCTGACCTACAAGCTCACAATGCGTCACGATCGCATTGTGAGGTTGTAGATCTGCTATTTTCAAATGTCCGAAATAATTTATATACAGGGCTGAAGTGGTTTAATATATATGTTTTGTAATAATAATCAAAATCTACAAAGCAACTGTAACTAAAGTTTTCATATAATTGTAGTGGAGTAAACATACAATATTTTCCTCTGAAAAGTGGGGTAGAAGTAAAAGCATTGAAAATTGTAAATGCTGTAGATTAGAAAGTAAAAATACCTCAATACTTTACTTAAGTACAGTATACTTGAGTACATGTACTTGTACTTTACACCAGCGGTTCTCAAACTTTTTCATGTCAAGGACCCCCAGAATGATATGTATTTGGCTGCGGACCCCCATCTCAAAATATTTAGTTCCAGGCACCCCCCAGAAGCAAATATTTGAGTTACAAATGTTCGCTTTAAAAAATATTTGTGGAAATAAGAAAAAAGTTCATGATTTTTCAAAATAGCAGATCTACAAGCTCATAGCGCGGCACTCGGTGCCGCGCTATGAGCTTGTTGATCTGCTATTTTTGAATAGCCAAAGTATAAAAGGTTAAAGTGGTTACAATTATTGTGATGCTATATTAACACATTTTTGCTGGGGACCCCCTGGAACCCACCTCAAGGACCCCTGGGGGTCCCCGGACCCCACTTTGAGAACCAATGCTTTTACACCACTGAACACACAGAACGCACAGTCATCATCATCATCATCATCCTAACTTTCTCCAAAACGTAAGTCGACCCCCACCGCGGCGGGGCGGCGGCGAACCCTGCCTGGCCCTTTGAACCTTTCCAGTGATAGATGAGTGCTTCAGCCCCCTGAAAGAGACAAGAAGCCCCCAGGACGTCTACTCTACTCCTCTAAACCCTCCTCCTTGTACTCTGCCTGCACCCTGAGACCCAATCCTGTATGTACCAGCGTTGCCATGTCAGTTCATTATAAGCGACTTTGGTGCTTCTTTTTCTGTAAAGTTGCTTGTAAATATTGTTGGTTTGCGGGTTGCAGGTTTTAAAGTATATAGTCGCTTATTTGGGCTTGCAATAATTATTATTTAAAGTAGTGGTTCTCAATTATATTATATGTCATGGACCCCCAACTTAATGTGTATTTAATTTGTCCCTATGACCCCCTTTCTGAAAATGTTTTGTGACATGGAGCCCGCCGTACTAGATTTGTGTCGTTATGTTTCAAAAAATCTTCCAAATATTCCACATTTTATTTCAAGTTTTTTTTAAATAGCCGATCTCCTATACTAGACTGTCACCTGGTTGCTTATTTCTCACACAAAATCTGGCAACGCTGGTATGTACCGCCCCGCCCCCCTCTCCCCCACACACACCAATGTATGACAGGAGTGACAAGTCTCCTGACACAAGCCTCCAACAATGAGCCTGAAGAGAGAGACGACCCCTCGCCCACCTCACCCCCCCCCTCACCACCCCCCTCAAAAAAGAGAGAAAAATACAGTATGATGTTGTTGTATGTGTCCTTAGGGCCCCCCCTCCCCCCTCCTCCCCCATCACACTTTAAAGCTGTACAATGTATAGAGTTTCTCTTTGACAGGGAGAAGGGCTTTCACAATAAAATACTGAGCGCCAAAAGTAGCATACCAGCCTATTTGACACGACTCTCTTACTTTGATAGGATGTCATTCCTCAAAACTATGTTGTTGTTGTTTTGCCTTTATAGAGATATATCAGCTTTATACGTGATTGTTATTGAAGTCTGATGCGTGTCTCAAAATATATCTTAATCACCTCAAAATTGCAAAAAAACAAAAACCTATTCTGATGTACCGATTTGTCCAAACCTCACCGATTTGCGTGAGGTTTGGACAAATTCTGTAGGAGTGATATCCAAAAATGGATTTTTGCACAAATTGGCCTCCTGGTGGCGCTATACCAGGCCAATCTGAAAAATTCGGGGCAGAGGTACGGCTTTGACATCCAGGGAGTGTGTGCGCACAGTTTCGCAGCGGCCGGGCTAACGGTGCCGGAGATTAGCTGTTCACAGACAGACACACTCACAGGATGGACACACGGACGGACACACGGACGGACGGACAGGGTGCAAAACATACAGTACTCTCGCCATGCCTTTCGGCCTGGCGGAGACAAATATGTTGTTCCAGGGACCTCCCCAGATGCAAAGATTTCAGTTACAAAATGTTTGCTGTTCGCTGTCGCCTCACAGCTAGAAGGTCCTGGGTTCGATTCCCGCCGGGGACGCTGTAGGCGCTGGGGGCGTGTCTTCTCCTCCGCGTCATCAGCGCCCATACCCTAGGTGGGGTTGGCGAAAGGGCCTACTCTGTGTGGAGTTTGCATGTTCTCCCCGTGTCTCTCAGGGTAGTAAATATCCTCACAAAACATGTAGTAATCCTGGTCACTATAACGCCTCCCCCATGACAGCCGGGGCGCCTGATGGAGGGGAAAGGAACCCTAACCCTAGGCTGGTGGGGGGAGTGTAGTGCCCAGGATCACTTAGAAAATTGGCACTTAGAAAAATAAGGGTTACAAAGTTGTGGGATAAAAAATAAATAAAAAAAGTTTGCTTTAAAAATACATTCAAAGATTTGCACACATTTTGAATAGCTAAAAAAATCTCAAAATGACACAAATGCGTTCCCGGTCTTGATGGTTTAAAAGAGGTTCAATATTCTGAACCAAATATTACAAAGACTGAGACTCTTAAAATGCCACCTGCTGGAAATATATAAATGGAACAAGTTGTACAAAATAGTATTCAAATAACAATCTGTGTGGATGGATGGATACAATGGCACGGCCCGGGCAAAATATAGAATAATGATATGTTTTGAAGCAACAAACAGCCATTGTAAATCTATCTAGAGAGAGAGAGACTCGCCCGGCGCTGAGGAATTCAGCGCTCTGGAACGCGGCTCGTCTACGACGCTCCCGCCAGAAAAGTACTCCCATGTTTTACCTAGTAAGTAAAAGTATCAATACTGCAAAGTATAAATACTCTGTTACAAGTAAAAGGTCTGTGTTCAAAATGTTACTTGAGTAGAAGTACAAAACTATTTGTATCAAAATGTACTTCAAGTACCAAAAGTAAAACTACAAAAATGTTTGAAAATAGCAGATCTACAAGCTCACAACGCGTCGCGATGCGACGCGTTGTGAGCTTGTAGATCGGCTATTCTCAAACAGCCTATGTATAAAATAGGGCTGAAGTGGTTAATGTATGTTTTATAATAGAATAATGTATAACTGCAAAGTAACTACTAACTAAAGTTTTCAAATAATTCTAGTGGAGTAAAAGTACAATATTTGCCTCTGAGATGTAGTGGAGTAGAAGTAAAAGTACTGAAAATTGGAAATACTCCATTAAAGGAGTAGCAGTACTGTACTCAAGTAAATGTACTTAGTTACTTTACACCACTGCAGACGCAGGCAGGCACACAGTAGAGTCAAAGTGAGGTCAGAGAACGCCGGTCTCTCTTTCATCAGACATTTTATTTGCTTTTCTCTCGTTGCTAATTGCTCTATTTGGACTCATACTGACAGCTCTGGACCCAGACATATAAACGGCCTGTTTAAAGCAACAAACAAACTGAAATAAAAACAAAATGTATGCTGTGAAATACTATGTCTGTATTTAGAATGTATAGGATTGGGTTTTTGAATGGTGTGTGAGTGCCTGCACGTGCGTGTGCATGAGCATGGCATGTGTGTGTCTGAGTACATGTTTTGTTTGTCTTTGTGTAGCATCCGTGTGTAGCATCCGTGTGTGTGTGTGTGTGTGTGTGTGTGTGTGTGTGTGTGTGTGTGTGTGTGTGTGTGTGTGTGTGCGCGTGCGTGCGTGTGACCGCACGTACGTGTGTGCACGCGCATGTGTCTACATCCAAAAATGTTTGATACTAGTACACGTGCATGCAGGTATGTACAATCAGTTTGCGTGCGTCTTTGTGTAGTAAACTTGTGTGTGCGTGCAACGTGCATGCATGCGTGCGTGTTTGTTTGTGTGTGTGTGTTATACAGTACCAATACATTTCCATAGCTGGAGGCTTGCAGATGGCGTGTCCATGTGTCTGTGTGTGTGTGTGTGTGTGTGTGTGTGTGTGTGTGTGTGTGTGTGTGTGTGTGTGTGTGTGTGTGTGTGTACGTGTGTGCGTCCATGTGTCAGCCATTATGGCAAATTACAAATCCTTCCCACCAAAAGGAAGATTGTTCCACTGGCATTGTGTCATTTCCAGTACAAGGAGAGAAGCTCCCGGCCATTTGTAATCGCCGCAAGACACGCAGCGGAATCCTTAGACCTCATTATGACAGATGTAGGAAACCGCCGGCACAGAGAGATGTCCGCTTAGCACGCCCAAACCGGGGAAGCATCTGCGTCATTTTTTGCGTCATCACAATCTTTCAACCACTTTTAGCATTGTTTTATTCTCTGGCTATTCAAAACACAATAGCAGATCTACAAGCTCATAGCGCGTCACTTTGTGCCGTGCTATGAGCTTGTATATCTGCTATTTAAAAACAAATTGTGTTATATATATTTATTTTTTATTACATTTTTATCCCACGATTTTTGTAAAACATTTTTTTTCACCCAGTGCCAATTATCTAAGTAATCCTGGGCGCTACACCCCCTCTGCCAGCCTAGGGAGAACCTAGAGCCGAGCTCATGCCTCCTTCAATGCATGAGAGCTAGCAATCCGCTTCTTATCACCTCTTCTTCCCATCATTTTTTTCCTTTTTCACTCAAATCTATGCTTTTAGGGGTCCCTGGAACAACATATTGAGATGGGGGGGGGGGTCAGCGGCCAAATACATAATCATTTTGGGTGGTCCTTGACATGAAAAAGTTCGAGAAACACTGATATTATAGCAACATAAGTTTTTCATAAAACTGTGTTGTAAAAAACATTTTTAGAAGACAGGTCAGGTCTTAAAGGGTTAACGGGTCCAAACACCCAGGCCAGAGGAACCTGATGCTTTTATTACATCTTAGAGAACGAATACCAAATGAGATATTCTCTAATAATGACTTCCAGATCCGCGGATGGATGTACAATCGGCATATTTTCCTACTGTTCTGGATTCGATCATCTCCTGTTTATGATTATGGGGTTTCATCGAGTTAGCCTTTGATGAAGTGCAAAAAAAACTATATATATATATATATATATATATACATACAGTATATATAAATATAAAAAGAAAATCCATATTTCATTTTGTGTTCTATGGTCGTTATTATGGTTGTTCGACTTAGATGCCCCCTGTCCCCCCGTCCGCAGTTCACTTTAACTTTAGCAGTTAAACCCTATATACTTTGTCGTTCGCCGAATAGTGAAAACAGCTGATATATACGATGCGCTGTGAACTAGCAGATCTGATATTTTCACTACTTTTCTTTTCCGACAGAGAGAGAGAGTGTGAGAGAGAGAGAGAGAGAGAGAGAGAGAGAGAGAGAGAGAGAGAGAGAGAGAGAGAGAATGAGAATGAGAGAGAGAGAGAGAGAGATAGAATGAGAGAATGAGAGACAGAGAGAGAGAAAGAAGGCGGACAGCACGGGAATGACCCAAAGCAAACAGTCTGGCCGGCAAGGAGTCAATCAGGCGAGCATGTCTACTGTATGTCACCTCAACCCAACCCTAACCCTAACCCCAACCTTAACCCTAACCTTATCCTTAAAGCATAAACCCAACCCTAAGCCTAACCCTAACCTTAACCCTAACCTTATCCTTAAAGCATAAACCCAACCCTAAGCCTAACCCCAACCTTAACCCTAACCTTATCCTTAAAGCATAAACCCAAACCTAAGCCTAACCCCAACCTTAACCCTAACCCCAGTCCCAATCCTAACCTTACCCTTAAAGCATAAACCCAACCTTAAGCGTAACTCAATAATTGTCCAAGTCCCCAAAAAGGGTTAGGGAGAAGCATTAAGCTTGCTGAATATAGAGCTGACTGAGGGAGTGAGTGTGTAATATGTACATTTTGTAAAAAATCTGGTCTTATAAAAACATGGCCCAGAATAAGGGGCGCGCCAGGTTTGACGGTGGTTCCCACCGTCAAACGAGACACACTCCGTCACAATAAGCCTCACATTTACCCTGTTGAGGCACAACTTCTGAAGCTTCGGCCCTTTGAACAGATAAAAGATGGACATTTTTCTCTGTCAAAATGTGACACCCACGGCAGCAGCACACCCAGGGGCTGATCCCCTCGTTCTCACACCAACACCCACCCACCCACCTGCGCACACGCACACACACACACACACACACACACACTTTATGAAGGGATGCCCGTCAGGCCAGGCCCCTCAGAGATAGTCAGGATCACAGGATACAAAAGGCTAAAGAACAAAGTCCCCACCGGGCTCCGCCCCGCCCCCCTCCCAGCTCTGCCAACTTTCATCTGAGCCCCGTGCGACAGAACGACCAACCAACGCCTGCCTGGGAGAACGACAGATGACGAGGCGTGGCTCAGGAAAGACAACATGACTCAGGCCAATGTACCTGAACCCTGATTCCCCTCCCAACGCGCACGCACGCACGCACACACACACACACACACACACACACACACACACACACACACACACACACACACACACACACACACACACACACACACACACACACACACACACACACACACACACACACACACACACACACACACACACACACACCTGAAGACCTTCCCACACAGGTGTATCGAACCACCTGATTCGGATGCTATCAATGCATTGAATGGGACATTATCACCTTTTATTAGACCATTGAATGGGCGAAGTAGGCGACCTACTTACCTACCCACGATTTATCAGACCATTCATTGGGTGTTATCAAGACATACTGACCTACCAACGGAGAACTTAAATAGTTCAGTTTCGGTTTTGGTTGTTTTGGTTTCGGACCATGACGGAGGCGCGCAGTCCCAGGCAAGCTGGAGCCCCGCGAAGGACCACCGAGGGAGCTAAAGCGACCGAGTTGCCGTCCTGAGCGGTGCGACGCTCGCCTGAGCCTACTCAGCACCGTTGGAGTTATGTACCGATAGGCACAGAATCGTAAATATTGTTGTGGGGACTGCTCCGCCTCCAAAGTAGGTCAGTAGCTCCTGATTACGCCCAATGAATGGGCTGACAAATCGCGGGTAGGTCCGTGTATCGCCTACTCGTCACCTATACTCGCCCATTCAATGGTCTGATAAAACGTGATAATCTCCCATTCAATGCATTGATAGCATTCGAAGCCGGTGATCGAACACACTTTGCCTACAGGTAGACTGTGGTGGCTCAGGCTGATGTTTGAAGAGGACAGATGGATTCAGACTAATATTGTACATGCACTGGCTCCCATACAGCGTTCCTCCTACCCTGAGACAAGTCCAGGTGTAACGAAGGACCACACATTATTATTGCAATACACAGACTAACTAGGCCACTATATAAAAAGTTATGTATTATTATCTATAATTATAATAGAGTATAAATACACTTAATTGATTCCCGAACCACAGTCGCTCTCCTCAGCAAATCGCATCCAAAGAATCCAAAAAAAAACAGCTGTGTCTTCAGTTGACTTCTTTTGCCCTGCATTTCGCGAGACATGTTATTTTCAACATGCTGTTACAAGGCCATTGAGGGCGGCCAGAAATAAGTCTGGCGGTGAATGAGTTAAGCACATTTTGAGGCATTTGTACTTTACTTGAGTATTTCCAATTAGACACATTTTGACCGTTTGAAAATAGACGATCTACAAGCTCACAATTGAAATGGGACATTCTGCATAATGACTACTATTACTGTTGGTACTTTAAGTACATTTTGATGCCAATTATTTTTAAACTTTTACTCAAGTAAAATTTTGAATTCCGGACTTTTACTTAGTAACAGAGTATTTCTATACTGCGGTATTGACACTTTTACTTAAGTAAAAAAACATTTGAGTACTTTTTTCCAACCCCTGGTTCACGATGAGTTTATTGTGTTCCATTCCAATTTTCTTTTCACAAGGGCCGCGTTTTTTTGGGCCACATTCAAAAGCCAGGAGGTGAACGTTATACGTAACCAGACACAGTATTTATACGTATAGAGAATGATAATGCGCCCACAGCTGTTTTTCACATAAACACAGCCAGTGTATTCCAAGGACGGCTGACTGACTGACTGACTTGACTTGTCTTTGCCCCGACCGACACACCAGAAGCCAGCTGCGCAGAAACAATTTCAACAGCGCCTTTCATCTCGGCAATAAAAGAGCAAAATGCCTTTTCCAAGGGACAAGTCTGTACTGGAGCCTCTGGGTTTTTTTCTTTCTTTCTTTTTTTTTTTTACTAACTGTTATTTACCTTCCCATGGTGTTTCATTGTAGCCGGTGAATCAAGCATAGTAGGGGGAATCTATAAAAGAATAGAGGTGGAATTAAAGTGAATGGCGTTCATGTCATCACGTGGAGCGGCCGACTCTTCTCCGCTAATCCGCTCGCCGGTGGAGAGAAGCGTCGTTATTTATAAACGTCGGCTTCAGACTGAAATTTTGGGGTGTGGTCGGTGAGGTGTGGCCGAGGTATTTTTTGAACATTTTGGAGAAAAGAAATTGTGAAAGCGTGCGAACCATACGTGATTCAGAAGGCATTTGTATAGAATCGTCCGCGGGTCTTAATGGGTAGAAGTGGAAAATAATAGCAGCGGGGTCGTCAATCGTATGGCAAGGTATGGCAGGTGCCATATCTTGGCTCCAGGGGGGGGGGGGAAAGAGAAAAAGAAATCTTGAATACAGTGGCGTTCCCAGAAATTACATTTAGGGCAGGCGAGATTTTTTTCTCTACCTACCCCCCCCCCCCCCCCCCCTCCCCCCCTCGGGGAAAATGGGGGAAATCTCGGGGGACACAAGTTAACAACAACAATAAAAACAATATAGCTGCAAGCAGCAATGAGCGGTTTCGAGAAAACTGGCAGAGTGGCAGACTGAAAGACTGGCAGAATGTGACAGAGTGGCAGACTGGCAGACAGACAGACTGTGACAGAGTGACAGACTGGCAGACTGGCAGACAGACAGACTGTGACAGAGTGACAGACTGGCAGACAGACAGACTGTGACAGAGTGACAGACTGGCAGACAGACAGACTGTGACAGAGTGGCAGACTGGCAGACAGACAGACTGTGACAGAGTGGCAGACTGGCAGACAGACAGACTGTGACAGAGTGGCAGACTGGCAGACAGACAGACTGTGACAGAGTGACAGACTGGCAGACAGACAGACTGTGACAGAGTGGCAGACTGGCAGACAGACAGACAGTGACAGAGTGGCAGACTGGCAGACAGACAGACAGTGACAGAGTGGCAGACTGGCAGACAGACAGACTGTGACAGACTGGCAGACTGGCAGACAGACAGACTGTGACAGAGTGGCAGACTGGCAGACAGACAGACTGTGACAGAGTGGCAGACTGGCAGACAGACAGACTGTCACAGACTGGCAGACAGACAGACAGTGACAGAGTGGCAGACTGGCAGACTGGCAGACAGACAGACTGTGGCAGACTGGCAGGCAGACAGACAGACAGTGACAGAGTGGCAGACTGTCACAGACTGTGGCAGACTGGCAGGCAGACAGACAGACAGACAGACAGACAGTGACAGAGTGGCAGACTGTCACAGACTGGCAGACTGGCAGACTGTGACAGAGTGGCAGACTGGCAGACAGACAGACTGTGACAGAGTGGCAGACTGGCAGACTGGCAGACTGTGACAGAGTGGCAGACTGGCAGACAGACAGACAGTGACAGAGTGGCAGACTGGCAGACTGGCAGACAGACAGACTGTGGCAGACTGGCAGGCAGACAGACAGACAGTGACAGAGTGGCAGACTGTCACAGACTGGCAGACAGACAGACTGTGGCAGACTGGCAGGCAGACAGACAGACAGTGACAGACTGGCAGACTGTGACAGAGTGGCAGACTGGCAGACTGTGACAGAGTGGCAGACAGACAGACAGACAGACAGACAGACTGTGACAGAGTGGCAGAATGGCAGAGTGGCAGACTGGCAGACAGACAGACAGACAGTGACAGAGTGGCAGACTGGCAGACTGGCAGACTGTGACAGAGTGGCAGACTGGCAGACTGGCAGACAGACAGACTGTGGCAGACTGGCAGACTGGCAGACAGACAGACAGACAGACAGTGACAGAGTGGCAGACTGGCAGACAGACAGACTGTGACAGAGTGGCAGACTGGCAGACAGACAGACAGTGACAGAGTGGCAGACTGGCAGACTGGCACACAGACAGACAGTGACAGAGTGGCAGACTGGCAGACTGGCAGACAGACAGACAGTGACAGAGTGGCAGACTGGCAGACAGACAGACTGTGACAGAGTGACAGAGTGGCAGACTGGCAGACAGACAGACAGTGACAGAGTGGCAGACTGGCAGACAGACAGACAGTGACAGAGTGGCAGACTGGCAGACAGACAGACAGACAGTGACAGAGTGGCAGACTGGCAGACTGGCAGACAGACAGACAGTGACAGAGTGGCAGACTGGCAGACAGACAGACAGACAGACAGACAGTGACAGAGTGGCAGACTGGCATACTGGCAGACAGACAGACAGACAGACAGACAGTGACAGAGTGGCAGACTGGCAGACTGGCAGACAGTGACAGAGTGGCAGATTGGCAGACAGACAGTGACAGAGTGAGAGAGAGAGGCAGACAGACAGACAGACAGACAGACAGACAGACAGACAGACAGACAGGCTACCAGGAGTATGTTTGTAACAAAGTAAGAATTCCAAATAATGATCACCTCAATGCATTGTTGGGGACAGGGATCAAACCAGCGACCTATGGATTCACAGGCTGCCTCTTTGAATATTGATTGAATATTTTATTAGGCAAAAAATGTAAAACAACACATTTACATTTAAAATACTTTGTCTAACAGGTCCGTTCATAAAAGTCCTTGCGGACTTGTTTCCAATGAGGGCCTTGGTATTCAATTCATAGACATATATAGTGGCATCACAGTTCGAATATCATTACACAAAGAAAATAAAAAAAACAGCAAGAATATATATATATCTATATATCTATATATATATCCATACACATATATATATATATATATATATATACATACATATATACATACATATAATACTATGTACAACAAAAGAAAATAAAAAAATAAAAAAGGGGGGGGGGGAGATATGTACAAGAACAGGGGGGGGGGTCGGCTATCTAATAGGAAAATGGTACTACCTCCTCTTTTGGCCTCCTGAAAGGTGATTTTTTAAGGCTCTTTTAAATGAGCCCAGCGAACTGCATTTTTTGAGGGATGGGGTTAGCCCATTCCAATCCTGGGTGGCAGTGCTGTAGAAGGAGAATTTGCCCATGTTTGTTTTATGGGTGGGTGGTACCAAATTGTTGTTAACGCTCCCTCTGGTATTGTGACTGTGGGTGTCACTAACCTTTTGGAGGTATTTACTCAGATATGCGGGAATAGGGGGCATATCGGGCAAATTTTCGTTTACAATTTTGAAGGCCAGTCCCATTTTTAGTTGTTTAACCCTGTCTTCCACCCTGAGCCAGCCTAGGCTGGCAAAATGGGCGGGAGAAAGGTGGGTCATGGGCCCCAATCCGAGGAGTAGCCGAATCAGTTTGTTTTGGGAGGTTTGAAGCTTAGTCTTCAGTGACACTGAGGTGTTGGAGTACCAGGAGGTGCTAGCATAGTCAAAATGTGGTTGAATCAGGGCCCCTGAGAGGGTCCTGAGGGCCTGTGGGTTGACAAAAGAGGAAACTCTGCCCATAAATTTGGTTCTCTGGTTTACTATTTTGACCACCTTTGTCCCCATGCTTTCACCCGACAGGTATTTGTCGAGAATACAACCCAAATAGGTAATCTCTTCTTTGCTAGCGATAATTGTGTCATCGACTTTGACCTTGAAATCATTTACCTCCATCTGTCTGAGGGAATGTTTGGTCCCAAAGAGGATGGATTCAGTTTTCCCAAGGTGTAGTGACAGTTTGTTATCGGTAAGCCAAGTACGGATTTTTGAGAGTTCAGAGCTGAGCGCCTCCTCAACTTGCAACTTGTCCTCTCCCGAGATCAGGAGTGCCGAGTCATCAGCGAACAGGAACAATTTGCAGTTACAGGCAGCATTCATGTCGTTAATGTATAAAAGGAACAGTAACGGCCCAAGAATGCTGCCCTGAGGAACCCCACAGCTCACCGGGAGGGAAGAGGACATGGTTCCGTTGATGTCAACCACTTGCTCTCTACCCTCCAAGTAGGATCTCATCCAGTTTAATGATGTGCAGTCAAAACCAATCGCCCTCAGCTTATCAAGTAAAATTGAATGGTTTACAGTGTCGAACGCTTTTTGGAGGTCCAACATGACCATGCCGCAGTATTTGCCCGCGTCTACCTCACGTTTGATGTAGTCGGTCAAATACATCAAGCATGTGTCAGTGGAATGGGAGGTTCTGAAGCCCGATTGGAATTCAAACAACAGTTTATGCTCGCTGAGGTAGCTGTTGATTTGTTCTTGAATTAATCGCTCTACAACCTTTGAGATGGAACAAAGGATGGAAACAGGCCTATAGTTGCCAGGTTCTAATTTGCTTCCTTTTTTATGTAGAGGGATTACTCTTGCCAATTTGAAATCCTGTGGGACGTGACACTGGCTGATGGATAGGTTTGTGATTTGGGCTACTATGGGGGCAATAGCAGTAGCTGCGTCTCTGAGGAATCTGGTGGGGATATTGTCAAGGCCGGTGGCCTTGTTCGGCTGGAGGGCTAAAAGTTTTCTCGGCACATCATCAGCATTTACTGGTTTGAATGAGAAAGAGTCTTTTTTAGCCTCTAGTTTGTCATAGTAAGCATGGATGTGGTCAGAGCCGTACAAACCTGAATGCTGAGGAAGTTTGCTTACCAACTGGGTTGCAATGGTGGTAAAAAAGCTGTTAAAACAGTTCGCAACCGCTTGCTTGTCGGTAATGAGCACGCCACTTGAAATAATGCAGATGTTTGTAGTTTTGGTTTGAATTTTGTTGTTGCAGCCCAATTTCTGTAGCGCTTCCCACAGCTTTTGTGGGTGGCTTTTGTTTGCCTCAATGCTTTCATTTAAGAAATTCTTTTTGGCAGTTTTGACCATTTTGTTTACTACATTTCGTTGATTTCTGCATCTTTCAAGTAGTTGCACATTTTTGCATTTCCTAAACTCAGAGTACAATTTGTTTCTGAGTTTGATGGCATTTAGGATGTCTTCCTTCATCCAGGGTTGTGTACGGGCTCTGACTCTCACCACCTTCTTGGGCGCTAGGCTATCAATAACAGACACAAAGGCAGTTTTGAAACCAGACCAAGACTCCTCAGCCGAGGAGCCATCGAGTACATTTGACCAATCCATTTTCTCAAGAGCTGTTGTGAGAGCTTCTGAAGAGTAAGTTTTCATAGCCCTGCAGCTGACCGTGCTATGACTGTCAACTACAGATCTGTGAATCTTACGCGTGCAGAAAATGATGTTATGGTCGCTTAGACTGCACTCGATGACCCCACTTAAAGGAATCCTCGACTGGTCTGATGTCAAAATGAGGTCAATGATGGTCTGAGAAGTG
This sequence comes from Gymnoscopelus microlampas, assembly GCF_963454915.1. Lineage (NCBI taxonomy): Eukaryota > Metazoa > Chordata > Actinopteri > Myctophiformes > Myctophidae > Gymnoscopelus > Gymnoscopelus microlampas. Next base: position 49,354,291 of record NC_139948.1, read on the forward strand.
GGGCCTACCCTCGTGATATTTTTTATCATTTGGGTGAGGCTATGCATGTCACAGAATTTTCTGAAAGATTTAAATATGGCGGCGTCTTTCCTGAGAACATCAGTATTGTAGTCGCCAATTAGAATCAATTCCGAATTTCCAATGATTGCCATGTGCTCCTCTATTAAATCATAAAACTCATTTTGATCTGGGGGCCTGTAGATTGCGCCAATTATCAGGGGTTTAGCGTGAGGATAGATGATTTCTATCCAGACCGATTCTGTGGGGTTGTTCTCCAATTTTGGGTACACATTGAAAATGATGTCAGATCTCACATAAATGCAAACCCCCCCTCCACAAAGAGTTCTGTCTTTCCTAATGACATTGTAGCCTATTATCTCAATTTCAGAGTCGTCTACCGAGTCATCCAGTTTAGTCTCTGAAAAAGAGAGAATCCCTACCTTGCCATTTCCAAACATGGATCTTAGTTCAGACATCTTTGAGGAGTTTTTGAGGCTATTCACATTTAGGTGAACGATGTGTAGACCTTTTTTGGAGAAAATCGTGTCCATCTGTTCAGTCTGGAAAAAATCAGGTTCCTTGAGTTGTTTTTTCCTAGTTTCAAAGGTGGGTGGGGGAGGAGAGGGTGGGTGGGGGGGGTCTGGAGTCGCTGATGGGCGGGGGGTTTGGGTTAAAACCTGATCAGCTGGTTTCGTGGTCTCTGCCAGATCTTCCTCCGTCCTGCTGTGGGGGGAGGGGGGGAGGGGGGGTGGAGGTGTGATTGGGGGAGGGGGGTGGGGTCTTTGTGGTTGCAGCAGGGCAGTGGGGGGTGGGGGAGGGGTGAGGCAGAAGTTCTGTGTTGGCGCCATGGTGTGATAAACAGGGGGAAAAAAATCTCTGTTTACAAGCCTTCCCCACAAAGGGAAACCGTGTAAATGACGCCCTGGGTCCATTGACAAAACAGGGAAAAGAACTCCGTTTCCCAGCATTCCTCTCGGTGGGACACGCTGTGGTTGTACGTCTCTGAATTCAAGCCTTCCCCACAAAGGAAAACTTTGAAGACGTCGTGCTGTATCCATTGAGAAAGCAGGGAAAATAACTCCGTTTCCCATCTGTCCTGGTATCGGCTGGTGGTGGTGGAGGAGGAGGGGTGGGGGAGGGGAGAGGCCTTTGTCCCGCGTCGACTCCAAGCAGTGGTCCCAGGGGATAGAGAATACCGGGGGGAAAACACAATTTTCATGCGTTTCCCTCTGGGAGATGCCTTGCCGTTGTCTTGGGCCCATGTGACCTATGTGGCGCATGGGGAAATCCTCTTGATGACGTTGTTGTTGGGAAAGCCCTTGTCTCGTCATCAACGGACACATTCCTTCAGGCGGTGGTCTGCTCGTCAACGCATGTCTTGGATCAAACACGGACGCTAACCGGGACAAATAATCCATCCTTGTTTCTCCAGCTCTTTGCTGGGGTTCATTCTTATCAGGTGAGGTGGTCCGTTGCCAAACAAAGTTATCTGTCTGCATGTTGTGAACCGGGCTTTGTCGGGTGCCTCCGTCGCGTGTGAAAACAGCTGTTTTGTTGTTTTGGCCATTGTAGCAGTGATCATAGCTGGTCTCCGTGGTGTCCACGGTCGGTGGTCCGGGGTTAGGATGAACGTTTCCCGACAACAGTAGACTCAACCATATGATCTTTCTTACTGTAAGGCCGTCAAGCTGGCTTGGGGTTCTCCTCCGTGTTTGTACCGATTTACGCGCGTCGAAAACTTTAAAAAGTAACGTCGCTGCGTCTTGTGGTATATCTCCGTTTCCACTCGCTCTCCGTTGAAGCTGCACATTGTGGGATTCGATGAAAATTAATCCTTGCAATATAGCGGCGTAGCACAATACCAGGTAGTTGCTGGCTGTGATAATCCTCTTTAGGCGAAGATGTTGTTTTCGCCGCCGAAGAATGGAGCGCGGGGTGGAATGCAGGAGCGGAGAAGAGGTGCGACTGTCCTCTCTGAAGGCCATTCTCTCTTCTTATTGAACTAGAAATATAGCCTCCCTGATGGTGTCTGTTGATATCTATAGGTTTTTCAGTCCGTTATGAACCAAGCCTCTGTTTTGCTAACTACTCTAGATTACTGGTTGACAAATATTTAGCAATAAAGTTTTGTTTTGTGTTCTTGGAATGGAAAGTAGTGAAAATAGTTGATCTACAAGCTGACAATGTGTTGCTATCTGAAAAGTTGTGAGATTGTAGATTGGCTATTTTCACAAGAAAGTATGTTGTACATAAAAAAAACAACTTATCTCAAAAAAGCATTTCATGTTATTGTTTAAAAGTTGCACGTGTCTGAATTAACAGGGTCATGTTTTGTACAATGCAATTTAAATGTAAACTGTAATCAGTGGGATTTGAACCAGGGACCTTCGGCACATGAGGCTCACACTCTACTGGTAGAGCTATTGAATCCACAGGATCAGACAGTGAGATAGGAGAATCTAACAAAACAAAACAAAAGGGCGAATGAAGTACGTCATGCATTAAAAATAACTACTTTCAAGTATACATTTCTCGTTATTTTTAACAATTGCACATGCATTTATTGATACAGTCATGTTGTGTGCAATGCAATTATAAGTCTACATGAGGTGGGATTCGAACCGGCGACCCTGTGGTTTCAAGGCAGATGATTAAGCGATCAAGCTATTGAACCAACACACCTGAACCTGTGAAAAAGGGCCTCAAACATTTATTTGACACAGTTTCACGCAAATTGCTCAGAAATCCTTGGTTTAAATGTTTTTCAAACTGCTCAATACATTTCGGAATGGAAACTAGTGAAAATAGTCGATCTACAAGCTCACAACGCGTTGCTATCTAAAAAGGTGTGAGATTGTAGATCAGCTATTTTCACAAGAAAGTATGTCATACATAAAAAACAACTACTCTCAAAAGCAATTCATGGTATTGTTTAAAACTTGCACATGTCTTAATTAACAGGGTCATGTTTTGTATAATGCAATTTAAATGTAAACTGTGACGAGTGGGGTTTGAACCGTGGACCTTTGGCACATGAGACTAACACTGTATTGATCAAGCTATTCAATCCACAGCCTTGGTCAGTGAGAAGGGAGAATCCAACAAAACAAAACAAAACAAAAGAGGGAATGAAGTACATCATACATTGAAAACAACTACTCTCAATAAGCGTTTCATTTAACAATTGCATGTTTATTCATTGATACAGTCATGTTGTGTGCAATGCAATTGAGTTGAGGTCTGCATGAGGTGAGATTTGAACCGGCGACCCTGTGGTATCAAGGCAGATGATTAACACTGGCATGACTGAGGTTACATTATCCAACACACAGCCTGCAAAACGGTCATTTTGAACAAGAAATCAAGCTCTCCTATTCGTTACTGTCTCACCTCTGTGCTCCAGACTAGCTGACACCTTCTCACCCACACAGTGGGGGGTTCCATTGTCTTCTAAATAGCCATTAACATCTCAATTGCACTCTGCGCAGTCAGTGAGCCCACATAATGTTGTTGTTGTAGGCAGACACAAACATTATAAAATTAGGCTAACTTGTAATGGTAACTGCAGATTCTGTATGTAAAATCTTTATTTAAAAAAAAGCGTATAAAACAGCGCGATCTGTAGCGTCACACATTAAACTCTTCAGTGAAACATGGAGCCTATATGAACCACTGAAGCCACTGTCTAATTACATGACTCCAGGGTTAGGGTTAGGGTTAGATTACGTGATCTCCATTGTGCAAAACACATGGATATCTCTTGACAAACCAATATTATATTATATAATATTCACATTATTGTCTGAGCGTAAAGCTCTCATTCTATCAGCTGTTCACGCTGATGAGAAAGCGTCTCCTCTCCTGTCCCTCTCATCTCCTTGTCAGCGTAACAAGTGAACACATCGCTATATGTTCCACAAATGTGCTCATACCTGCGCTAAATATCTGATCTACAAACATAAAACAATCGCTGCCTGACGAGCCATATGCTTGTAGATCACATCTGTTGGCACAGCATTTTAAAACAGCGCGATCCAGTAGCAAACACTCTGTACACTGCAGTGAAAGGGTTGCCAAATTTTGCGAGAAAAATAAGCAGTCAGGTCTATGAAAATGTTACTGCATGCATTGTGCCCTAAGAAAACAGTGAGGCATGAAACCATTGCATTGTAAATGGGGTTTATATCCGAGGCAAATTTGCAACCCCAGTCCCTGGTTAGACCTTTCTATATAAATATTTACCTAATAAAAATTATCTACAAAAGGACATGCATGAAGCTCTAATCTAAACAAGTATGAAAATATATTTATATCTGCAAAGTAACTAGTAGCCTAACTAAAGTTTTCAAATAATTGTAGTGGAGTAAAAGTGCAAGATTTGCCTCTGAGTTGTAGTGGAGTAGAAAAGTATTACCATTATAATGTAATTATATATATAATTATAATAATAATAATAATAGAAAGACGCCCAAAGTCGCTTATAATAAGCAGACATGGCAACATAGAATAGTTGCGCAGCAGCAAGTCTGCTGTCTACGGGCCGCTCTGTGGGGGGTCTCGAGGTGTAAAGTGCTCTAGGGAGGGGGAGAGAGGGGGAGAGCGATCAATTTAGCCGAAATAAAACGGCTGGGATGGGATACATGGTATGTATTTCATATTTATAATGAGTTAAAAAAAAAAAAAAAAACGGAGATGGTTTGAAACATATATTTAGGAAAAGTCATGAAAGGGGAACTTTCTCAGAGCTTCCTGAGAGAAGTTAAGCCACTTTCAATTCTCAAAATCGGTCCCATTGATTGCTTAGTCATGAAGTGTTAAGCCATTGGGCCAACAGACCCGAACTGATGAAAAGGGAGTTCACACACATGACACACTTTCACGCAAATTGCTCAGAAATGCTGGATTTAAATGTTTTTCAAACTGCTCAAAATTGCAGACAATCTAAGGGTGGAGCTTACTGGTCAAAGTGATAGATATGTTCCTCATTGATACAGTCATGTTGTGTGCAATGCAATTATAATGAAGTCTACTTGAGGTGGGATTCGAACCAGCAACCCTGTGGTTTCAAGGCAGATGATTAAGCTATCAAGCTATTGAACCTACACACCTGAACTAGTGAAAAGGGAGTTCACACACATGACACACTTTCACGCAAATTGCTCAGAAATCCTGGATTTAAATGTTTTTCAAACTGCTCAAAATTGCAGACAATCTAAGGGCAGAGCTTACTGGTCAAAGTGATACATGTGTTCCTCATGAGTCAAGGCACATGTGTAAGCAGGTTTAACGGCTGTCGGCCAAACGAGGCATGACTTTTGCCTGTTTAAAGTTTGCATTTTCAAAAAATTGCTATAGCGCCCCCCTTTGACCAATTGGAGTAAGATTGGTTTCAGTGATACTTGGAATGACCTTCTACAATATTGCAAAGTGTCAAACAAATGCGAGTCTGCATGTATGTTTTAGGGGCAGATGAATAATTGTCATAAAACTGCAATTTTCATTGTCTTATAAAAGCTTAACGTTTTCACTTATGGAAAATCCGCTTGCTCACGTCTGTCGGCATTGGTCCAAAGTTCATGTGTATACAGTTTCGTACAGATTGCTCAATCTGTACGAAGGAAGAGTCTTTTTTACTGCTTTTCATAGAATTCGAAATGGTGGGAGATCTAAAGGTCAGAGGTCAAAAGTCAGAGTGTGAAAGTTGTTAGGCATGAGGAGACGCATGTGTGCATCGAAGTTTCATGGCTGTGGGTCAAACAGGGCATGAGTTGTACCTGTTCAAAGTTGGCATATTTCAATTGAGTGCTACAGCGCCACCCTTTGGCCAATGTTTGTGAGTTTCGGGTTTTCGCCGTTTGGCATAGCCCTCTACCATATTGCCGAATTTCATAAAAAGTGACCACGCGGTTAGGCCAGAACTGGCAAAACCGGCGGAAGAATAATGAACTCTTACAGATGTAATAAGGCTTCGAGCCTATTGGCCTCGAAACCTTAAATATGCAAGTATAATCAATGAATCAATCAATTATTCAGCGGTGGTGGCTCAAGCTGCTCTCAGACTCAGAGCCCCTTTTATGCCAGGTGAGTAGGCCTACGGGTGATGGCCCAGACCCCCACACCTGGCACTCCTGGCACCCCATGAAGATAAAGGCAACATTTGCATCACTATAGGCGACGTCGCTCTGCTGAATGGATACGGTAGTGATTGCCTGCCCGCGTGAAGGTCCGACGGCCACTACTCTCTTTGGATTTTTTTCACTGCCAGTTTTTCAGTCTTTTACTTTATTTTCTAGGGGAGGCTAGATTTTAGTTGGGCAGGCGGCCGCCTGCCCTGCCTCTATGGTGGGTACGCCACTGCTTGAATAGTAGCCTAATGGAGGTGTAAGACCATGGCATTGTGTTTGTATTGTTATAGGTATAATGCATAGTTTTCTATGCTTTTGGGGGGTTTGATCCCCAAAAAACACAGGATAGACCTGTGTCCCTTATTTTAATCTCTGAGAGTTGGAAACCCTAACCTTGCCATACCTTGGCTTTTGCTGAACTGACACCACTGAATAGCAGATCTACAACATCATTGCAATCTCGTAGGCCTACCCTACAGCAGTGGTTCTCAAACATTTTCGTGCCAAGGACTCACAAATTGATATTTGGCCACAGACCCCCATCTGATTTATTTTTTTTGTGCCAGGGACCCCCAGAAGAGAAGATATTTTTTTTAAATGCAAAGATTATTCAAAATCTTCCAAACATTTTCACGATTTTTCAAAAATCTTCAAGCGAGCTTGTAGATCTGCCATTTTTGAATAGCCAACCCATAAACTGATGAAGTGGTTCAAAATGATTGCGATGCTGTATTAACACATTTTGCCGGGGACCCCCTGGTACTTCCCCCAAGGAACCCAGGGGGTCCCCGGACCCCACTTTGAGAACCAATGCACTGCAGTAAAGGCGAAAGAGAGAGAGAGAGATAGAGAGAGAGAGAGAGAGAGAGAGAGAGACGGGGCATGTGAGAAAGAAAGAAAAAGAGAAAAAGGAGACAGTTGTGATTAGTTCAGTATATAGTTTCATGCCTTCCAGCTCACTCTGGGGGATTAAGGAAGAATCTGACAGCACTCTC